>NC_079136.1:120295334-120606873 GCF_945859705.1 Episyrphus balteatus
GAACACATATGCCAGCAAGTTATCACAACCTAGGAACTCCCTTTAAACCTTATCTTTTATTGTTTCTTTAAGAAAGAGGAATTCTAAAAAGGCAAAAGCCTTAGAAAACCATTTTACATAGGAAAAGGTGATGCTCAGAAACATTTGTATGGTAAATTAATGGCCCGGTGATAAATTTATAAATTTATGTGGAAACACTTTTATGAGTTTGAGTATGTTCTGAATTTTTTTTTTTTTTTTCTTTTTCATATCGAGTAGTGAGTTGGGAGTTATTTTTAGAATTTATGTAAAAACTTCTATTCGCATATGAAAGAAGGGTTTAAAGGCTGTTTTTTGATAAATGGTTAAGGGTCAACTTATCAAAAAAAAAAAAAAAAAAAAAAAAATTACATGAAAAAAGAGAAAAACCACTCAGTCATAGTCCTTTTTATACGTAGCAATTTTATTTCTTGCTTTATTATTTTTCTTTTAAATAAACTAGGGTTGCCATTCAAAATCTTACCGCAATTAGGGGTTGCCTGGCTTTGAATTTGAAATTCCAAAAAATGAAAAAAAAATTATTTAAAAACAACGGCAACACTTACAGTTATAAATAATAACTTGTTTAATAGCTAGAATATCACCATTAATCATAAATTTTAAATGAAATTATTTCAAACAAAGGTTTTTGAAATACTTGATTTTAAAGTAAAAATTTTGAGAAAAAAATTTCAAAATACCTACATTCACTTATAAATTTTTCAAAGTTTTAAATTTGAATAAAAAATTTACTGGCAAAATTACCTACATGTCCACATTAAGGGGAAAAAACAGATTAAAATTCACTTTAACTACTTAAATATAACTGCTTTTTTTTTTAATGATTTTTCGAGTTTAAAAGGGTGGTTCAATTTTCACAAAACTTGGCTTAAAATGAAAATAAAAAATTGAGAAAAACGAAAATTTTATACTTAAATTCTTAGACGTTCTACATGATTCATTGGCATTTTGTCAGATGTTATTATAGAATTTACTCCAAATTACCTACTTAATTTTAATAGGGTGACCCATCAATTTTTCAAACGAAAAGAACACCCTTTTAACCATGATATTTGTATAGGCACCTTTTATTCTTGTTTCCAATCTCAAAAGTAACATAATTACCGAATTTCCTATTTACCCCTATTATTATTTAGTTTTTCCAATTAAACCCACATTTTCTCTATACCTAAGAAAAACACCCTTTGGCATAGAAAAAAAATTATAGACTTATTTTATTTGTAATTCTTTTAGCAAAGACAACATTTTAAATAATTTGCGTATGGGTACAATTTGTACAATTGATTTTATCGGACTTATAGCGGATTTTATTTATCGCTCAAAAAAACACCCTTGCCCATAAATTTTTTCTGTTTATATCGTATAAATGAAATATTTTTACCAATTTTTTATTAGTATACCATTTTTGTCCCAGCTTTTAAGGTACCAATTCTGAATTTCATTTTTTTTTTCATGCCTATAAAGTGTCAACACTGACAAATACAAATTGCCTAAAAGTATGATTTCATAAAATCTTACAATGAAAAGTATGCACATTTGATTATGTATTCTGATCTTAAGAGTATGCAATAGTTTCATTGGATTGGTATTTTAGAATTCAATTTCCGTTACCGAAAATGCTTTATTTTCGTTACAATCATTTTGAATTTTTTATTGAAATGTAATATGTATATTCGCAAAAATAGTTTGAGTAAATATTCTAAGCATAGAATTGTACTGGTTCTTGTTTCTCAGTTAACTTCATAAACATTGAAAAGTGCGACAGAGGTGACAATCTGTATAAAGGGACAGTTATACAAAGGTTTAATTCCGATTCCATAAAAATTGACAATATCATGGAACTGTCGTATAAATTATGACATTTTTGTTAAGTTATTTTGTTAAGTTATTGGTTATTATTGGTAATGGGCAGGTTCAGAAACGTTAAGCACTAAATATTTAGGTAATTTCTCGGTCTCTGATTGGTCAGCTGTCAAAAAAAATCCTTCCAATTTAGGTAATTTTATTGGAAAGCTGACTGGAAAGTTAGGCAAGAAAATTTTCCCTAACAATTTAGGAAAGTTTTTTTTGTCAACATGACAGCAGATTGTTTTTAATTAAAGAATTAATTTAGCAAAATTAAGTTTATTTGTGTGAAAAACAACTCAAAAGTGCATTATCGGTTATAATTAATTTTATTTATTCATTACAGTTAAGTGAAATTTGGTGTTTTACCCATGCGACCGGTAAAATTCTTAAATAAATTTCGAAATTTGACAATAGCATCACATCCAAACTAATTTAGTCTATTTACTCAAATTTCCGTTCAGAAAATGACGTTGCCTAAATATTTAGTCCCTAATATTGCCTAAACGTGCCCAATGACTATGATGTGTCAGAATTTTTTAAGAAATTGTCACGAAATTTTTCTACAAATTTTTATTTTATTATTATTTTTAAATTTTATGTATGTCAAGACTCAAGAGTGACTCCGTTCCGAAACGCAATTTTGTGTAAAAACCCGCCCTTAACTTTTCGAACTAGGAATTCATAATGATTTTTCTGTATTAAGTGATTTTCAATATTTTGAAAAATTTCCACTATTCCACGGATTTTTTTTTTTTTTTTTTGTTAAAAGTCGGTCGACATTTCTAAAGCATCATACAGTAAGAATAAGTTGCTGTTGATGAAACCCAGTTGTGACACTCTCTTTAAGTAAGTAAATAAGTATGTTTCATTTCACGTGAATTTCGTAATATTTTTTCCACGTTCACATTAAAGCTATTTCCTTGGTAAAAGAAGGAAACAAGAAAAATAAAAATAAAAAAATTGTTTAAATATTTTTTGCAAACACATGCAAATAATTTATTTTATTTTGTTTTATTTATTTTTGGATAGTTATATAATTTTAATTAATATATTCATTATGTTTTTATTTTTTTTTTTTTTAAATATAAAATAATAAATTTTAAAATTATTATTTAAACTTTAAAAATTTTAAGGATATTAAGGATATTGCCAATTTTGTTAAAGAAAGTTTATAATTAAAATTAAAAAAAAAAAAAAAAAAATGGTTTTTAGTTTTGTGCGTTAAATTTTTGTCTTTGGTATATGTGGGGATATTTAAATCCTTTGTCTTATAATCAAAAATAAAATAAAAATATCATTTACAAGGAAACTTAAAATTGAATAAATATACACTTAAATTATAATAATGTACAGACAAAAAAGAAGAAAATTAATCAATTTTTAAACAAATTTAAAATTGTTATTTTTTTTGTACAGAAATTATATTTACAAAAAATAATATTTACCAAGCGAGATACATAAAATATTGTTTTTTTCATAATAAAAATAATAAAAAGTTAGTTAAAAATAGTGCTGTATTTAAAAAAAATGAAGGATTAAGGAGATCTAACATTATTTGATTAGTGGATTACAATGAGCTTTTACAAAAGCTTCAATTTAAATTAATGTCAATAAAGGTTTTCAAAAACTTCTGAGTGTAGACTCCAATTTTCACATTAAATTTATATAGGTAGGCTCAAAAGCTTTGTTTTGGAAAAACGATCGACTAATTCCCTAAAGCTCTTAAAAGCTTTCGAAGCTTTTTTAAAAAAAGTTAACTTTTTTTAATTTTATGATTATAAAGATACATGAAATTTGATTTTTCAAAATTTCAAAAATTTTCGAAAAGCTTTCTAAAAGCTTTCAGCAAAAGCATGGATCGCTTCTTTTTTAACAAAAAGGCATGCAGATTTAGATTTAGAGTACATATTTGATTAAATGTAACAGTTATTAAATTAAAAATTTTTGTGCAAAATTACAAACATCAATAATTTCAAAAAGCTGTGACTAGTAAGACTAAATTTTGCTTCAAAAATGTGTATTTTTTTCTTCTCGGATATAATAAAAATCATCTTCGCTTGTTCGTTTTCTCTATTCTTTTTTTGTTCAATTTATTTTTAAATATAAACAAAATGCCCCAATCCTTTTTGTGGGTCATTATTAACCATCTCCTCTGTCAAGGACGAGGACGATGTAACCGACGACGTCGCCGATGACGACGCCACCGCTGTTGTTGACACCAAACTATTTCCATTCAAATCACTTTCGATTCTAGACGAACGTCTCAATACCATACTCTGTGGCCTTTGTAGGGTTTGTGGCTTAGCCGGCAGAGCTGGTGGTAAACGACTCTCAAAACGACCATTCAAATGGATATCGAGTAGTTTTTTATCGTTGCCCAAGGACGAAAAGCAATGTCCAACAGTTCGAATTTCACGGATGTTATAGACAGGATTGTATGTCTGGAGTTGTAATTGACGTTGCGCTTGGATGAGGGCAGAATTTTTGTGGCAAAATTCGCACGACTTGAAGCTGTTTCGACATTTCTTGCAATCGATTTGGAAGGAACTACTCGTTGTTGATGATGATGACAAGGAAGAGGACGATGTTGATGTCGAGCTGCATGATGACAAAGAAGATTTACTGGCAGAGCTTGTAATCGATTGGGTATCGATGTCCTTGGAGCAGGATACATTTGTGGTAATTCGTTGCGTTGATGTTGTTGTATGTTTCTCGTTGTTGTTGTTAGAAACATCGGAAATAGAATCAGTTGACATATCTAACAATTGTGGTTGTTGGTCGTTGTTGTCGTCGTCGTTATTGCAATTTGTATCCTTCAAAGACGTTGAGGAGTATTCATTCAGTGATGTCAACAATTGTCGTCGTCGAGGATAATTTGGATTGCGGCGCACCAGGAAATGGCAGGTTTCACCACGTTTCATACGTTCGGCCTGTGCTCGTAGTGGCAGATCGTCTGGATGTAGTTTACGTTGGTATTCTTGGCCAGGACATACCTAAAATATACACAAACACACAAATGCGGGGTTAATGATGTTGATTTGATAATGAAAAGAAGGGTGAAAGGGGTTAAGAAGTTGACAATAATACAAACCTCATAGATGGAAAACTGCTCGACGGGTTCCATAGAATTGTAACAAGACAACAATAGAGCCAGTAATTCATCGGAAGAGGTCCCATCAGAAATAACCAATGACTTGTATTGGGATGTTGGTTGAAGTGCTGATGTATGAACACGGATAAGGCCACCAGGTCGTAATTGCAAACAGAATCTGGTAAGCAGAAGGTAATTCATTGAGATAAGTATATAAATGCTAATCAATAAATTGCAGTCATGTTGGATTATTTTGAGTGTAGTGGAGTGTGTGTGTTTTTGATGTTTACCTTGATTCCCCTTTTGGATGACAAGCTTGTAAAATAGCTGGTCGAGTATCATCGTCGAGAACAAGGATTGTCTTGACACCAGCTCTACGAACACTCACTTCCATTGAGAGATAAAACAAACGTGGATCTCGATGTCTCATTTTGAGTCTGGAAATGAAAAAGAGAAAAAAAGTTAAACGTTAGTTGATGGATTATGTAAAGGAGTAAATTACGATAGATTAAACTATTTTTATTTTAATTTGAATATCTTACTGATTTTAAGAAAATAACTTAGTAAAAATGAGTTGTAACATTAAATCTTTGTGATAACAATACGTTACGTCATTACGTTACGAAGTGTTGATTAAAAAAAATCCTTTCAAGTATTCGGGAAAAAATTAATTTATAAATAATTTTCCAGTTATAATACGTAACGGTAAAGAAAAAGATTACGTTACGTTATTACGTTTTTGAAGTATTGATTGAATACAAAAAATAGCTTGAACTATTCGCGAAAAAGTGAACAGATATAAATATTTTTCCAGGCTAATACGAAGTAAAAGATTACGTTACGTCGTCGTAACGCAAACAATAGAAACAAGTTTTATGGAAACATTAAGTTGATTAAATAAAAAACAAATAGAATCCAATAACTAAGCTTAATATTTTTGGGTTGTAATGCGTTACGTCGTCATACCGTTTAGCGAAATTTTTCATTTCATTTTTGTTCTCTACTGTCAATTTTAAGAAACAAAAAAATACTGCACTAAAAATGTGAAATAAAGAAGTTGTCATTAAAATTAGTCGGACAAAAAAATGTGTACTGTTACGTTAAAAAATGAAAAAATTTAAAAACCATGTATTTAAATCATAAAATGAATTTAATTTGAAGAAAATTCCATTGGAATTCAATTCACTTTTGTGCATTAACGTTTCTTATTTGAAGCTTTACGTTACGCATCAGTAAATTAAATTTATTTACTTATTATTGCAATTTGGTTCTTAGTTTTCTTAAAAAAAAAAAAAAAATAAATGGCCTTCTGAATGAATTTAATACTTTTTACATGAATTTATTCTAACTTATTAGATGTTCCACTAACGTTACGTTTCCTTATGGTGTAATACATACGACTAATTTTTAACAACTATTTTTCAATGAAAATAATGAACATTAGTTCACTAAAATATATGAATTGTTTTACGTTAAGATATATTACGTTACGTTACGCCGTTCTACGTTACGTAACATAACGTAACTTCTACAAAATTTTGTTTTCTTTGATATTGTTAAATGTGGATAAACTTCCAAGTTTGTAATCGATTAGTCACTTAACGTTACGTTTCCAAATTTGTAAAGTATCTCAAAATTGAGATCAAACCATGCCGATTGTTCCATTGATTGTTTTTTGCAGTTTTAAAAGAAAAATTTATGTATATTTTTTCTATGTCTGGATGTCTCTGTTACGTAGCGTGACCTTCCATTACGTTTTACTCTTGAAACGAGTTATACATAAAAAGTTATGATGGTTTATTTGAAAAGCAATTTTAGTATTTCCAGAAAATTTCATTAACTTTTAAGACTTCCTTTTCAAATTTATAACAAAGAATCAATCTATTTGTTGTTTTTTGTGACATAAACAAAGAAACATTTATACAAAAAATGTCAAAGTACAAATTTATATAATACGTGTGCAATCAAAGAAAAGACACATACCAAACTTTCTTATATGGCTTTCCAAAATTTAAATTAAAAAAAAAAAAAAAATTGTTTCAAAGTTCATAAATCTACACATTTTCATTGAATCTTTGAAGGATTAATTGGAAAAACAACTTCAAACACTTCGTTATCCAACCCTCTAAGCTTTCTAGAATATACTTCACACTCACCCTTTTTAAGTTGATTTTGATTATAAAAATTCTTAGAATGAACAAATAACAAATTTCTGTTGTTTTAACTTGACAGACAACAATGCATTCATTTATTTTGTTTTTTTTTTTTGTATCAAAATCTTGAGATAATGATATACCTGGAAGATGGTGTTTGTAGAAAGATGAAAGTTCAAAATTCTCTTAACAAAATGATTTAATGTATGCAATGAATTTTACTACGAGACAGACACATGAAAATTAATATTGTCAGACGTACCTATTTGTCATATATCATAAATGTGAGTTCTTTACACTCAATTTGTCTAGGTTTTAGGATTTCTTATTTATGCGTTTTGGGTTAGTAGTAAAAGAAAAAAATGACCTTCTTATGAAGGTATTTCTTTTTAATGAAACAAAACAATCATTAAAAGTCAGTATCTTAGCCCTAAACATTTCTTTTGGCCAAGATACAATTTTTGTTTTTATCTGCATTTTAATTTTTGTCTTAAAAGTTCATAAGAATAAAAATAAGCTAGAACGTGACCTAACGAAAATGAACTCATTGTGTCAAATTATATATTATAATATATTCAAAAATTTGTTATTGTTTACTTGTTTACATCTTTTGCTCGCTCGTTATATTCAAAAAGGTTCATTATACCCTGGATTTGTGAGTTTGTACGCATTCTAATTGTTTGTCCTGATTTCGTTTTTGTTTATATTTTTTTTTTTAAATTCTTACCTTCTTAACAGCTGTCCAATTACTTCCTTGCTGGTTGTATCCCATTGAATTCCCAAGGTTTTATATTCGATGTCAATTTTTAAACAGCTGGTAAATACTTTAATGGTTGTCTGAAAAAAAAAAGAAAAAATTGGTTGATTAAGGAATTTATCTTGTCTAAGAATTTATAATTTTTCTCGGGTTGAGGATAAATGAGTTAAACTATTAAAATATTAAAAAACTAACTCAACTCAACTTATAAATGCACAGCCCATCAAAGGACAACTCATCCCAGAAAACATTCATCTGGAAAAATATTTTTTTTTTTTAAGTATCCATTCACAAAGGAATTTGTGATGACTTGTCTCATGATGAGTCGTCCATGTTTTTTTTTTTTTTCATAAATTATTAACATTAAATGGTAAACTTAAAGCATGAGGAAAATCGTGCCCCAGTTTTCAAAAAAAAAAAAAAAAAAAAAACATGACATGACACAATTTTGTTTAAACATTTTCTTGGCAGTTTTCGACCTATGAATACCAATTTCAGACTTTTTTTCTCTTTCTACAAAAAAATAAAAAAGGATATACCTACACGTGGTGCAGTGTGTTATGAAACTTTACCACAGAATTAATGTAATTACTTAACTGCCTAAAGTATACCTTTCCTGCTGCTAAAAGTATGCAAAAAAAAAAATAAACGTATACCTCTGTAAAGGTTTGTATGAATAGAGTTCATGCATTTTAAGTATTTCACCATAGTTTCACTTGAATGCAAATTATTTTTCAATCTCAGTTCAACGTACAAAATACAGGATAATTCTCGACATCCTTTTCGTTATGCAAAAATTGAACGTGACTATAAAATTAAAAAAAGAAAAAACAGAATGAATAATGTACATTCCAGAGTTCATGGTTTCTATTTAACTCCTTTTTGGCTTATTTTGTTGTTGCATTTGTTTAAAAATTAGTAAAAAAAATAAACTATAGTTGACAATTTCAATAGGTATTTGAAAAAAAAATATTTTAACCTAATTTTCTAGTTATTGGGTTAACATGAATGAATAAAAATTAAATTTCATGTCCCAATGGGCCACGATAGATGAAGTCGCCGATTTTCCATATTTTTTTAAAGATATTTGAATTGTTAAATTAAAAAAAAATGTTGCATACTTTTAGGTGGAGTTTCATTTTTTTTTTTTGATGTTGCTTATATTACCCAAAAAGCAATTGATCTTATTTTACTTTATTACTACCAAAACATGAAAATAAAATACTTTTTTCAAGTTATTGAAGCTGATAAAGCTCTGCAACTTATGCAACAAAATATTTGTTCGGTCAGAAATCGGATTTCCTCGTTCAAAAAAAGTTTGCTTTGAAATTTGGTTTGTTATATCGGCTCTTAACAAATTATTCTGTAAGCTGATTCAAATTAGAATTGGTAACGCCTAAACTTATGCAGAAAAAAAAAAATTAAATTTCATCAAAAAATTATCCAAAAGCTTTTCAATAGATACTTTAGTATTCGATTTCCAATAATCAAGTCTATAGATTATGTAATTGTTTTCGATTAAAATTCTTAAAAAATCAAAAATTATTAGTATAAAAATATTTAAATTTATTAAATAAATAAAAATGTTGCATAGTTTTAAATAATGTCTGCTAACTGTTCAGGTTTAAATCAAATATCTACTTTTAAAATTAAATTGAAATAGAAAAATATTTATAAGGAAAAAAGAAAACTTCAAACCTTCTATCACAATGGTCTAGCGCACAATTCACCTAAGCTTATGCAATGATTTGTATATTATTTAAACCAAAAAAATAAAGAAAGACAGTTTTGGGTTCTCCGCATCAAATTTGAATAAATATCAAGTAAAATGTTCATATATTTTAATATTCAGGTGTTGTTTGATGTTGAAAAACGCTTTAAGAATGAATAATACTCCTAACAGTATGCAATAAAATCCCATTGGTATTTTTTTTTCTTTAAAATCTTAGCCTTAAGGTTAAACTTGAATTGGATAACAAATTTGTATTGAAATTATCTTGAATTCACATGTTTTTAAAAGAAACCCACCACCTAAGCTTATGCAATGGATTTTTATATTTTTCTCTTGTCGTTCTCCATTAACCTTTTTATCGGATTTTTTTCCCCAAATTTAAGTCTCAATCCTAACACGAATGGAAGATTAGGTACGAGTGTACCTGAGTCACTTAATTTAATTCTGATTTATGATTTATCGAAAGGAAGAGCAAGTATATTTTCAAGTACAAGTTTTTTTTTTTCTCAATACAACATACAGTCAATTTTGTATAAATACCCAAACAAATACACATTTTTAGTATTATTCCATAAGGATTTTAAATTTGACGGCATGCGATAAAAGGATATGAGGGAGTATATACCCCAAATCCATGTTGAGAGTGAGATGTCATACAAACTTTACCTATCATTGCTTTGAAGAATATAAAATATACATATGCAAACACTGGAATATATGTAAATTGAAATTATTATACTCAGGAAGGATTTAGGATTTGTGACTTGAGGATATACAACATTACACCTCGGTGTATTCTGTACTCGTAGGTACTCGTACTTCCATAAATTTCTGTGTGATCAAATTTGAATTATTTAAGAAATTGGCAGAGTATTTTGTATGAATTATTCAAAATTTGTTGAAAAAGGTGTAGAAGAAGAGTAGATTTACAATACTTTTGCATACTTTTAGGATGATATGGATATTTTTGTGGATTTATTTTTTAAAATTTTCGTTTTCTTATTTGTCACCTTAAGGTACTTAGACTTCTAATACAGAATAATATGGGGTGTCGTTGTTCAAAGTAAAAAGGAAGACAAACATAGACTTAAACTGTCACTGAAATCATTTGTAGATTATGATAACGAAGATGGTAGATTTTTTTTTTAAGGGTATTTTTATTTTACTTATTTCTTAGAGGATGAAAAGTAAAAGGAAGTGAGTGAAATATTATTTTATTGATTTTTTTTAAGGAAATAATTGAATTTATTGAGAAAGTTGTAAAGAAAGAAATGAGTTTTAAACTTTAGCAGGATTAGCAGGATTTTATTTAAGCCTGTTTCTAAACGAATTATCTTCAAAAAGATCACTCGTAGGGAGAAAAATCCATTTTCAAAAATTGTGAGAGGTTAAGAAAACCTTCCCCCCCCCCCCCCCCCCCCTTCCAACAATACGAAACAAGATTAAGAAAATATCACTTTTTAAAAATTCTAAAATCACTAAGGGCCAATTTATTCACTCTCCATTAAAAAAAATCTGTCAAATCACATACAAATTTTAAAATTTCCCCAGAACATAGGACAACTCATCATAGACATTTCACTATAAGACACCTCATCACAAAATGTTTCTGTGTATGAAATCTTCTTTTTGATAAATTGTCTTATGATGAGCTGTCCGTGATGACTTGTCCTTTAGCTACCTGTACTGTAATTAGTTGAGTTGAGAAAATAATGTAATAAATTTAATAATATTGAAGCTTAAGCTATTATCTTCTTACATATGAGCTACAAAACAGCAAAGAATATTTCACTCCCACTGAATCCAATTTGTAATGCAAAAAATCATTTCAAATTTCCTCATTTCAGCTTTCCTGTTTGTCTCTGTCTAAATCCCATCATCTATTTAAATTAAATCATCATTATCTTTTCTATTACTATCATTTACAAAGTGCATCCTGTTTAAAATCTAAAACAAAAACAAATGTAACACAAATCTTCTTTGTGAAAGATACCTACATTTTTGCCTAACTAATCTATCTACATAATTCAAAGACTGTAAACCACCACCCACTAACGATAATAATTGAAGTCCGGAAAACTATTTGCTCTGCACTTGTTTCATATCTAACACTAAATTATCCAAATGAGTTTAAACACGCATCACATATATGGAAAATGGAAAGAAAAAAAAAAACAGTATCTTATCTAAAAGTGGGATGCAACCAATTTATAAATAGAAAAAGATACAAAATATTCGTGTGGAACTTTTTTTTTTGTTTTTGGAAGCAAAATGAACATCCTCATGATAAAAGTTTTAGGGTTGGTAACTTACAAAATCGAAACTAGAACGTAATTTGCAACAAAAAAAAAAAAAAATTACAATCCACATACATTCCACATAGAATAAAACGATTCCAAACCGGATGATTGCAATCAGAAATGCAAATTGCATTTTCTATTACACTTCCGTTAAAAAGATACAACAACGATTGTGTATCCTTTTTACCTAGATTATGGGGGTAAGTAAGTTCAAAAAGGATCATGCTAACCTCGATATGGTTTTTTTTTTAGGTTATATTGAATGTAAAGTCCAATGGACTCTTATTCGTTCTTATTTAGCTTATTTTTATGGTAATTCAATGGGAGAATCTCACGGAATAAAAAAAAAAACACTCACTGTTTCGAATTTAAAAAAAAAATTAAAGACACAAAAAAGATGAAACGATGATGACAGAAATGTTGATGATGTTATATCACGCCATATCTCCACGGCACCATTATATACACAAAAAGGGTAGATAGATATAAAGCTAGGTATACATTTTTCATTCAGGAAGTAGGCTAATATAAAAATTTCATTCCACAAATAAAACATAATTTATGATAACGCGATGAATTCATTTTCACAGCTTCTTTTGTGTAATAATGACGACAACCTGTAACATACTACAACAAAAAAAAAAAAATCAAGGCGGGCGGGAAAAGTATCTTTTTCCGGAGATATAAAAAAAAAAGTATCTATCAATGTAGCGTGATGAGGTGATGAAAGTTATAGAGCTCATTTGAAAGAGATTCTTAAATCATAAGTTTTTATTTGGTTTATCTTCTGGAGACATCCCATATTCCTCATTAAAAAAGTGGTAATGTAAAAGTTTATTCATTTTATACTTAAAGATATAATTTTTAACGTTTAAAATTTATTGACTTGTTCACTTGTCTATCATAAAATTGAAGAAAAAAAAGGATTTTATCCTTTAAGTAAGTATCGTTAAAGAAGAACAATATTGAGGTTAAGAAAGTAAACATAAAAGATTACTCAAGTGAATTAGGATCCACCTTGATGGGAGGCCAAAAGTGCCTACTTAAATAAGGACTTGTTATAAAATTTTTTGGTAGCCTGAAATCGATATAAGGATCTTTGAAAAAAACAAAAAAAAATAGGGAGGGAAAAAAACTTAGAACAATTATTTTTTTGTTTTCCTTTGAAGTTCTTATTTTGCTTATTTTTTTTTTTTTATTTTAAACCTTTTTTATATTGAGTTGTTCTTGTTCCGCAATTTAACACTTCAATGAATCGTTTATTCGCAACGGAATTCGGTATTTTTTTTTTTTTTTTGTTGAAGGATTGAAGAATTCATATAGATTGGAAAGGATACGCCCTGGAAAAAAAATAAATAAAAAAAATCGACAGCGCAGGTGTTTTATCTATATATTTTTTTTGGTGGGCGATATAAGCCCAATTGACGGAATGACAAAAGGCCAAACAAATTATCCTAATCGCATTGAAAAGTTTTAAAGGAGAGGCTTTTGGGTTTATTTTTTTTTTAATTTGACAATAAGATTCTTTTTTTGTTTTCACCTCACTACACTAAGACATCAATAAAAGTTAGCTTTCTTCATGTGGAAAAGTACCTTGCCTTTAAACCAAAATTTCAATTCAATTCAAAATGTCAAATGAAATAACGAAAAAATATCTTTATTATGGTTTTTTTTGGTAAGGGTCTAGAGTTGTTTTTTAAATACCTGCCCCAACTTAAGTCTTTTATTTACTTTCAAAATATAATTTATAAAGTTTTTAAGGACAAATATTGTTTAAAATTTGTGAATAATTATAAAAGGAAAATATGTACATAAAAAGGATGAAAAAGGTTGTTTGTTGTGTGTTTTTCGAGGAGAAAAGCATTGAAATTTTTTTAATTGACCTTTCATCAAATTGAAAATGAAGAGAAACTATTTAAAAATAAAAAAAACAACAACCATCAAAACGTGTCCCATCTCATAAGAAAATGACTCAAATGAAACTAAAAAAAAATAATAAGTTCCAATTAAATCTTGTTATGACTTTTCTCAGGATGGGATGGGATGAGTTGTCCTATGATGACTTTTCTCATAATATTCTGTTTTTTTTTTTTTTTTTTAATTTTAATAAATCTGAAAAACTTGAAGGCTCCATCTGGATTGAATAAAAATAAACTGTAGATTTATGTATTTATCACAACATATATCAAAATAGGACAACTCATCACAAATTATTTTTGTTATGAATTGTCCTTTGACGAGCTGTAGATAATGACTTGTCCTAGAATTCTCCTGTTCAACGATTTTTTTGAGGAAAACTGTGCTTTAAACCAATTAAATCATTTGTAAGTGAACTAATAATGTACTAAACTTGTTGAATTGGGGTTAAAAATGCAAGTTAAAAAGCAAATTAAACAAAATATTGGTTATAGAAATATCCTTAACCAAATGAAGAACTAAAAACTCACAGGACCATAACAAATTCAAAACTAAATCAAAATAAAAAACCTAACCCATTTACGTCAAAGGCTACCATCTCTTCCTGGAAATTAGGTTTACCCTTTCTATCAAAGAACAGGACTTTTTACGCAGAAGAAAATTCCAAAGAACTCCATCAAATCCACTAAGCTTGCTAAACCAATTATATTAGTCCTCTATTGTTTTTTTTTTCCAATCAATATTTTCTTTGTATATCAAAGTTTTTTTTTTTCAACAAAAAAAAAATAAATAAATTCTTACGTGACTTTTCAAGGCAACAAGGAAGCATAACTGATTTTCAATTTTTCGAAAACCAAAAAAAGTTTTATTATTTTTTTTTTTTTTTTTTTTGATGAAAAATCAATTTTAAGTGCACAAAAGGAAACTATATAAAATATGTTCAACTTTGGACACAATTTATAACTTGACATTCCATATTATAGTGGTTAGTTATAACTAAAATTGCACGTTTAAACTTTTATTTTATATTTCCCAATGTCAAAGGCAAACCAAGCAGGCTGACTAACCAGGGTATAGGTTATAAGTTCAAAATTTTCAAGATTGGGTTAGGTTAGCCAATAATATACAATAAAATGACAAAAAAAGTTTTGTTTTCGTTTATTTTTGCAAGAATTTCATTGATAAACTTTTTGTTTTAGGTTATGGCTGATGGCTGTCTTTGAACTTGAAAGCAGTTATTTGTTCAAGATTGTTCGTCAAGTAACAAAAGAATGTATTGTGTATTTGTGTGTGTTTTTACCTGAATTAAAACCTTTGTTTGAGGTTATTTTTCTAGGAATTTGGTCATGTGTGTACTAGGAAGAGAGCAACTTAATATTGTTCTAAAAGGAAGTGTGCCAGATCCGAGAAAGAACAAAAAAAAAAAAAGGATGAAAACGACTTAATGTCTAAAAAACACATAGGTCCTGGGTATGAATGCGAAGTAACATAGACGAAAAAGGCATGTGGCATAAGAAATCTATTATATCCTTGAAGGACTTTGCTATTGTTTGGGTTCCTTTTTTTGGGGATTTCTATCAAGTTTTTTTTTTTTTTTTTTTTTTTCTTTGGATCAGAAAATAGGCACGAGAATTGGTTGATATTTACGCTTGAATAAAAGGAGTAAATTTTTATTTGAGTACATTAACTTGTTTTACTTCTTTTTTAAGAAAGGACATTTGAATAGAATTGAGAAGAAAGGACAAGTAAAACTATATTGAATGGGAAAGTTAATGGAAAAATAGGAATTGCGTTTGAGTAATTTTCAATTCTTCGGTCTGATGAGCAGAAAATTGTATTCTCATTTTATAAAATTGTGAATAGTTAAGTTAGGATAGACATTTTGAGGAGAGAAAAATGCTTTTAAAGAATTTAGTGATTTGACAGTTTTGATACCAAGTTTGTAAGAAATTTTCAAGAACTATTTTAATTAACGCCATTTTGAAAAAAAAAAAGAAAAAATGGCGCCCAACAAATATTTTATTTAGGCTTTTTCAACATTTGTTTAGTAAAAATCCAGTTTTCAGTGAAGTTGTGACGGTGTGCAGGTGACTTTAAAAAAAAATAAAAGTGGCGCCCAACAAACGCCTCTCAAGAATTTTTCTATATTTGTTTGGGTAAAATCCAGTCATTTGGTAATTTTTCTAGTTAAGTTGTGACAATTGAGTTAATATTTTTACAAGCTTCATGATATTTTCAAAAAAAAAAAATTAAATGGCGCCCAACAAATGTCTCTCAAGGCTTTTTATATATTAATTTAGTAAAAATCCAGTAAAAATTATAATAAAATTATTGTAATGAATGAAGGAATATTTTTTACAAACATCAAGATGAAATTAAAAAAAAAAAATATATAAAAATCTCGCCCAACAAAAGTTTTAGGCTCAGAAGTGGGATAAACCATAAAACTTAAAGTCTTCAACTTAACATAAAAATACATTATTTCCATTTCTTTGTTGTTAAAGCTGAACTGATTTAAAAAATAGTGTAATTATCAGCTTTTACGTTCCACAAACTCCTAACCTTAAAACTTACTATAATACCTTAAGTGATTCCTTAAAATCCCGACAGTCTTAAAGTATATTTAAATATTGTGGAATTTTTGGTTTGAAACACACTCACACTTACTATAGATATTGAAATTTAAAGCACAAGGATATACGTGAGTGTGTTATCATCCATCGTTGCTTTTGTGACAGAAAGGTATACCTTTTCATATGGTAATTTCAATTAATGTAGAGCTAGGTAAAATGCTAACTAAGCATCCTTCGAATCATTATGTGCATGAATGTATAGGTATACCAACAATAACTATTAGAGAATAAATGATAGATAACGTTGTCAGCGTAAATGCTATTACTAAATTCGAATAGTTAAACATTTTACCGTCATTATGTACCAAATGTGCACGAGGAAGTAGATACGTTAAATGTTTACTTAATGTCAATTCAAGATTCATGTGCATATATGTGTTAGGAATAATTGAATGAAACTTGCTGGAGAACATTAAAAAACATATGTAGATAGAAGTTTTGTGTTGAAGAATAAATGGATGTTGTAGAGAGAAAAACTACTTTTACTTTAGGGTAAATTTTGAGGTAAGACACAATTTTCAATCGTTGATTTCCTGGCTTTGTCATGTGTGACATGTACATTCTGAAATTTGTATACAGTGAGGTTAGAAATTTTATTACACAATCACACTTAAGTTAAAAGCTGAAATTGCTTTATTTTTTGCTGTGGAATGTATCTCTCCACAGAGCATATTTTCAACTAGAATATTTCAAGTGGGAAATGCAAACATTTTTCATATTGATATTACATACTTTTTTCATCGAATCATTTAATCAGGGAAGGATATTGTGTGCAATTACATTTTGTGGAACGTATTCGTTTTTTATTTCATGAGATAAATATGCATAACTTTTATATTTGAACTTAAGTGAAGATTAGGAATGTATTTTATTTTGATTTAAACTTATTGTGGAACGAAAAATTAATACGTTCCATATCATTCCACAACTAATAAAAACCTTCTGACCATCGGAACTAAAGGGAAAATAAAAGTACATTTTTATAAATCGTTTTTTGGGTAATGAAAATGAATAGGTTCCACATTCTTTGAAAGACTATAACCTCAAACATTTTAAGTCATAAACATATAATTTTTAAAGGTAGGAATTATATAATTTTTATTTCGAATTTTCTAAGAATTTACTCTCAATCAAATAACTTTCTTCAAAATAAAAGAAATACCAAAAAAACCTACAAGTTTGTAAACTTTTCTACCCCTCTTTACAAGATACTGTTCCTCTTTTCTCGATATTAAGGCGCAAAAAGACATTTCCTGTACAATATCAGAAGTTGGAAAGTATACTCCCTTTCTCTGAAATGTTATAAGCTTTAGATGGTGTACGATAAATTCATTTGAAAAACGTAAAAAATGTGTATGGATTTTTTTTTAATTGAATGTCAGTTACAGAAAAATTCTTGATTTTCAAACCAACAAAAACCGGAGAAAGGGAATAGGTATAGAACATATTTATTTGTCAATACCTTCCTACATTTCCTATTTTCATTCAATATTGTGTGAATTGAGCCTTTAAAGTAAAAGAAAATAATTACAACAAAAATCAATCGAAAATAAATAAAGGGGGTATATGACTTACAAGTTAATTAATAAAAAGGTCATAGACTTAAAGGAAAATAAGGTTCAACTCAGTTATTGTGTTTTGGACACTGACATTGATATTAATGAGACCTAGATGTTGGTAGATCAAAATAATGAAAAAAAAGGGTAAAGGTTGGTTTTTTCGTTTTGTTTTCCTCGTTTCATCTTTTCTTTTTTTTTTTTTTATTAAAATTTTTAATTAATTTTGTAATGATTCATCAAAACGACTTTATTTTCTCCGTTCATATGGTTATGACAAATTAAAAACATATGAAACGCATATATTCTTTTAAAACAAAAATCAAATACGTTCCACGAGATGTAATTGAGACTATGTTCTCAATATCGTAGTAAAATTTACAGGTTGAAGACAAACCACTTACTTTGATAAAAAAAAACCAAGTCAAATTAAAACCAAATACATTCCACAAGATGTAATACACATACCATGTTCGAAATTTAGACTGAAATTTCTTGATCAAAGAGAAAATAATTATTTTCAATTAATATTCCCATAAAATGAAAATCAAATGCGTTCCACAAGATGTAATATGGGCCATATTCCAAATTATTGGTTTAAATTCTTGTCAAATGAATATCAAATACATTCCAGAAGATGTAATTTATTTTAAACATGAATTTTTGTCATATGAACATCAAATACGTTCCACAAAATGTAATCAAAGTCATATTCCCAATTGGAAATTGATAAATACGTTCCACAAGTTTCTATGTTTTCAATTTTCGAGTTTTAAACCCAGGAAGGTTTAAAAAAAATTCTATTAAGATTCTCATCAAATGAAAATCAAATACGTTCCACAAGATGTAATAAGGTTCATATTTCAATTTGCTAGATTAATTTCTGGCTTTAAGAGAAAAACAATACGATCAAATACGATTCTTTTGATATGACAATAATTTTTGTAAACTCTGCATAAATATCAATCAATCACAAAATTCCTAAGGGAAATCAAAAAAACTCCAATAACTACATATATATAAAAAAATAAAAGAAAACCTGTTGAACCAATAAATGAAAATGACAAACTGGAAAGCGAAAACAAATCTATTTAAAGATTTTTTTGGGGAACTCTGGAGATAAAATAGAATTGTAATCTGTCAAGTTTTCTCAGGTGTCCTTTTTCATCTGAAGGATTGAATTTGAGTAGGAAGATTAATAATTTCCATTAATATGTCATTCTCTCTCCTTTTTGTATTCTTGTTAACTTGAGCCCTTTTTTTCATTTTTGTTGTCTCATAGGAAAAGAGCAAAAAAAAAAAAACGAATTTCAACTCGTGTCTACTTCTTTAAAGAAAATAATAATCATCTCTGGCGTTTAGAATTTCCTAAAACCTATTTTTTTTATTTGTTCTTATTTCTACCGCACGTGTCTCCTTCGATTTCGATTTTATTACGCATTTTTTTTTTCTTTCATTGAATAATTTATCATAGAACAGGATCTTCATGATTTGATTGAATCAATAAGAAGATTGTACAATCTTTGAAGTATGTAAGTAAAGGAACCTCGATATAATGACGTAAAAAAAAGAGGTTGATATTTTTTTTTTTTTTTTTTTGAGTTTCAATTTACAATAAGGAAATACTTGACACGCCTTATGTTTGTGATTTCAAAAGGAAGATAAAAAGTGAATGAAGAAATTACTACACTTCCTTCTTTTGTGGTAAGTATTTCATTCGGAAAGGATAGGTATGAGTTTTTTTGTTCGTTTTTTTTTTTTGTCTTACCAAAATAAGCCCCTCTGAGGAAAGAATAATATTATGTTATTGAACACATTTATCTGAACAACCCTAAATTTAAAAATGTAAATTGATAATTTTAAAGCCATTAATAGAACCTCAAACATGGGGGTAAATTAATCTAAAATTTAATTGGGGATACCAAGAAATTTAGGAATGTATATGTATATGCCACAATCTTGGCTTAGGAAAGATTACAAAAATGGTGTACCACAGGGTTGGCTTTTGGGGCCCTTAATATTTTTTTTTTTAATATTTATATTAGGTCACTATGATAGGCAGAGAATAGGTAGGTAAGTCTTTTTTTGACGACCAGAAGAAATAGTGTGCATAATAACACTTCGTGGAACGGATTCAGCTTAATTGACTTTTAAGAGCACAAAGTATAATAAAAGAAGATGTGAAAAACGTTACTTAAAGTCAACCGACTGCTTTTTTTAGATAAAAAACTAAAAAATTGGGACAATTATAGAAGGAAAACAGAAAGAAAGTCGATATTTTTAAGTTCCACCTTTGTTTTTTTGCCGTTTAAATTATTTTTTGTAAAAATGGCGCCCAACAAAATTTTTTCTTGATGATTTTTTAATATTTATTTAGTAAAAATCCAGTCATTTGGTCATTTTGCCAATTAAATTGTAATAAAAGACATTTTTGTAACAACAAGAAGATATTAAGAAAAAAAAAATGTAAAAATGGCGCCCAACGAAAGTTTCTTTGGGCTTTATGACTCCGTTTCTAGAACCTTTTGAGTTTTAGTCAGTTAAAATTTCATGAAAAGAGTTGTTTATCTTGAAAAATCTTGTTTTTCTTACAAGGTTGCCACTTCATAGAATTGCCACCCAAAGTTTATTATTTTTTGTCCCAAATAAATTCAAAAAGATCCAAAAAATAAAACATAATGATACACATTTCTATGAATTAATTGATAAAAATCATTTCCCAGATGTTTTCAATTTACATTCACTTCCAAATAGTACAAACTAGTATTTTGTAATCCTTTCTCTAGAACAGACCACAGACTTTGTCGTCGGTATTGTCTTTGCCGACAGATAATAATCCCATTTAACCAATAATTATCTTATAACCAGAAGCACAGATCTAGAGCAACCAAATAATGCTCTCCATCCCTTTTTGTGTTTTAACATGGTCTGGGCTATAGAAACCACAATTATTAATCCCCCAACACAATAACAACATCACAATTATAATTATTTATTAATATCTCAAAAAAAAAAAATGTTTGCTATCCAATAATTTAAATTTTAATAATAGACTTCAAGTTGAAAAAAAAAAAATAAAAACAAAAATTAAAAAACAAACTCACCTGTGGCAATTGTTCATTTAAACTGGAATAACTTGACGCCCGCGATGGGGTTCTTTGGATTTCCGATGGTGGCTCTGGGCTACCACATATCGATGACGAACATGATGTCGATGAACGTAAAGATACAGAATCTGAGCGATTCCTTAGAGGAGATATTTGTACGTGTTTTAACATCTAGAAATAAAAAAGAGAGAGAAAATAAAATATAAAATCATTTATTTAACTAATGCATCTTTAAAACATGCACATCTGTCAGATATCAATAACTACAAGCTGTCATTTGCAATTAACCAGTCAAATGCAGTCATAGTGCAATTATAAACATACAACAGGTGCATGGCTATGAGCTAATGTGAACTCGTGTGTGCCTATCTGTCTGCAAAATTATTTCCATTTCCACTCGCAAAGCTTATAAACAATTCATTGCTTTGACATTTTGTGCAGTGTCTATATGTCAGTTGGTGGCAAACGCAATGATTCTGACAGTTGTGTAAAAACTATCAATAATTATGGAACTAAGGTACTCGAGTGGGTTGTATGTTGTTGATGTTTTTTTGTTAATGATGAGTAACAGAAAAGACAGGCAGAAGATCAAGTGAAGATAAAGCAGGAGACTGATAGAAGACAGACAGAAGACAGACAGAAGACAGACAGAAGACAGACAGAAGACAAACAGAAGACAGACAGAAGACAGACAGAGCACAGACAGAACACAGACAGAAGACAGACAGAAGACAGACAGAAGACAGACAGAAGACAGACAGAAGACAGACAGAAGACAGACAGAAGACAGACAGAAGACAGACAGAAGACAGACAGAAGACAGACAGAAGACAGACAGAAGACAGACAGAAGACAGACAGAAGACAGACAGAAGACAGACAGAAGACAGACAGAAGACAGACAGAAGACAGACAGAAGACAGACAGAAGACAGACAGAAGACATACAGAAGACAGACAGACGACAGACAGAAGACAGGCAGAAGACAGACAGAAGACAGACAGAAGACAGACAGAAGACAGACAGAAGACAGACAGAAGACAGACAGAAGACAGACAGAAGACAGACAGAAGACAGACAGAAGACAGACAGAAGACAGACAGAAGACAGACAGAAGACAGACAGAAGACAGACAGAAGACAGACAGAAGACAGACAGAAGACAGACAGAAGACAGACAGAAGACAGACAGAAGACAGACAGAAGACAGACAGAAGACAGACAGAAGACAGACAGAAGACAGACAGACAAATAACAGACAAATAACAGACGAATAACAGACAAATAACAGACAAATAACATACAAATAACAGACAAATAACAAACAAACAACAGACAAATAACATAGAAATAACAGACAAATAACATACAAATAACAGACAAATAACAAACAAATAACAGACAAACATCAGACACATAACAGACAAACATCAGACGAACTACTGGACAAAAAAACAGGCAAAATTGAAGATTGTACAAAACCAAAACTTGTCCTTAAAAGTAGTTAACTTTATCACAATTTAAAATTATGTTTGTCCATGACAGAATCTAACGTCAAAAATGTCAGAAAATTGTTGTGTTCGACGTGTTGTTGTCTATTATCTCTCTCTCTCTCTCGATATTATGACAACTATACTTTCCAGCCTTAGAGAAAATCCACTACGTCACGCGGTAAGTATTTTTGAGCTAATGGCTTATGTCACATGAATTGTTTGCACAAACGACCGGAAGCTATAATACAAAATGCATAAACCTCTGCACACCTACGAGAGATAGAGAAGAGACATTTCCACTACAAATATATTGTAGCCATTAAGTCTATCGCAGAGTCATCAACAAAATCAAACGACTAACTCTATCATTCTCGTTCGTCCAGAAGGGAATTAACTTATAATAATAAATCCTAAACCAAACAACAACAACAACAATTTATGTGGACTGACTACAAGGGAATACGGATGTGGAATAACTTAATTTTTTCTACGTGAGTTGTGGATATTTCTAGGGGAATTTGTGTGGAGGGAGAGAAGATGGTTTAGGAGGAAGTTAGAAACTATTACAAATTTATTTATTCATATTTTGTGTTCTTTTACATTTTTAATGAAAATATGAATTTATTACTGTTTTATTGGAATTTATTATTAAATGGAATAAAATAGTGATGACTATGGAAATGTGGATGCTAAGTGATTTTTGGTGTTTTGCTTGATTATACTTCTTTGAATTTACTTTGAAAGAAGGGGACGTGATTTTCTTCGGGAGTTTGGAATTAATAGGAATTAAATGAAGGAATATGGGGGTAACAATTTAAGAGCTATTAGTGATACTTGTTTGTTGTTGATTGTGTTCTCGTGAGAGCTAAATGATTTTGAGAGACAATTTATGATAGTGTAGTAGAAGAATATTTAGACAGATAAATGTAAACAAATTCCTAAGTTAAAGCATCTGGAGGTACTTATGAAAAAAAAAAGTAAATTCCTATAACAGATGGCTCAGAAGTGAGATGTTAAACAAAAAATTAAAGTTGGTGAAGACTAAAAAGCCCAAATTTATAAATTTAACTACGTTCCACAAATGTTAGCTTTAATTTTCGGTGCCAAATATTGGAAAAATTAGGCAATTATTTTAGTTATCATTGCTTAGGTTGATATTGCTCTGCAGTTATATAAGGCAAATATGTTCCACACTTCTTTACTTCCTTACTATAATTTAATTCATTTTCAATCTTTTACAATATTTTAGTCTTATAAACATAAAGCCATAATAGGTAAAAATTTGTATATATACATAAATTCGTTCGGGTGAAAAATTTCCCATTACGTTCCACAGATTCTTTCATCAAAAAAAGTTATTTTTTAAGCTTTACATTCTTGAATGCAGTTATGAACTTTTTCCTTTAAATAGTCATTGGCAACATGGCTCATTTCACGCTGTGGAAGGTATTTTTTCATAAAAGTTAAGTCCTAGAAATTAAATTAAGTTATTTCTCTGTGGAACTTAGGCCCAATTTATTCACTCTCCATTAAATTTAAAGTCGCCATTAAAAATGGGAAATTTTAAAATTCGTATGCGATTTGATAGATTTTAAATTTTTAATGGTGCCTTTAAATTTAATGGAGAGTGAATAAATTGGGCCTTAAAATTGAAATGTAGTTAAATTTTATCATATCAATGTTGAATACGTTCCACATACATTTCTTTTATTTATTTATTTTCATTATGAAAGCCAAAGGAATAAAATCTAAAGTAGAATATATCAGAATTTCTGCCAAAATTCAAGATGTCGAACATAAAATTATTTTTGCGAATTAGTCCAGACCACTTTGATAACTGAATAAATTTTACAAGTAATCAATAAAAATTAATTTGTTTTGAAATGGAACATTAGCACAACTGCGAAAGGTAGTTTTATGAATCTTAAATCAAAGTTCGTCTAAGATTTTCTTTAAATCATTTATTTTTCCAATTCCGAGCTTATAAGAAACTTATGTATTTTCCAAGAAACCTGCGTTCCACAACATTTTATAAGCCAATAAAAGCATATTCTCAGAATTTGAATGAGTAACAGATGACATAAAGTACTAGAATAAAGCGAGATAGTAGATTAAATTAAGTTATTTTTAATAAATATAAATATTTAAATAATATAGGCCACAAGGCAGAACCTCATGGTATTCCATTTAAAATCACTTTTGTAATTTTAAGGTAATTTGAAAAATCACTAATTTTAAAAATGTCTTGACTGTCTTAAATGCCTAAGTTTTTCTAAGATAAGTAGATATCGTCGGCCTCATAAGGAAACCTCGTAACTAACAAAATCAAAATTTTTCAGGAGAGACAAAAGAGTACAGAGACAGAGACAACAGAGTAGTTGGGGAGTAAAGTGCTTTACAAAATTTGAATTTAAGTCTATTTAGAGTTTTCGGAATGACTTCAAATTTTCTGGGTAGCTCCGCTGATATATTTTCTAAAAAATGACATTCAAAAGTCATTTTCGAAAAAAGGTGGAGTTACGAGGTTTCCTTATGAGACCGACGATATGTAACTTTGAGCTGTCAAAATATCTCAGGAATTCTGTTTGAAAATAGCCCACTTGAGAAATATCTTAAAGGAAAAAAAAAAATAGCTACGGGCCTGCTTAAAGACAATTCCGATGAAGGTAAATTATATTGAGTTTAAAGATAAGTCCTTTACCTTTAAATGCTTAAGCACTTTGCCTTACCTCTAACTTAAGTTCAAAACAAATTTATAATAAACTACATCCATATGGATCAATACACTCCTTAAAATTCCATTAACCATCACGACTGCCAAGTGCACAATCAACATAATTTTCATTAAACCACTTAACTTATAACACTCGAAAATTGTATTCAAAACAAAAAAAAAAAAAAAATACCCAAAATAACTTAAAATGGCTTGAGGCTAATAAAATAATTACATTTCTCTCTATAAAGCGTCTTTGTCCATTATTACCACCGAAAATAAACTCCAAAATTGAACTTATAACCCCTTCAAAAAATGTTTGCCCACCCTGACACACCACTCATGCATTTTATTTTTATCTAAATCCATTTTAATGGCTCTAGCTTGGCTATGGTATCTATTACATTGAATGAAGAATTTTCTAAACCCTCTCTCGACTCGAATAATAAAGCACCATGTGTCGGATATTTTGGTTTAAAACCTTATGGGGATCTCCCTTACTTATGATGTCATTATCATATTTTAAAACCCTCTCTCTCTCGCTTATTCGGCGAATGAAATTCAAATCACGGATGCATTTCAAAAATATACCCAAAATTAATAGGGATAGTAGAGGGGCGACAAAAATTTTCTAAAACTCAACCACGCGCGGAAAATCATCAAAGTCATCATCAACAGCCAGCAAAAACATCATCAACATCGTCATTATCATCATCATCATCGTGTCACTAACCAACCAACCAACATGATGCGCAGAACTTGCCTCAAAATTGGGGTTACTCTGCTGAGTTCGGTTTGATGTAGCTCATGCTGAATATCTGGCTACTGCTGTTTCGGTTGGATTCGGGATGGTCAATTTATGTGGAATATAATGCAATCCATGGCCAAAAGGGACACGGATAGGGTTTGAATGTGTGTGTATGGCAAAAATCTATAAAACTCGACCGCAATGTCATTTGTGGTAGACAATTATTAGGATTGTCTCTTCTAGAAATGGAAAACTAAAACCACTGAAAAGGATAGTTACGCGTTGTGCTCCCGTAAAGCTTTACGTGGTCAATGGTCAGGTTTAGTATATTTTTTTTCCAACAGGGACGGATTTCATCGGAAGGGATATTGTAAGGGGCTCTAAATCAAAACTTAGAAAAAGAATTAACTTTCGAAAAATCTAATAATTATAATCATTTTGGAAACTGTCGACATCATCAAGGCCGAATTCATAAGACTAAAGGGGGCCCAACTCATCGATTCAAATAAATCAGAAAAAATAGTTATATTCTGCTTCCATAATACATTAGCTAAATGGGTTCTGCTTGAATTATACAACACATACCTAAGTAAATATTTAAGTATTTTATTCTTTTTACAGGGGCGGATTGACATCAGTTAAAAAAAAAAAAATCAATATTTAATAAAGAAGAAATCAATGGATCATTTTTATCACCTTTTTGTCGTCTTTGAGGGAAAATTTTGTGCATTGGGTTATCCTAATATTTTAATCTATAACTTATACACAGGCCCGGATTAGGTATAGAAAAAAATTAATAAAATAAGGGCCCATTATTATCTCCACATCTTTTTGCGAATAATATGTAAGTTGGGCTTTCTTAATGCTCTATATTTGAATTTAGATATGTGTTGATTTAAACTAGCAAGTCTTGCTTGTTATTCAGGGCCCCCATTAAATTAAATCCAAATTTAAAAACTCCAGATTTATAAATAAAGTCTGTGAAAAAGCATTTAATAAAGGGCCCCTTTAAAAAAAAAAAAAACAGTCGCCCTCATTACATGCCTGTTTTGTCTACATGAATAATCCGTCCCTGGACATTTGTGTTTTAGTCTACTATAGTGTTTCTCTCCTATCAACCTCTGCATGTTGATTTGTAGTTTTGCTGATGCTACCACTTGCTACTGTATGGAACATTAATTGCACAACACAGAGAGAATCTACTACAATTAGACAACACCACAGAGATGGGGTAATACACTACACATACAAAGTAGAATAAAAAATCCAGCCCAAAATTGTTTGTTCCGGTACGGAAGTTGGAATTAGTGACATGTGACTTTGGGGATTTCGTGCGCGATGGTTAATGGAAAAAAAAAAGAAGTAAAATCAACTCTTTTTTATTTTCTGGTGA
The DNA here is from genome assembly GCF_945859705.1 of Episyrphus balteatus. Lineage (NCBI taxonomy): Eukaryota > Metazoa > Arthropoda > Insecta > Diptera > Syrphidae > Episyrphus > Episyrphus balteatus. The sequence goes on from NC_079136.1 coordinate 120,322,813, forward strand.
AAAAATAATAGATATTGGACACAATATCGAGGGAAACCAAAAAACCGAAGGGTGTCTCGGCTTAATGCATCACTGGATAGAACAATTGTTGAATATGAATATTTTGTTTCTTTGTGCCATGCATATCCGGGAGAGGTTAATTTTTCTGATGGATTGGAATTTCACAGGAAGTTGGTTTAGTGTTATTGAATCTTGAATTTCTTGAAAAAAAAAGCAAACAAAAAACAAAGCAATGCAATTTAAAACCAAAGTCAAAGTATCTATGTTTCTTTTATTCACTCAAAGTTCTCACACCCATATCAAAACCCGCATAAAAACACTAGAAAACGTAAAGGTATTTGCAGAATGTTGGACATCATGGACAAAAAAAAAGAAAAAGACCAAAGTAAAGAAGGGAGATTCGGTTCGCTGCACTCCTTGAACCAATTAGCATATAAGGCACATAGCTGGATGGAGTTTAAAAAAAGATACATGTTTCTATTTATTTTTTTATCTTCTCACCTCGAACTTGACATATGAAAAAAAAAAAAAAATTCAGACTAAAATGAAAAAAAAAAAATTAAATATTCACTAAATGCAAAAAAATTTAGAATTCATAACACGTCCTTAATTTTTTTTTTTTTAAACCTTTTTACTCACTTGTATCTGTCTACCTGTCACAATAAAGGTGAGTGATGTATCATCATCGTTGTCATCCTAGGGTAAACTCTGTATAAATACATAAGTTTTTTTTTTTTTTTGCAGTGAATGATCTGCCTACTTGTTATCCTTTGTGTGTTAACAAACATTTAACATTTAAATTTGTGATTTTGAGCGCAACACGCAAAATACTTGTATATCTTTTGTATGATTACCTTGGATTAACAAAATATACCTATAAGGTTCAAAAAAGTAAGTATTTATTGATTCAAGGATAATTTTACACAAAAGAGGGATGAAAATCATTCACTTTCAAATATCTACCCTTAAAACCAATTCTGGTTCATCTTAAGACTTAATGACAAAAAAAGGTACTTGATATAGACGCTTTCGATTGTAAGTATGTCTTTTAAACAAATTAAGGGTATTTTTGACTTAAGCGTAAGACCCAATTTTTCTTACAATCCTACTTTTAGTAACCCTTTTCTACAGCAAAACTCTTTTATTTATTTTTATTATATTTGTGTTATTAAGTGGGTATTTCATTTTATCTGGTTATTTATTTACCCATTTAAGAAAAATATCTTTCTTTATAATAAAAAACATGAGATGCACAATTTCATTTTGAATGGGTAAAGAATTATGGCATCCTAAGAGTTAGGGGTAGATTTTTATTAGTTAAATTTTTCCCCATCAGTAGGTTCAAATTTAAAAACCCAAGCTGGATGCCTACTTTTCAAATGAGGAAAAGAAAAAAAGTAAAAAGATAGAATAAACATGTTAAATCCAAGTTTTTTTTTAACTTTTTGAGAGAAAGGGTATTTTTTGTTCTATTAAGTGTGTTAATTGAAAGACCCTTTCTTTCTTACAAACCTACTTTGAACAATGATTTCTATGGCAAAATTCTTATATTTGTTTATATTAGGTGCATTTGTCTTATTAAGTGGGTACTTCATTATACCCCGCTTTTTATTTACCCATTTACAAAAACAAGGTTACTTTACAAAACAAAATTAGAGATGTACATTTTATTTTCAAATGGGTACAAAATTATCGAGATAAGAGTATACCATTCCCATTTAAAATGATTTTTGCCATCAATCGTCAAAGTACAAATTATATGATTTCAATTTCAATAAATAGCTTAAAATTTCTCCATCTTATTTATTCATAAAATAAATCAAGAAATAGCTGAAGACAACGAGTAGATGGATTTTTACACAGAGAAAAATATGACCCGCTAAAAATTAACAGATTGCCATATTGTTTTACCTTCCATACATTTCATAAGGAAATCTTATTAAAATCAACGATTAATAAGGTTTTTTTAAGGAGATTTCTTATTATTTTTATAGAGAAAATCTTATTAAAATTTGACTGAAAAGTTGATTTTTTTTGCAACTTAGCACTAGAACAAAAATCGCGATCAATATTTTCATTAAAGGTTGGTTCAGGTGGTAAGGTGGGCGACTAATGATTTGAAGTCTCCAGTTCGATTCCCAGCCTGGTCATCGTTTTTTTTTTATTTTTTTGCAGATTTTAAAACAATAAGGAAAACCCGATTGTTTTAATAAGGTTTCCTTCTTGGATGAAAACCATAGAGAAATCTTATTGTTTTTGTTCTATTTTATGTGGTCTATTTTTCTCTGTGTAAGTGTTAACTAGAAAATGCTCCTTTAAATAAAGAAATATCTTTAAAAAAAGAAGAGAAGAAATTGAGTCACTTTAGAGTGAGGATCTTCCCAATATATATAGATAAGGCCACTTAGATGCACCTGCTTTATATTGTGAAATAAGAAACTTCAAACGATTTCCCATAGTTACAGTGTCTAACGTTTATAAAATGGGTATATGACAGAGAAGAGAGGAAGTATTGTGCATCTTTCAACAGCATCCTCGAGTATCCTTTTTGAATAGATAGTATTTTTTTTTTTATTTCCACAACCATCTGCAATCTACTACTATCTTCTCATTGCAAAGGAAAAACTCTGCGCTTCAGTTTTCATTCAGAACAAAAGAAAAATCTGCTGTGGAAAGAACTCTTTGCAGAAACACATGGTTTTTTTTTTTTTTAATTTTTTATTCATCCTCACAGAGCTAGAAAAAGAAAATCAAAGCAGCATCAGACAAGTGACAAGAAAAAAGGAACAAAAAAAATCATAGGGAAAAAAATAATATTCGCCTGAGGAAATTCTCCATCTATGAAATGAGTATGTGTGCAACAACTGTAACTTGCATCATAAACTAAAGTCGTATTTTAAAAGGAAATACAATTTTTTTTTTTTCTACAATTTTCCATTTGAATACCTTCCACATCTTGTCCTCATCATATCATTTTTTATATTGATGACATTATTCTTATGAAAAAAACAAACACACATCCTCTTTCATATTTATTTGTGTGTGTGTGTGTGTGTAAAGTCTATCTTCATAACCGGATGTGTTAAAATAAAAAATCTGGTTAAAGGTTGTGTGTACGCATTCCTAGAATGAAAAATTCCTTGCTAGTTCTTTTCGTGATTGAATTTTTATTTCCTGAGCTCAAAAAGAACAACTTGATGCTCGCGTGCAAATGATTAAACTGCTTCGGTAAAAGGTAATTACTTATAAGAATATCACTGGAAATAGTAGTTAACCGGTGCGGTGTAAGTATGTTGGTTGTCGCCGCTCAAACATCCGGAAGGAGGTTGTAAAGCAGACAGAAGCTTTGAGTAAAAGGCAGGTACCTGCCTTCCACTGACAGTTTATTGAGCCAAAGAATGTTGGTAATTAAGTTTAAGTCTTTATAGTACCGGAAGATGCAGAGGAAAATGAGAAATAGATCGCTACACAGGAAAAGGATGTGTTCTTGATATAGGAGAAAAAAAACTTGTTCTAAATTCAGTAGAAAATTCGTGGAAAACATTACATTAAACTTTGTCATTATTCTTGAATTATTATTTCCTAAGGAATATTATAGAATGGATATGCATATTTTTGAGGCAAAAAATTGGGTAAAAAGCGTTTAATAGACTTTTGAGGGTAAAACCCGAAGATAAATGCTAAATTGAGTAAAAACAAGACTGTGGAATGTGAGAAAGAAAAAATCATCCAAACAAATGTATTATGGAAAATTAAAAATTTTGTGGAACGTAAGTTTTTTTTTTTCCATACAAAAATTCCATACCTTAAAAAATTTATTGTTAAATTAGAAAAAAAAAAACAATAAAAAAAAAACAAGTTTATGATGGAAAATTAAATATTTTGTGGAACGTAAGTTTTATTGTTATGATTTTACATACAAAAATTCCATAACTTAAAAAAAAAAATTATTGTGAAAATATAAAAACAATAAATAACTTAATAAATTAAATCATAAATAAAAATACTCTCATAAGTTCACACCACCCCGAGCACCATTCCACATTCAAACAAGTTAAACCCTTTAAGTTTAAACTCACGCTACCAAATTGTTTAACTATGCACTATAACCAACTATATTATATCCTGAGAGAATTATATCTTTTGCTCCCATCTAGCTGTTCGCATAATAATAATTATTATTATCTTAACTTCTTTTTTTTTTTTGACGGGAATTTTTTCTCACGGCTCGTAAATGCGCTAATTTAAATTGTGTGCCGTTCAACGTTCGGTATTAAAACGTGAACGGGAGCTGAACATACAGTAGAATTGATGTTTTTCTCTTTCTTTGCACTCTGGGTATGAGCATTCTGCATAGTAAAAAAAAAAAAAAAATCAAATTGTATCTGAATCTCTATTTTTCATTGCATGTCATACTATTTATCATTGGATCTGTCTCAGTTTTTTTCTCCTTTGTATTATGTATTTTATGTAATTATCACAAAAAAAAAAAAAAGAAATTATAATGCGCTCTTCAAGTCGATTATTTGCATCACATTAATACTTTTCAAAAAGGAATTTTATGATACCGGAGGCGCGTGAGAAAAGTGCAAGAACATGAAAATTTGTATCTACTGTTTTTTTTTTCTTTTGTTTTAACATACAAATTGGAGATTTAGCTTTCAGTGAATTTTATGAAAAGGATACAAGAGTTTAAATGTTTCGAAAAGGAGCGATTTAAGGCTAGTATTGGATTTCGAAGGAAAATGAAGTTTTAGCAATAGGTTCCACAAAATTTAAATCCCATTTAATGTTGTCGGTTTGGTTTTTGACTGTAAGTTTTGGTATAAACATTCTTCAAGGGGGTATTTACAAGACTACAATTTTTTTTTAAGAAGGACTAAAATTTTGGAAAAAAAAATAGAAGATTGTGGAACCTATTATTATTATTTTCTTTTTATAATATTTAAAATTGGAATTCTTGATGTCAAGAAAATCACAGTAAAACAAATCCGGTAGAAAGATGTAAAAATATTTTTTTTTTTTTTCATTTTACTTTTTGGGGATAGACAAATAAACACGTTCCACAACCGGCTACATGCCATGAAGCTAGTTTCTGACCAAAGCAAACCAAATTCTTGAACTATTATTTCCTTAAGAGTAAAGAGAATGAATAGAAATATTTTTTAGTCAAAAAATTGGGTAAACATTTCTTTTACCTAATCGTTTAAAAGACTGTGGTATGGATACGTTCCACAATATGGCACTGCGAACGAGATTTTTTTTTGTCAGGGTAAAATCCGAAGAGAAAAGGTTACTTATGAAAAACCAGACTGTGGAATGTGAGAAAGAAAAAAATTATCCAAAAAAGTGTACCTATGATGTAAAATTAAATATTGTGTGGTACGTAAGTTTTATTGTAAAGATTTTCCATACAATAATTAAAATGGAAAAGTAGTAAGGAAAGGAAACAAAACTCGAAATAGAGAAAAATTAATAAGTTCCACCTACTTTAAATTTACTTTAAAATATTTGCCTTTATAATATTTAAAACAAACTTTTACCCGCTTAGTAGAAAATTAATTTTTTGACCATTTTATCTCTAACCCACATAATAAGAAGAAGATATTCTGATTCGATACCATTTTGGCTATTCAAAAATATATGCATAAAATCGCTACCAACTTGATATGGGGTAATTGCCTAACTGGGAACCAGATGGGTACAAAAAAAAAAACAAAAAAAAGTTTCACCTTAAAAATCAAAGGTTAATAATGTCCCCATATCGCCCAAAGAACTTAACGTATTTTCACATCCTTTCACCTTTTTTTCTTTTAAGGATATTATATCACAAAAAGCTTATTTTATGCTTCAATGCTCAACTTAAACACTGTCTCCTCCATTATCCATTATTTATACAAGCTTCTTGAATCAGATATACAATTTTTTTTTTCAATTAAGGGCTTAAACCATAGAAGTCACTTCCCACAATACAAAAAAAAACCACAGAAACAGGAAAAAAAAAACATTTAAAAAACTGCACCTGTTCACACGCTCCTTCAAAGCTTGTTCTTTTATTTGATTTTGAACTCTCCCAAACAAGTAAAGAAAAAAATAAACAAGTAAGTGTAGGTATCTTCTTACCAACAACATCCATCCAATTTACGAATCTTATTACCCAAAAAAAAAAAAGTTACTAACCTACCAAACTATATAGTGTCCTTAAAAGCAACTACTTTTGAACTACATTCACTCAATTACCCATTTTTGTTAACTCGTACTGTGTTGCACTTCCTTTTTCTTCTTCATTCATTTTCTTCTTCTGTCAACTTCTCAATGTCAATGTTTGTCTTTTTCATTGCACTAAAAATTTCCGTTACACATTTTTTTGGGTATTTTTTTTTCTACCAAAAAGAACCAAAAAAAAAACTTAAACTTGTTTGCAAATTAATCAGTGCCAAGTCCTTTGTACAAAAAAAAAAAAAACAAAATGGATGAAGATACATTAGTTTGTCGACTTGAAGCATAACAAAAATAGAACTTAAACTTTACCCAATTTATTTCCCACACAAAAATTCTGTGAGAAAATGTTGACAAGTTTACAAGAAGAGTGTTTTTAAAGGAAGAAGCCACTTTCGATATACAAGTTTAAAAGGACATGAGGAGAAAATAATTCTCCAATGAAAGAACATCTACTAACAACTTTAAGAAGTTTTCGTTTTATAATTTTCTTCACATAAATCATTTTGGTTTGCAGAATTTTGCGTATAATTGAATTTAAATTTAAATTTTAAGACAAAATGTTCGACTTGCTGGATGTTGAGAAGATGTCCTTTGGTAGGAAAACATTTTGTGGGCCTTCTTTGGCTTCTTGTTTGACTCGATACTCTACTCGAGCTGTTGCTGTGAATTATTTATTGTTTAAATATTTCAAATTCCTTTTTTTTATTTTTCAGTCTGTAGCTAGCATAATCCTTTTCATTGGCATAGTTCCAAGAAAATGTCTGGGTCTGATCTGGTGCCTTGGTGTTCTTTAAAAGGCACACAGATAAGCCAAAAAGCTATTGATGATACATTTTTGTTTGAGATGAAGCATAATTATGTATATAAAGCTATTCATAAGGCAAACAGTGGAAGGTGGAACTTTGAAAAATCATCAGTTTGGCCTTGAATAATGTTAAGATGACACCAAAAATTATGATTCAAAATAAAGCCGTAAAAATGTTGAAAACATTTGGATTTAACTGTATTTTAGGGTCTTAAGGTTTTTTGTGTTTTTTTTTTTATTAATAAGTGGATGCTTAAACAAAGACAAGAGTTGGAAGTTGTTTTCCTTTATTTCTCTCAAATTTTAAATTTTTTTAGACCTTAAGTTTCACATATTCAGCACGTCGATTAATAATACAATTTCAAGTATTAAGGTCTCTAATTAAACTCCATTTCCAAAATGTTGCTTTTAAAAATGGTTTCTAGAGCACTTGGTTGTTGGGACCCTAAGAAACATTTTTGAGGTTTTAATGGACCAATGAGTATTTTTACTATTAAATAAAATAAATTTTAGGGTCTCAAAAAAGTAGTAAATATTTATTCTTTAATTTTTTTAAGCTCTAAATTTTCGAGTCCCTAGTATTTAACTAGTTTTTTTGTTATGAAAAATGTTATTAATTTTTTTTTATTATTAGTCTTTCAATATAACGTTTCTTAAATTTTCAAGGGTCCCAAAGAATTTTCCAAAACTGCCTTTAGCACTCTTTTGTTAATTATTATTTAATAAGTCTTAAATATTTATGTTATGTTGTTTTTATATGTTTTTTTTTTTTTTTTTTGAGACCCTTTCTCATGCTCATGTTGACCTCAATTTCATGAATTTGAAATAATCGAATGGATTTCTCATAGGAATTTTTTGTTATTTATTTTTTAATACTTTTTAACATACCTACACTTGTTCTTAAATTATTACTCATTTATCCAGAGTTTCGGAGGGTCTAATTTCTTGGAGTCATTGATCTCCCTATATTAAAATCGTACTTAAAATTCAAGAATTCCACACTTTTGAAGTCCCATAGACCATAAAAGTGTTTTATATTTTTGATTTGTTGGGTCTTAAATAATATTTTTAAATTTAAGGTCTCAATGGCTTTAAAAGTAATATAGTCCTGCAATAGGACCTGAGATTCTTTTGTTTTTTTGTCAAGTATTCTAAAAACTCTAATTTATTCTTAAATTCTTATTTCTCAAACTTATTGGTCTTGAAAATTGTATTTTTTATTCAAGGGTCTTAGAAAAATATCCAAATTTTTTATATAAGTTTTTTTTTTTTTTAAACAATTTATCATTGTTTTCATAGACTTTGAATAGATATCAATGCAAATATTTAAGGATTTAAGCAACAAAAATGTGGTAAAGAATGCAATTTTCCTTACAAGGTCCTAGGCAAACAAACATAAAAGAGAAAACTTATCTTTCTTGTGAAAAAAAAAACTGTTCCCTAAATGAAAAAAAAAAAATATTTAAAATATATCTTTGTGAGTTGAGACCCTCAGATCTAAATTAAAATGCTTATTTCCATACACTTTTTGGCTAAACATTTTCCTTACCCGTGCACTTGTTTCCAAAAAATTTTCAAATACCTCCTATGACATTGCTTATTTTCTGAGCATAAAACAATAAAGACTTTAGAACTAAGCTGAAACTGCTTTGTAAATTGCTTAACCATCATAAATATACCAAAGTTTAAGAGTGGGTATATTTAGCATATTGAATAGATATTTTTTGAGTAGACTCAGACCTATACCATTTTTTCATCAGGAGTATAATCCTTTTCATTTTTGTGTTTCGCAGAAAATCAAAGAGACAATAATACAACTTGGTATTAAGTATGTATATTTTGCCATATGCTCATTTTTTTTTTAAACATCTGTATTTTCATAAATATCTAAATCCCCCCGCTTTTTTCATCACCATCGAATTCTCATATCATCTGTGAAAATCTGCATCTGTATATCTTTAAAATGCTAAAAGCGTGGGAATAATATTCAATGCTATTTTCTTCTTAAAAATCTCACATCCACTAGATGCCTTCTGTTATTTTATTTCATTTTTGTTCTTTTCCATTTCGTTGTTTTCTAAAAAAAAAATGAAGAAAAATGAAATCATCTGTAACAGGTAGCGGATAAAGTATCTTAAATATCCACATCGCCTATATTTTTATGAAAATGATGGATTTGACTGAATGTATCTTTTATTAAAAAAACCAATTTAGATTATTCCAAGATAATAAAATGTATCCTCCGGAAGTAGAAATCTTTGATTTAAAAGATCCATCAACAAGTAAAGTGAATTGATAGACAATGTGTACTCATTTTTTATAAACAATCTGAGAAGTATTGTATCTTAACCATATGCTGTCAAGTTCTGTAGAAATTGAAGGTGTGAACTCGATTTAGTAGTTCATTTATCATTTTTCGTAAGAATTAATGTTTATCTAAAAGATACGAATTATGTAAGTTAAAAGTCAATTCAAGGAGCATCTAATTTATCCGAAACCTACTTACATCTCACAGATACAAGTTCATTAGGGGGACGCTAGAGAGACTTGTCCAAAAATTCAGACCATATGCCGAGTGCCGAGTTCATAGAAAAATTCACATGTAGGAAAATAATCAAAAAGGTGCAGTGCAGTAAATTTTCCCACAAACAGGATATTTTTGTGTGCAACGCGTCGAGGAGCCATTTGTGTGTAGTTGTGATGTATCTCAAAGATACTAAATGAAAAAAAAAATATATGTAATTCGATATTCAATATGAATGTGTGTGATGGGAATCACCTTGCATATATGTTTGTTCATTTGTTTTGGATGCAAATGCAACCACACGGTAGCTCTAGCTAGGACGCAACCATAACAGCGGTACCATCAGGAGCTATATATCTCTTTACTGATCACGAGATGGTGATTAGATGAATATAGGGACGAACGTTAAAACAGGGAGTGAATAATATTTACATTGAAATTCAATCGAAATGTGGATAGTGAAAACGATTCTTATGCAAGTTTTTGTTTTTAAGGTTTGAATTTTGAAAAAGAAACGAAAATGGTCATATAATCAAATGGAGTTTTCCACTTTACATTAAGGTGTGTGTTTTCAGTGGTTTCTGGGGGATTCAGAATTTAAATATTTGTTTTCCGGAAAATGGAAAAAAACGCTCTCAGTTTTATGGTTGATTAAATTAAATTTTTAAGCAATTTGTGGAATGTGGATTGTATTCTTATTTTTCGCTTCATGAGGCGAAGAAGTTCAAGAATTGTAAATATTTTCAGTTAAATATGAATTGTTTGTATTTTTTTTTTGTTTTACTTTCAAGATTAACTAAGTGAAATCAAGAGATCTACGTTCCACAACAAATAATGACAATTTTTATACCAATCTGCAAACTTATTTCCTTTTAATGATACCTATTAATTTTTTTTGCAAGGCAATTAAACAAAGTGGTTCGAAAAAAAAATAGGTTCTACAACACCATATCAAATATTTCTCAGAATTGTATACCTTTTTTCCAAACTTATTTCTTTTTAATTATTTTTCCAAAAAAAATTTAACAAAGTAAATTTAAGAAAATTACGTTCCACAACAAATATTTATTACATTTTTCTATCAATTTGCAAACTTATTTCTACATATTTATTGATTTTATTTATTTTTCAAAAGAAATTAAACAAATTGGATTTAAAAAAGTTATGTTCAACAACAAAATATTCGTCACAATTTTGTATAAATGCTTTTAAGTTTTTTTTTTTTCAAAACAATTTGAAAAAGTGGATTTTAAAAAATTACGTTCCACCATTAATAATTCTATTAATTATGTTTCTATTTGAAATTTGACACTTTTAAATGCTTTTTCTTTTTTTCCAAAGCAATTTGACAAAGTTTTAATTAAGAATTTTACGTTCCACAGCAAATAAGTCTAAGAATTTTGTATAAATTTGCAAACTTTACGCAGTTAAATGTTTTTATTTTTTTTAGCAATTTTAGAAAGTGGATTTCAGAAACTTACGTTCCACAACAAAATTTTTAATAAAAGAATAAATTTTGAAACTTTATAAAAGTATAAAAAATGATCTTTCAGGTTTGTTTCAAAAGCAATTTGGAAAGATCAGAGAGATCTCCTTTGATGGAAATTGTGGAACGTATTAATTTGACCGTTTTTACAATCAATGGGTAGGTAATAGAAATTTTTATACGAACACTTAATATTTTATTCATGACTTAACTGACATTGGTTACCTCTTTTCACACACTTTTGCGTAAAATAAAAAAAATACAAAACAAAAAAAGAAAAAAAAAACAACTCAACCATATCGTTCGCCTCGGACGACGACCATCATCATTAAATCCCTAAAAGACGCAATAACTTGCAAACGCCTCATTAGCTTCACTTTCTCCATGCATCATTGTGTTTTATTGCTATAAAACATATCTTCTACAACCATGTATCCATCTATACGCTTCACTATTCTTCGTTTTTATTTAAAGTCTCATTGTTACTCATAAGTTTTTCTGTTTTTTTTTTTTTTTTTATTTCTATTTAAATTTTTATAGACACACCTGAGTAATTTTTTCAAATAAAAAAAAAAAAAACAAAATCCAAAAATCAAACATCATAAAAGGAATCCCTTCAATGGAGACGGATATATGGTAACCCTCTTATTCCGTTGAGATGGGCATGAATGGAGACAAACCCATGAAAGGGTAAACTTACAACTTTAAAACCACAGGATTGCAACATAAAAATACCACAACAGGATGTTGTCTTGAAGTAGTGCAAACAAAAATATAGGGTAAAACTTTTTCACTTTATTTTTATAGACACACACAGTTATAAGAAGGATAATTTAAGAAGTTTATACCAAAACTACTACCAACACCAACATTCATCCATGAAATCTCTCAGAAACAAGAAAACATTTTTTTTTTGTATCTCAAGGATATCCAAAAATCCATAGGATATTCAAGACAGAGTAAGTCTTGCAAACGCATTTTAATTGTTTTAATTGTGACCAAAAAACGAAAAACTGAAAACAAACTATAAAACATAATAATAAAAGTAATTTTCTTTTTTTGTTTTTGTAAAATTTGCGTTGTTTTAACAACACGCTACAAGGACGTCTCATGTGTGGTGAATAATTGTAGAACATTATTTGATACAATTTATAATCTTTTAAACAACGCAAAGTGTGTATGCGGCATGAAAGCGAAAGTTTTAAAGAACAAAATATGTTGCATAGAATCAGTGGTGGATTTACATTGTATAAGGCCTGTATAGAACTCCTAAAAAGTAAGTAGGTCTTTTTTGCTCTAAGAGATGTAAAAGAGAGTGTTTTTGCTATACAATCAAATAGGAGTAATGAAAAGTAAATCCGTCACTGACACACATAATGTTAAGTCAAAAGATCTTGACTTGCAAAATAATTTCAATTAAAAAAATTGCTTGCTTACCCACATTGCATAGTGCAAGGGCTGCACTTTATATGAACAAAATTGTTTGTGTTAAACTCTAGACTAGAATGATGCAAAATTTTGACTAAAAAAAAAAAAAACACAAAAAAAAAATATAATATGAACTTCTTCTTCTTTTGCTTTGAAAATTCTTAAGATTGAAAAAGTGTTGGGCTGCAGCAGAAAGCACTATGGGAAACAGGAACTGGTATCCTTAAAAATGTATAGAAGAAGTTATATTTTATGAAGGGTGTTGATTTAATGAATATAATTATTGGAGTGGAAATAAATTGCTCGAAACCAGAGATAATTTTTTTTTTTTCATGAGCAAAATAAAAAATATAAAAGTTAGAATGAAATTGAATATACATTCCAAAGTTTCTCATTTAAAATAAGCTTTATAATTAACTTTGAAAGGTTGAACTATTTTCAATACATCAAAATATTTTTCCTTGTAGCAAATAATCAAAAAACGTAAAGAAAATATGGCTCATCAAACGATTGTGGAACCTATTCAATTTTCAATGGCAAATAACTGAGTACTTAACATTATTGAAAGGTTTTTTTTTTTGTTTTTTTGAAAAACATTTGATGTGAACAACGAGTTATTCAAAATTCTAACCAAGTTTCAACCCTCAACAAATAAAAAAAATTAATACGTTCCACAACTTTCTTAAGTCAACATTACGATCACGGAAGAAATATTTACAAGAAAAATAGCCCATAATCAAATTGTTCTAATAGTTTCAAGTCAATTTTTGATAAATTTTACAACCTCCGATAAAATATAGAACTTTTACGTTCCACATTCCATTTTTAGCTAATTTTTCATAAACTTATACTAACATTTATAAAAGTTTTAATTAATCGATTATTTACTGACTTAGATTTCAAGAATCCTGCTTCTCTAAACAATAAACATTTTCAAACTACCATGAATTCTTAGTTGTGGATCATATGTGAATGGTTTAGAAATTTGTGGAACGTATCAATTATTCTTATTACTGAAGATCAGTAAGCTTGCAAGCTGGATGGTTTAGTATAATATCAGATCGAAAAGTGTTCCCTTACATTTAGTGCAGAGAAACTCATAAAAAGAACTGCGAATACGTTCCACATTCCTTATTACATGCTAAATTTACAGTTTTGAAAAAAATTTTTTCTGATAAATAATCTTGAGGCATATTTACATAAAAAGACTATCCAACAAGTTGAACTTCGTAAGGCTATTTTCTCAGTTCGACTAGATATTAAACATACAAAAATACTTGCGTGAAAATTTCAGCAATACATTCCACAGCTCTTATTCTACATAAATTCTACGAAAATTCAACTTTATACTACATATCTGTGCGTCAGCTTATGTTCCTAATTCTTTATAAAAATTAATAGTTTATGTTCTTCCGAAACTCGTTTACATTTTTTAACTCAATCGCTAATCGAAGCAATATTTTGTAAAATTTATTATCAAATTTAAACTAATTTTGTGTTTATTAACAAAATGTTTAAAATATTCAAATTCTATTCCTCCTGTTTGGATTTGATACTTTATGGCATTTGGAGAACCTGTTGACTCTTTAAAAAAAAATATATGAAACAAACATTAAAGTATCTAATAGTAGAATTTATGATTTTTTGTCTATGAAAATAACTATAATTTATCATAAAATCAGTCAATAAATAACAATAAACAAACTTTAAACTCTCTTTCTCTACAACGAGCCGAGTTATTGATGTAAAATTATAGATTATTGTGAGCCAATTTTAATACAAACAGAAAAAAATTGTCATAAATATAAAATAGAATAAAACCTGGGCGCCTAGATTATACTCAATATAGTCGCATGCTTCCTTATTGAAATTGATTGTTATTTATGTGTATGTCTTTTTCTCTCCCAATGTGCGATTCAATGTCTGGACTTTGGATAAATACAAACATATTGGTTATTTATTCATCAGGCACATAATCCGCACAGAAACATTACAAAAAAAAAAAAAATAAAAAATACCTATCAGGGTGTGTCTCAATATGTCCAATGTCTTTAAGTGACATTCAATTGAATGTTGGTAGGTTATAGAAACACACCATGTCACTCGATTGAACTTGAAATTTGAGAAAATATAAAAGCCAATTTAAATAAGTATCTACCAAAAAACTGACAAAACATAACTTATTGGATAAAAAAAGGACAATTAATTTTGACAAAAAAGTAGTGGTCCTAAATGGTTACCTTGTGGCACCTTTGCCAAATCCTAAACTAAACATTGTACAGCCATTAATCAGAACGGAAAATTTATGTCTCAGTAATCCTGTTCTAAATTCATCAAAAAATCAATTACCCGCATTACATTACAGTAAGTTTACTCGATTGATTTGGAGTGTAAGAGAACTTTCAAGGAAAATTTTTTACTTACTTTCTTTTTTTTTTTTGTTTATTTACAATTTCAATTTGTCGATTATTTTATTATGTTCATTTTCTTTGAAGTAATTTTATCGATTACTATTGGATCTTCTGTTTCTTTTTTATATTTGAATTTTAAATTCCAATAAACAATACCTAATAAAAAAAAATTACATATTCAGTAAAGACCCCTTACCTATAAGTTTTTAAGTGCCACAAGCCAGACACGAGTCGTTATTTGTATCTATTTTACTATTTTTGTTTTCTTTTTTTTTCTATTCTATTCTAATGCTAATCAAAGTGAGAGGTATATGACACCTACACTCTGGACTGAAACCACAATAAAATATAAAAAAGGCTAAGTGGGTGCATTTTATCTGCAGGCATCCAAACAACCTTAGACAACTTTTTTTTTTTTCTTATATTTTCATTTTCAAATGCAATCGAATTGTTGTATCTTTGAAATATCTCCATGTCTTGTTGAGGATATAAATTGAACAAAGATAGATAAATTGGTTCGACAGAAGAAGAAAAAAAAATGAGGAAATATTGTAAAAGTTTTTAAGCAATCCAAATTTGGGATGACACTTCTTTATGAGTAGGTGGTAGATTTGTAGAGTGCTCTGGGTGGTCAAAATTACTTTAATTTGATGTCTATATTTGGAAAGAAGATATCTTTTGTTTCGATTAAATTAAATGAAATTTGACCAGATGTTAGACTTAATATAATGAAAAATAATAAATAATTTTTTTAAGTGGTAGTTTTTTTTGTTTTGAAGGCAAGCTGTCAAGTTTTAAGGTTAATTGGTATAAATAAATTAGTTTCTGAGTTCAAATTTTTCGTTTACTAGGCTTTTACCGGAGTTATAGTAAAAAAAAACCACTGACACTCCTATAAGTCTTCTATAACTAGAAAAATGGAAAAATAACTTGGGATTATATGAAAGATAGTTATTATTATCATTTTTCTTAAAACTTCTCATACAATATATTACTCCTATAACAAAAAAAATTATAGGAGCGTTATAGGAGTAAAAAAAAAATATTTTCCAAATTCATCATAATTTTCATAATCTTCGATGAGGAAGACACTTTTCTTAAAAATTATATTTCCTACAAATATTTCCTTGATCTAATTTTTCGATGAAAAATCAAATACCTAATATAAAACAATAAAAAACGTTATACACCAGCAACGTGATTACATCAAGTAATTTCACATCAACAGCAAACAACAATCCTGCACAAATATGGTATTTCTTAAACCCACTCACGTTTTTCATGTCCGTCCAACCTATATCCATCTACTTTCAATGTGATTCCATTTAATGACCATGAAACCAAAATTCAATAGAAATACAAATCCCTAGCGGCCTCTTTCAAAAAAAAAATTGAGGATAAAAAAAAAATGTCCACCTTATAAACCCTACATCAAAAGCAATTCCGAGTGAGGCTACCTACCTGCTGAGACAATATACACACACATAATATAGAGATACACAGGTCCTAACAATCTTTAAGGATATCAGCAAACGCATGGTATATACATGTTTTATTGTAAAAATGTACTACGTGCATCCTTGTGTTGTCTACCGTATTTTTGGTCTTCTTTCTGGACCTCACATAACATAAATCCAACGACCAACAAAAAATAAGAAGATGATCACATCCCTTATCTCTATACTATTTCTATTGACAAAGGTATTTCTTTTTGGAGTTGTTTATGATTCTCACAGGTGAGAAACGAACTTATTTATACACCAAAATATCACGTAGAATGTATAGAAAAAAAAAAAATATCCTGGAAGCCATAAAACACTTTTAAAAGGAAGATAAAGTGAATGTTTGTGCGAGAGATAGAAGAAATAGAAATAAAATAAAAAAATAATTTCGATCATTTGTAGTCTATATTTGAATTGGCAATGATGGCATTTTAAAAAGAAAAAAAAAAAAAAGTGAATCGTGAGAAAAAGGACCACAAATGTATAAAATATAAAAAAAAAATCCCTAAAACAACTGCTCTATATTATATTTCCTTCCTCACATCAAACAAAATAAAACAAAAATATCGATTGGTTATGTAAGTAACAAGCCAATTTGTATTCAATGAGTTTCCGATTAAATTATATATTTACCTATTTAGCATGCCAATTCCTCTCAAACACCATCAATGATAAAAAAGAATTTAAATAAAATATAAATTCCTTACAAAAAAAAAAAAATGTCCTTTTTTGTTTTTGTCTACTTCGAGACCAAGTAAACACCTTGTTTATTTTTAATAATTTATCAATATTCCAGCAAAGTAAAAATAAAATTGTCTACAAGATGAATATATTTATGTTGCCTAAGGACGATATTTCGTCCTTGAAAAAATTAAAATGATATTTCAATATAAAAAAAAAAAAAAAAACAAACAAAGGATGCGATACGACGTCATTTCAAGTCAATAAAAATAATATCTATTGAAAAAAAAGCATAAAATGTTTTTGAACGATATTATATTGTTAACTTAAAGGCCATTAATCGTCCCCGAACCTCGAAAAATGAAACTGCAAAAGGTTAGTATTTTTTTTTAATTTAATGAGAATTTTTTTTAAAAACACTCATTTCAATACCTGTCACAGAAAGTCATCCAGAAAATTTCCACGAGTTCGTTGTTCAATTAGATTTTTCATACAAATGTTCGTTCTTGTTGATTCTCATGAATTCGTGTGACCAAAATAAATTAAAATATTAGTATTTATTTTTTATTCCTTTATTATTTGAAGAGTTATATATTGTTCCATAATTACGAGAAATTCGTTTCAACATTTTTTCTCCATTTTTTTGATAAATAATAATAAAAAGTATATCTTTAATTAAATAACAACCATTTAAAACCTTAAACTAATCCATTGAGTAATTTAAAAATTCAGTCGTAAAATATTAAACTACAGAAGGATCGAATAATCCTTCTATTATCTTATCTTTCGTGATTCTTTTTTTTTTGTTTGTTATTTATTTCACTTTATTAATACACATTTGAAAAACTGTAGTTTACAGAACAAAAGGTTTAGAAAATTCCTAAGAATTCGTTCTTGTTGATTCTCATGAATTCGTATGACCAAAATAAATTCATATGCAATATTAATTTTTGTATGGTTGATAGAATACCTCTAAAAACTATATTCACTTTGGAGCTTAACATTATTTCAAGCAAATTTTGTCCAACTAATTTTTTGTATTTTCACATGCGTCATGCTTTTCTGATTTTTCTAATTCTAAGAGAAATGAAAATAAATGCTTACATGTAGGTACATTCAAAGTTAGTTAAATTCGGCATTTATATGTGAAAGTTTTTTTGTTTGTATTATATAATTGAACGAGAAGTTCGGTTCAAAGATTTTTCTCAAATATTTGGTTAGGAATATTAATTACAAAAATTTAAAGCTATATCTCTGATTATATAGAAACGTTTTAGGAATTAATTCTATTCCTTTTTTTAATGTAACGACAAAATATTTCATTTTTTTTTTAGTTGCAGATATTTGCTAGAGCAAAGAATAGGAGAAATAAAGTACTTTGTCAAAAGAATAGGTCCAACAGTTCTATCTTGAGGTACTCCATTTATCTCTGAACTTTAAAGGTATTTCAATGAAGTTTTACTGAAATTCTATTCAACTACTAATAACATGTGGAAAAATGCATAAAAAGCAGAAGTAAAACTGTGTCAAATGCCCTTTTAATATCATATTGTTCTGAATTTATATTCAAAATCAAAGGTCATTTTTTTTATTTCTTCATTTTCCTTTACAATTATTTAATTATTTGAAAAAGACCGAAACAATCATAAACAAGCATCTTAATATTCATTTAAATACTAGATCTTTTAAAAATGTAACTTGCTTGTCTATTTTCAAAACAAAAAAAAAAACTTAAACTAGTTCATTAGTAATTATAACCACCAACAAGCATTAAGTTAACAGAAAAAGCACACATCAATTAATCGATCTCAAATCAGTGTTTTCAGTTGCATTTAACTCTTTTAACAAAACATCACAAAATGTTATAAATATTCATGAGGACGTGTGTATACCTATTTTATCTGATGCATTCATAAGTATGTATGAATGTATCTTAAAGATTCATTCGAAAATCAAACAAAAGATTTTTGTGTTATTCTTTCAAATTAATTTAATGTGAGTTTGAACTTAAATTAGCATTTATGTTAATTAATAGAGGTATTTTTGGCTAATAAAAACAAACAAACCTAACAAATAATGAAAAACGTTTTCGGAAACAGATGTAACCTGTTAGAATTTTATACATATTTTAAAGACTTAAATTTGAAGCTTCTAAAATGTATACATAGATACAAGAAAAAAGGGTTAAACAGAAGTAGGTTTTTCTTTTTGTATCTTTTAAGAAGGTCAAGTACATTTAAATGCTAAAAAAAAAAGAATCCGCAATGGTTAATAGATGTGAATAAAATAAAATTCAAAAAACAAAAAGAAAAAGTGGAGAAAAGTGGTTTCTTTAATGACAGACCCAAAAGACATTTAAAGTTAAAAGCTTTTTCACTTATTTTGATTATCTTAAAGAATTTCGCTAGGAAAGATAAAAAATAAAAGTCTGAAAGAGATTTAAAGGCATTTAAAAAAAGTGGTTTCAACTCAAATTCACTAAACCAATGTTCATTTAGTGATGTGAATAATAGCACGGACATTGTTAAAGTGGTTAAAAATGTGAGATAAAAAGAACAGGTCCAAAAGTAGTCTCTTGTGGGACTTCATTAAATTCCCTTTAATATTATTTAATTTAATAGTTCGGTACAAAAATAATAACCAACAAGAAACTTGAGTATTCTTTTCAAATGGCTAAAATAAAATATTTGAAGAAAAAGCACTGTATACTTAGATCTACCCTGAGGTACTCCAATGGACATTCCATTATTTTTTTTTTAATAAAATTCTTTGAAATGCTAGTTGTTTGCATTTCTACCATTCTTGAATGAATCTTTAACATTCTTATTTTTGAACTGCTTAAAGAAGACCCTACTCTTTTTCATATTAAAAATCTTACATAATTGCTCTGAAATCTTTCCCTATTTTTTTTTTTTTTCAACTTTAAATTCATTCCCCTCAAAAGCAAACAACATTATCATTCATCAAATTGATTCTAACAAATCGGTTTATTTATTTTTCCAGCAAATTTAAATCTATAAAGACATCAATTGTCCCTCTCTTGCTCGTTTTATAAAGAGTTTCATCATTTAGAATCACATTTTTTTTTATTTTTTGTTTTTTTTTTAATATTCATCTAATAAAAAAAACAAATATGCGTATCATCAATGTCGTTGTTCTGAGGAAACAGAAATTATAGACGACTATGTTTATGTTGCTCCATTTATTGCTCTAAATTCTTGAAATAAATTCAAAAAAAAAAAATAATAATAATAATAATGCGAAATAATTCAGAAAAAAAAAAATACTTTAATTTCCGCACAATGATTCTCTCTCATATTGCACACAACCATCTTTGTTGGGTTTATTTGTATTTTTTTTTTAAGGAAAATTGAAGATACCGTATGAATTCGATACGACGCTATACAAGAACAAAAATTAAAGGAAAGAATTTTTAAATGAATGAGTTTGCATTTGAGACAGAAAAAAAAATGTATTTTTCTCTCCATTTAAATTAATTGGATTATTTTTAAATTTTTATTGAAGTATTAGACTTACAAAAATAAACAACAACAAACATAATTTATTCAAACATACCAAAGCTGATTAAATACTAATTTTAAGCGACATTAGTTCTGATCGGTTTTGATTATCATCAAAATGTTTGTTTTTTTTTTTTTTTTTTACTATAATTTTTTAATAAAATATTAAAAATGTAAGTTAACATCTGTTTTGACCTTTAAATTGAATTTATTAATCAAAGCTCATAGTTAGGCAAAGAGATCAATGTCTTTAGATATTCCCACGATATGTAGTAAAATTGTTTTTGTGAATCAAAAGAAAACAAAAAAAAAAAAAACATGAATTTTAATTTTATTTATTTTTTATTAATATACTTTAAGCTTAAAAAGAAATAAATATGTATTCATTGAATGTTTAAATATTGAAATTGAAAATTCCATGCGAAAGTAAAACTTTTGGTGGCACAAATAAAAATGCGAATATTAATTTTTTTTATGTCAATCGTTTTTCTTACGAATTTTAATTTTTTTTTATACAACAGGTTTTCCGTATATTAAGCCATTTAAGATTTAATCGAAAATCTTAATAGGTTCTTAAAATTGTTCAATGTCGTTACTTAGTAATCGATTAACAAATAAGTGCTGTATAGTAAAAAAAAAAAAAATTTGCACTAATTGGCGCCCGGGAGGAATTCGAAGAAAATTTCAACTTTTTTTTTTTTTTTTTTTTTTTGAAGGCACATTATCTCTTTTAAAATATTAATATGTCAAGAAAATATAGTCAATTAATTCTGAAACTGTTTCTAAATCAGTTATAAAATTTATCAAAATGGCGCCCGGGAGGTAAACAAAAAAATCTACGTACACACTTTTTTTTGTTTACTTTTCCAAGAAATTGTTTATATAATGAACGAATTTCTGTTTTAAAATCAGAATAAATTTTCCACTAAATGGCGCCCGGGAGAAATTCGTAAATTTTCTTTTCTGCAACAAATAAGTCTTTATGATTTTGTCTATTTGATACTTTTTATTGCCTTAAATGGCATGGAAAATGTATGGAAAAATAAAAATTGTTAAAAAATAACTCAGCAAATCAAAACAACGTAATGTATTAAATTTAAATACATTCCACATATCCAAAGTTTTTGTTTTCTTGAAAAATTCACTTAAAGGCCGAATAATGTAAAATATGATGGGAATAATGCCGTTGAACACATTCAAATTCATTTTATCACTTGTTTTAAGGCTGAGATTTCTAGTGTAAGGACAGCGACAGGATTCATCCTATCATCCACCTTTCGTGAAGTCATTTTCAATTTTATTGTAATATTTGGGGAACATTTTTATGGAGTTTTGAAATTTTGGGATTGAAATGAATTTTGTATTAAAAAAATCCATACATTCCTCGACACTGAAATTGAAAATTGGACGTGAGTTAGGTATCGTAACTTAAGATTGTAAGTGTAAGACCAGAAGGATGAAAAAAAAACCTTTTGTGAAGTGAAAAGTGAATAAGTTCCACATTCATTTTTTCTATGAATATGAATTATTTATACAATTTTTTATTAAAATATGAAATTGAATGAAAATCAATGAAAATCAATACATTCCACAAATTAAAAATTAACTTTTAGATCAGTTTAATTGAAAATATGACGTGGATAATGTTGTGGAACATATTCATTTTTAATTACCTTAGTAATTTACTGGATATACCTTAAAGTTATTTGAAAATTTTTAATTGATTTCTTAAACTAGAACTTGTGGAATCTATTGTACGGAATTATACTCTGAGTAATTTCATCAAAATGTAGGCATCGTTCTTTTTTTCAATTTTGGGGGTTAAAAATATGCTGGATACAGTTTTTTATCGGAAAAATTTGATGCCAAAATATTATTTATTTACAATAATTGGAATGAAATGAACATTAATTTCCTGACTGTTTTGTGTGACATCACAAATCTCCACACATGCACAATTTTAATTCATATGCTGAACCATATAATTAAACGTCGTTGCTATTTTTGTTCACGCATCAAAATACAACAACCGCATGTAGCACATGGCAAAGTGTTTCTCAGTAAAAAAAAATGACAAATACATTATTATTATTCCAAACTCTCTGATTATAAAACAGGTGATTTGTTCATTTTTAATTTCTGCGAAGTTGCCATGGCTACTGACCGCGCTAAATGATTCACAAACACAATTAGTTGGCAATAAAAACAAATTTTTATTTTCAGAAAAAAAAAACAAAAAAAAAAAAAAAACAAGATATACTCTCATTCAACTGAAAAGCAAATTAGATAAATGTTAATTCCCATTTCCGTTGACAAAATTTTATACAAAATGTGTGTAGTCCATTGAAATTTTTTTTTTTTTTTTTTTCAAAAACCAGATTTTACAAGAATAATTGTATAACCGCATTTCCGGTCTCTTCTTTATATTTTTTTTTTGTTTTTCTTTTATCAGATTTTTTTTTTTGTAAAAAACCAAAAGTGTAGGTATCTCTTCGTTTTAATTTTTTTTTATTAAAACAAATTTAAACCACAAATTAAAATAAATAACGAATCTAGTTGACTTTGATTTAAAACCCAAACACTCCAATATTCTAAAACCACAAAGTCCCCTCTCCTCATCAAACCAGAATGTTGACTGTCTTACATAGCCGGACGGTATAGAGTTTGGTCACAAAAATACCTTTACAACGCCTTACTAAAAGAAAACAAATACTTATTCTGTCCGTCCATAGTAGCGCTTGTTTTCCACGAAAATAAATGGCAAACCGGCAAAACAAAAAAAAAAAAAAAAAAACAACAAAAAAACTAAAGCAAAAAAGTCGTCTAACCGCATACTTTCGCTTAAGATACAAAATATACTTTATATCCAATAGCCCCAACTCTTAAAGAGGCGGATGTAATATCCGTCGTCCGGTGAGTTGATATAATTTATTTAAGAAAAAAAAAAAATATATATACAGAATATGGAGAGCATAGATACTTGTATGGAATTTGTATCTATTACGACATCTTAAACGTAGACATCGATGATGGAGGAAAATTCTTTGCAAAAAAAAATTATATTTCATTCTCACGAAATTGAAGTTTTGTGAGATTGTGGAATTTGTTTTAAGTATCTAAAAGCTATGTTGTAAGGTGTCAATTGGAATATTTCCTAAAGAATTCAGTGTTGCCTTTTAAGAAAATTTTTTAAAAAGAATTTTATTAAAATTTGTTTAAATTAGACAAATTAGATGGAGTACCTCAGGGTGGGATGTTAAAACCAGTGTTTTTTTTTGTTTTGTTTTTTTTTGTTTGGAAAAAGTTTTTAGAGAATTCTTTGGTTTTTTGGTGATATTATTGAATGATATTCACCCTTAAAGTAGGACAATATAAGAGATCAGAAATAATGTCAATTTGAGAATTTCTGAGATTTATAAAATTTGGAAGATTATTTCAAAAGATTTTCAAAGAAATAAGTTCAAATAAAGAAAACAGATGTAGTACCTAAGGTTTGAAATATAAGGGCTGTACTTTTACAGTGAAATCTTGTATTTCTACTTTGCATTTCCTTTTTTGGTCTTTTATACAAAATTCTTATACAGCTTGGGAAAATATTTTTAAAAATATTTATTTCTGTTTTTCATTTGCATTTTCAGTCTTCTGTAAATAAGGTGGAAGAATTTTTCAAATGACTTTAAGAAAATGAGTTGAAATTAGGAAATTAGCTGGAGTACCTCAGGGAGGAATAATTATAAGGCCAGTGCTTTTGGAAAGAAATTAAGTGTTTATTGCTGTTTTCAATTTGTCTATTTGGCCTTTGGGAATTCGCATAATAAAGATTTTAAGAAAATGAATTGAAATAAGGAAATCAGCTGGAGTACCTCACAGAGGAATTGTAAGGCCGATACTTTTACTAAGAAATTTATATTTTATAATTTTCTTTTTATTTTGTTTTTCTTCATTTTAAAGTAGAATAAGTAAGGTTACCAATAAGAAAATAGAAAAAAAAAAAAAAGATCGCTAAATGAAAATTAGCTGAAGTACCTCAGGGTGGAATCATTACCCCAATGCTATTGATGGGAAAATTTATTTTAATATTTTCTTATTTTCTTTTTACAAAAGTATTTACCTACCTCGCTTTAAGTGCAATTCACCTAATCTTTTGGGACACTTGCATATTTATTAACTACTCAAAAGAATAAAATAAATTACATTGTATCTTTTGTTCTATCTTTTGCATCACAACATAAAAAAAAAAAAATTCTATGAAGAAAAACCTCAAGTCTTCTAAATTTTGTATCTATCTAGTTTTTTTTACACACTTGATGTTCTCACTATCTCATCGTTGGTTTTCTATGTAAATTTATTTACCGATTACTAAGTGAATTTTTTTTAACATACGAAGTTCTAGTAGGTAGATAGATGGAGATATGTACCTTCATGAGGTTAAGGTTTCTTTTTTTTATATTTTTGTCTAGGTTTGAAAAAAAGTCAAAAGACAGTGACTAATGTTGTTGTCATTTATTTTCTGGTTTCTACTCTATTGAAAAAGAATGTGTCTACCTTTTTATCTAGATGCATGGTAAGGTTAGGTATCTTTTTTTAACAAAATACTTTATCTGAAATAAAGTATCTTAACGTTTTGTATGCAAATTTTTAAAACATTTCTTATTATGCATCAACTTGCAATGTTTGATAGATTAATTTATTGACAATTCACTTAAAGGAATATAAAAGATACAATATCTCTATGCAATTTAAATGGGTGCAACCTTTAGAATAATACGCCCCCATCAGTTTTGTTCTTTGTTATAAAGTTTTGTATATCTAATTTTTGATTGCGACATTCACCTTGATGAGGGAGTTTCACTATTTTTTTTGCGATTTTCCAATTGTTTATAATAAAGTATCGTGTTAATGAAAATAATATATCTACAATATACACTTTGTCTATCGTATAAGTATCTATCGAATTGGGGGCGCGTTAAATTATAAACTCTACGATAAAAAAAAAATACCGCTTACTGTGCGTGTAAATTATTAAGTTTTTTTTTTTTTTTGCTGCTGTGCATTGTGCATTTTTATTGCATGACTAAGTGTCTACTTTGAGGCTTTTATATAAAATATATAGATAGAGATACATTCACAGGGAGTGGATAAATGGATTTTTCATTATGATGTGTGAGCTCACAATAACTATTACGTCTTTATATGAATTTTTTTATTTTTTTTTTTTTTTCATTTTTTTGTTTCTATAGATACATGCATTGCAGAGGCATTTTATTATGTGGAATTTTAATTACATTTAAGCGTCGATGTTTAATTTTTTTTTTTTGTATTTTTCTTTTTTTACATCAACTGAGTTATTTGACTCTTTTGACAGTGAATATTTCATACTGAGGGGATTACGATTAAAAAACAAAAAAAAAAACAAAAAAATTAAACAAACAAACGCAGATTATTATCATGAAACATATTTTCTGTTAATTTTTTAATCAATTTAATAACACGATTTTATACGCTTTTAGCTTTTTATATATGAGCATTTTATTCATGTTGTTGGTAAATTGTTTTTGATTTAATTTTTTTTTTTTAATGTGAAATTCTTGTAAATTTTAATTGATAGGGATTTAAAATAAAATAGAAATTCAATTATAATTGTTTTTGTATTGAGAAATTGTTATTTAATACCAAAAATTAAAAAAATCTGTTCTTAAACAAAAAAGATCTCAGCTAACTTCTTTATTTTAACATTTTCTTATCAATTCTATGTGGAAATAGCTTTAAAAATACTTTCAATGAGTTGAAATAAGAAAATTAGCTGAAGTACCTCAGGGTGGAATTATAAGGGCTATACTTTTACAAAGAAATATAGTTATTATAATAATATGCTCTTCATTTGCTTTTCTTCTTAAGAAAAACGGATTTTTTTTTTCAAATAAGAGACAAAAATGGAATGAAATATTAAATAGGTATATACTCAGTGCTTTTGGTAAGATTGTTCTTTTCATTTTGCTTTTATACAAAATTCTTTAAAAAATAAAGGTATATCTTGAAAGAAAGTTTTTACAAGATTTCTTAACAAATGATTTGAAATAAGGAAATTAACTGGAATACCTCAGGGTGGAACTATAAGGCCAGTACTTTTTATATTTTGATATTAATTTTATTTCCTCCTTAAGCAAATTTTATAATGATTAAAAATTGAATAAAATATTTTCTGTCTTGGGTATCCTGTGTTAAGTTAAATTATATAATATAAATGATAAAAGAAAATACATACTTAAAAAAATAATATGTGGAGAAATACTTATATGTCATGTCTTGGCCGCCATTTAGTGAAAATTCTATACCTTTTTGAAGTGAAAACTTCTTAAGTATCGTAGTGATTTGAAACAAGATGAAACGAAAATGCAACAGGAAAGATAACGCGAAAGACAAACGATGGGATAGCGCAGAAAAGATGTTCTTTTTCTAAACACGTTATAACTTTTGATCTGGAGCACATAAATATTAAATTTTACTTTAATACCCATGCTGATAATATAACCTTTCATTTGATATAATGTGACACATAACGTAACGTGATCTACAAGTAACACTATCTGAAAAACTTGAAAAATACCTCAAAACACCTGTGAAGATCTGTTACCGATGACCAGCCACCAGTGTATTAAGTACCGTAATCTCAGTTTGGAATTTCGGCATGGTTGGCCTTAAAAAATGCTTACTTCTTTTGTAGGCATGGTAAAAATATGA
This sequence comes from Episyrphus balteatus, assembly GCF_945859705.1. NCBI lineage: Eukaryota > Metazoa > Arthropoda > Insecta > Diptera > Syrphidae > Episyrphus > Episyrphus balteatus. The sequence goes on from NC_079136.1 coordinate 120,350,134, forward strand.
TTTAGGTGTCATATAAAAGGTGAAATAATAAGCTTTCAGATGATATAAAATTAATTATAGGTTGTCATATAAAAAAATGGATTTTAAAGTGATAGAATAAAAAAAGGGTAGATTTTTTCATTTTTTTTTTTGCAAGAAAAATGATTTCTTAAGGCTTCACTTCTACCACATATGATTTTTTTTTAATATGTCCTAACTTAGTCGCCATAAAAACTTTAAATTCATTGAAATTTGTTAAAAATAATTTAAAAAAAAAATGATTTTGGACAAAGAATTAACTCCTGGGCGCCATTTAGTTCAAATACTATTACCTTTTTTACTTGCTCTATAGGGCAAGTATTGGTTTCGTGTCAAAAAAATAATTCGAGGTTTTAATCAAAACTAACATTACGATAATGGAGAAGTCCAAAAAAGTGGTTTTGGTCATGACGTCCGTCGGTCTGTGCGTCGGTGCGTCTGTGCGTCTGTGCGTCTGTGCGTCGTCAAAAAAAGGTGTACATGAAGCTGCAGCCTAAACAGGTGAACGAATATTCTTGAAATTTGGTACAGATGATTATTTCGTAATTTCCAAGGTTTGTTTTTTTTTGTTTTTTAATATCTCGCCTAGAACGTATACCTCCCATACAAACTTTTCGAGGTATTGCAAATTTCTCGAAAACGGCTCTAACGATTTTGATTAAATTTGACACAAGTAATGCTGTACGTATATCTAATATAACTGCGTTTTTAGTTTTTCTCAAAAAATACGGATAGTGGAAATATGACAATTTCTTTTTTTTTAATCGCTAATGTCGGCTCTTCCCGTGTATCGTTAATGAGTTATTGCAATTTTCTCGAAAACGACTCTAACGATTTCGATTAAATTTGGTGTTCGTTATAGTCTTAATGAGTCTAACAAAACAGCGTTTTTGGTTTTTCACAAAAATTTCCTAGAACGGTATGGCGTTGCCGTTTTCTGCCAAATTGATGTATTTTTTAGTTAATGTCGTATATTTCATCAAAGGCTAAGCCAATTTAATTCAAAATTTGCAGACAGATATTTCTTGTCACTTAGAAATGTAAAATGTAAAAAAAAAAAATAAAAAAAGTTTTTGAAAAAAAAAATTTAATGGAATTTTTTTATTTTTATTTTTTTTTTTCAAAATTTAACGAAAATCTTTAATTTCCAATAGTTATCTAAGATATAGATACTTTGAACTACAAGAGCAAGTACGTGCGGCCCCAGTCGTGCATTTTATTTTTATCTAAACACTAAAGTTATTCGAATTAAACTAAAATTTAATACGAATACTTAAAGAAAATAAAAATTTGGAAAATGTATGTAATGTCCCGGGCGCCATTTTGTAAAAATTCTCATATTTATATTTAATTTCTTCTAACATTATGGGGATTTTTTTTATAAATTTCAAATTCATCAAAATGGCACATACACAAAATAATAAATTGACTAACAAATCTAGTCACAAATTAAATCCTTACTCGGGCGCCATTTAGTTATTTTTTGTTTTTAACTAGCATTTAAATGTTTTAGGAACGTCATCTAATTTAAACAAGTACAACAAAAATCGAAAAACTAAATTTTAAGTATAAATAGTCCTTTCTCGGGCGCCATTTACAGAAAATCTAAAATTTTTCTCATTCCCTTATTTAAATTTTCTCAAACAAATCTCAGCCAGGAAAATGACATAAGCATTACAAAAATCTAAGCTACATTATTAACATAAATTCCTCTACCTCAAATGTATTTATTCAAATATTGATTAAAAATTCTCAGAATTTCTTTATTAAATCAGCATGACAGCAATCGTAAATAATTAAGATTCATCAATTCAAAGTACCTACTTACATTATTTTGTATAATACCCCTGTGGGTTTTATTTCTAATGCATTTGAAGAATTGTATCTATCCTCCTCACTGTAGTAGATACAAAACCAAAGACTACTTTTAACTATTTATCAATTGGATTTCTCTCATCAGAGTTCAAATGCACTCTATTAAATTCAATTCAATGTGCGTCATCGAAAATTGAGTAAGATAGGTATTGGAAATTCCCGCAAACAATAAATTAATAGAATAAATATATCGATTGAAAAGTGATTGGGTTGACATTGGGCGCCATTTAAAATTATTTTACTTTAACCAGTTTAAAGAATTCAAAAACTAAATTCCAATAACCAATTTATTTATACATTCATCCCAATCAGTAAATTACATCAAACTGGATTCAAGCCCTCGAAGCTACTCTATACTATATCTCCACACCTTTGGAATTTTTGCAGTCTTCCAATGTACACAAAACACGTCGTCGAAATGCTGCCCCAACTGCATACCAAAAACTAAAAAAACAATTGCAACAAAAAAAGAAGATATCCCCTTCAAAACCACTTGCAGATACAAATGTATCTTAAATCAAAGCAAGTTATATACTTCCCTGATGGAATTCATGAAAATACACTTAAAACAATTCTAAATCCGGCTTAAGAACTATTACAAACAAAAATTACCAACAACAACAAACAATCTAAATCACGCAATTTCATATCTGCATTTGTTGCATCTATGTATCTATAAATGCCATTCAACTTTTATCTAACACTCGATTTTGTCTGGTTTATCTAAAATCTTATATTTTATAACTTACCGTCTTTTTTGCAGTAAAATGTTGGTTTTTTAGCAGAAGAAGTAAAAGATAATAATCCACAAGGTCGTTTTAATCCGTTTTTTTTTTTGAAAAGTGAGAGAAAGATACTTTCTTAAGGAATTTCTTGATAATATTTTTTCTTTTTCTTAATGATTTTCTTGTTTTTCAACGCAGAAATTCAATAAACTTGTTGTTGTTGTTGTTGTTGGAGTTGATGATTTTTTATGCACTTGCACTTCTTTGGTGTTAAATCCACTGTCACTGTTTTGGTATTTTATTTATTTTTCTTCGTCGTCTGTTTTATCCAATAAATCCGGTTGAAGAAGACAAAAAGGTCGTTGTCGTGTGTGAAGAGTTGTTAAAGATAGATAGATACAAATTCTGAATAATGCAAGGTTTCTCATAAAAAAGATACAAAACACACAAACCAACAAAAAAAAAAAAAAAAGGAGTGAAGACAGAACAGATATTACTTAATCACACAAAAGTTGCACAGGTGCAGACACAAAATTTTTTTCTTCTTCTTCTTTTTCTTCTTTGAGGAGAAAGAAAGAAAAAACTTCACTTCAAAAATATTAATCAATATTCAAGAGATACAATTTTGGTAATTTTTTTTTTTTTTTTTTTTTTTGAATATCCACACGTAAAATATATTTTTTTCTTTCTTCCTTATTCGTTCGTAAATTCGGTCAAATCGTAAAAGGAATTCATAAAGTCGCGAAATTTTGTATCAAAAAGATATCGCGATGTGCAACAAAATACAATTCACATTCCAAAAACAAAACATATCCAAAAAACCCCTCGAACGAATTGGTTTTTTTCTTTTTGAATGAATTTTGTCGGAGTAAACAAAAATTCAAAAATCCATCCTAACTCGACGTTGATTCAGCTAAAACTGAGCCACAGAATGTTGATAGCGATCGTGTATATCAAATGAGTGGATTCATGTGGATTGGTTGTGGATTGTAAACATACAGAATAGAAATTACTGTGTGCATGCTTGACCGATTGGCTTGGAGTGGTTTGTGATAAAGAAAGATACACAAAAGAAACATAAAAAAATAACACAACAACTTTTAACAACAACAACTGGTTAAGCAACATTCCTTAATGTTGTGTTGCATTGCATATATTTGTTGCAGCATTAAAAACAGGCGCCCAACGAAAGACCAAAGACCGGCATGGCATGCAATTTTAAGACACATTGAGTGGAGATACATTTTTTTTTTTTTTTTCATTTTGCTTTTAACAGAAATTCTTGTGGATTGAGTGAGTATTGTTTTGTGGATTGTATCTATGAGTTTTTTTTGTCGATTCAAGTGTCTGCAACATTTTTTGTTATGTGTATCTTTCGAGGGTCGTTTTATGATAGAAAGATACAACATATGGTTGGTTTTTTGTTTTTCTTGTTTTTTTTTTTGACACTTTATTGCAATTGAATGGAATTTTTGTAGTGGGTGGTGGAAGCGGTCATAAAAATTATAAAAATGAGCTGTTATTTTAGCTGCTGGTATTTTATTGTAATTGTAGTTTGTTTTGTTTTTTTTTTGTCGTCTTCTTATTTTTATAGACAGGAAGCAGAATGATTGCCCCTTTCTTGGAAAATTTTGTCAAAACATAAAATAAATGAGTTATTATCTTTATGGACGTAGGAGTTTTCATTTTATTGCATATGTTTCCTTGATTTTAAAATAAATCATTTTTTAGTGAAGCCCTTTGTTTAAAAATGATTTGCCATTTTCAAATGTTGTCAGATATTTAAACAACTAGATGTAGTATTGTGGTTTGTTTAGTCAAAAAATAATTAAATGGCGCCCAATTGAAAATTTTAAGTACCAACTTGAAAATATCAAAACCAAATTTATATTACTGTTTTACTATCTTCACAACAGTAATTGTTCAAATTATAAGAACTCTATTTAAAAAATAATATTAATAAGTGCTCAAGCAAGAATGTAAAAAAAAATGTTTATTAAGGTCTTATTTTTCAGCCAGAAAGAGATTTATTTCAATTTAATGCCAGCTTGTGGGTTATATGGCTCAAAATCATGGAGGTGGATAATTTGCTGTCCAGGTATTTTTTTAAATCAAAAGAACATTTATTTAAAAAAATTTTCTCATTTACCAATCGAAATAGTAGGCACGCATCAACGAATATATTTATTTCGGTGAGAAAAGTTTAAATTTGTTTTTTATTGCATCTAACATACCCAAAAACAGCGTTCCCGGACATGTCCGTAACTCAAAAACTGATATTCAAATGACTTAAAAACACATTAAAGTCAATAATTTTTAAGTATTCCTTTTCTAAATATTACATATACACAGTACTTTTTATAAATTGGTACATCTCTTATAAAAAAATTAAGTTATGTTATTTTTATACATTAATAAAAGTTGTCCCAAGAAAAATGACGCATAAAACCAACATTTCTTAATGTATCAATATTTTAATCATCTAACGTACAAATTTTGCTGCAAGCTGTTTTTAAAGTTGATTTTATATAGATTTATCATTCTACGCCTATTTTTATGAATAAATATATAAAATGTATGTAAGAAAATAGTTTTAGTTTCATTTTTAAGTAGCGTACATCAATTAACCGTCATTCCGGGAACGCTTGTTTTGGGGTAATAGTTAGATTGAAATTTTATTTTTTTTTTTTGTGATATTATGATCAAAAATTGAGGTCATTACAATAAAATCTCAAAAATATTTCGTTTTACTTTGTTACATAAAAAATAAAAATAAATTAAGGTCAAAACGTCATTTCCGGGAACGCTTTTAGAATTTGAATAAATAATGTAGTCTTACACTCATAATTTTGCATTTTTTTGGTATTTTTACTCAGTATCCTATCTTAGTATGGCTGTAATAAACAATTTTACCAAAAAAGTTACAAAAAAAAACAAAAGAAAAAATTACTTATGGCCTAAGTGTTTCGGATGTGCTTATCAGCATTTTTTTGTAGAAATCGGTCTCTGCCCCAAGAAATAAAGTTATATTTGATTTATTTAAGACCCACTATCTTTTAATACACTGAGGGAAAAGCCACCATAAAACAACGTGAAATCAATGAAAACCACATTGATTCGGAATGATTTTGCGTTGAAGATGAACATTTTAAAATCAACGTTGAAAAAAGGTTATTTTTTGATGGTTTCGTATCATAAAGTCACATAAATCAAAGTAGTTCAACTTTCAATCAACGACGTTTCAACTTCAATTTATTTTTTCCCTCAGTGTATAATCATTCACATTGATACTATTTCTAGACCTCTAAAGTGCTTTGGAAGAGATCACCACAATTTCGAGGAACGTTTTTCTAACACCTACATACTAATTTTTGGAGTTTTGCGGTAAATTGAAAAATATACATTTTTGTGCTCTACCCGTTCATGAGCCGACAAAAAATTACGGCTAAAGCGAACATTTGAGCATGAAATTTTTAACCATAAAACAAAGTTGATTTTTTAAAAATTCGGTCATCGAAATTTCTCACCTCCATGATTTTGACCCATATATCGAATTAGAAAAATCCTCTAAAAATTTAAAACGCAATTTTTGTTATTTAAAATAATTTCCATTTGGGCGCCATTCAGTAAAATGATTTGGATATTCTTATTGTACTTGCCCTATATCAACAATTTTTAACAAAATGCCTTAAACACACAATATACGAAAAACTACAATATTTTATTTTTTAAGGCGGCCCTCTATAATAAAAAGGTTACCTATTATCCTCGTAGACATCAGATAATTTAAAATTTTTTAAACTTTCATAGGTAATTCATGTTTAAGGCTTGTCATCTTTAAGGCGCCATTTATTGAAATGTGTTTTTCTTTGCTTAAATTAAGAGAGGGTGGTATTAATTTTATTTTATCATTTCATATAAACATACAAAAAAAAGGTTCAGATCTTTTAAAATGTATGAAAATACATATTTTCCAAGATCATTTTATCAGTCTTTATTTCATAATATTGAATTTAATATTTGTGAATCGAAGATAAGCTTTTTTGCTTCCTGTGATGAAATAGTTGTTAGCAAATAAATGATAGATAATTTGAAAAATTTAAATAAATCTATTTGTCAGCTGAAGTAAATATTGGTTAGAACAAAATTTATGATTACAAATTATACGATCGACAATTTGAAGACGTGACATTTATCTCGTTTTTTGATGAACTTAGTTTGAACGGACCACCTAAGATGAAGACTTACTCTTGTTGGTTGTTAGTCAATCTAGTGCGTTGGTGTTCATTTGTTCATACGCTTTACATTTCAGTTGTCCATTAATTTTATCAGTTTTGATCGACTTTGATGGAGCAGAAAAAATTCTCCATGGTAATTGAACGAGTTTTGAATGGATACTAGGTAGTGAAATGGCTCTGAATAGCTTGTTCTTTTTTAAACTTTTTAAAACAAATGAAAATCTAAACAATTCAAAAAAAAAATTTTAACAAAATTACTGAGTCTAGTATTCCACCCTGAGGTACTCCAGTTAATTTCCTTAATACAGCGTATTTTTCTGAAAATCTTTCAAATATGAAATTCTAGCAAGAATTGCTTGAAAGTTGTTGTTTTATTTTATTCGAGAACCCAAAAAAAAAATAATTTTTAATTTTTGTAAAACTTGTTTTGAGACTTTGGTCAAAAGATATCGACTTTGGAATGTAAGAAAAAAAATGGTTTGGTTGAAAAAATCTCAAGATCACCAAAAAACTTTTGGTTTACAGTTACGACTAAAGTTCAAAAAAAGATGTCTCAATTGATCAAGAGAAAAAAAAATAATTTTCTCCGTTGCCTCTGATCTTATTATTTCTTAAGTCAAGTCGGCATAATATTCTTCATGGTTTATAGACTAGGTAAGCTACATGCATTATAATTAGCGCTCACGGTCAGTGTGCAATAAAATTGATTTCAAAAAAGTTTCACGAAATATCTAAGCTATGAGTCAATAGGCGTGTTTTTTTGGCAAAGCTATCCGCAGTAGGATTTTCCAAATATCAACATTGACCAAAAATTCATATGCACGCACCAAGAGAAAGGAAAACATAAATGTATACACTTCATCAAATTTCTATCCGCAGCTTGGTTTAGCTTCTATTCCTATCGGCAGCTGCGTGTTGTTTTTGTAATGCATGTAAACACCAACTGCGGATACGGATAGCAATGCCAAAAAAACACAGCTAATGACTGAAAATTCTATACGAATTGGCAGCATATCATATTCGATCAAATTTGCGTGACCGAATATACTACATATTACCTACTTGATGGTAATGACACTGAATCTAATATTTTTTGCTTATTATGTTCATCCATACGTGAAGTTTGATATATCATCATCAGCTTAATATCCGTCTATTGCTATTATTTCACAGTCACTAATAAAACTGGCAATTTTGAAAATTCTTACTGGTAGTTAAGTGAGTAATCATTAAAATACACAATTAAGTTTGAAGAAATCATAACAAGGGACTTTTCAAGGCAAAGACAAATCAGTCTCTTTTAGAGGCTTCTCATTTTCCAGCATGGTCCTAAATTAAATATTTCGAACGACATATGACATCAAAATTTGTAAAGAAATAAATTTTGAAAAAAAAAAAAAATAAAAGGGTGAGGTCTTAAATAACTTGATATGCAACAAACATAAATCAAAAAATTGTGGGTTCATATATCCATCAACACCTAAACCTAATAATTACCATCTAAATACCTACAACTTGTTTATGTCTAAAAAGATACAAAAGAAAATGAAAAAAAAAAAACTTTTTTTCAACTCGTTCCATGCGATAATTAAACATCCAAACATATTCCAATCTTTTTTGATGATTTTGGGTTATGCTCTAAATACCATGAAAATTATATATTATATAAAAAAAATAAAAACAGAAAAATAAACAAACAAAAAAGAATTGCTTCCATATTTTTCAAACTTGAAAGATACCTTTTCGGAGCCTGAGGCGGCTCCATGCATTCAAGAAGATGCTTCAGATCACAAGAGCCATACCGATGATGCCAAAAAAAGAATTCTAGACACTCTCTTGAAGATGAATAAATTTTTGTTTTTTTTTTTTTTTGTTGGTATTCTATGTACGAATTTGTGTTGGTATGTGTTGTATAATGAAGGACGACAATAAAATTCGAAGAAAGGTATTCTTTTATACTTGTTTTTTGTGTTTTTTTTGTTCTTTGTGGGCTTTATAAGACTGGAACAATATTCAGTGTCATTTTAAGCCTTTTTTTTCGAAGGAAAGAAAGGGACATAATGTGCAATTAATCTTCTACTTTTTTTTGTTTTTGGCTGATGGTGAACCTTTGAGATGGCGAAATTTTAAACAAAATTAAAATGATGAATGGATTATGGCCTATAGCGGAAGGTCTTTTTGGTATTAAAAAAAAAAATTAAGTTAAATAATTTTTTGACAATAATTCAAACTGATTTATAGGCCTCTAGCGGGACCTCTTCTGTCCCTGACCTTTGTGGATTATAAATCGCTTTGTGCAATATTTTTTTCAAAATTTACTTTTTCATCTTCAAAAATGAATAATTATAAACTTGAAACAGGATAATGAAAATATAAATAAATCCAAAGTACTCCTGTGGGAGATGACATTGACTTTGTTTTTGAAATAAGACTAAAATTATGTCTTTAGAAAGATGCCAATTAAGAATATTGACAACAATAATTTTGATGCATATAAAATTGTCTTTGAGGAATACCTTCGTCGAAAATTCCATATCAAGAGCTGATTGTTGCAAAAGTATCAACACCAGTTATTAGATGCAGTAAATAATTGAAGCTCTTTCAATAATTATCTGCCGAAGGTTCACTTGGGGATAGCAGAAAAAAATATATTACACTATCTGAAAGGTACTGCTGTTCCAAGAAGAAAGAAGATGATAAGATTTTAACTGGGGTTTGCGATGCAGAATTGTCAAACGAGATAAATGTCACGTAAGTTAAAAATATTTAAAATTATTTTTTTTGTATTTTCGAAAAAAAAAAATCAAGGATAGCTTGCAGAAAAAATTGCTTTTTAAAAAATCCAATGAGTGAGATATCAAAAGAAAGGTCTCTTTAAGTTCTATTCATAACTGTAAACCAAAAGTTTCTTGGAGGTCTGGTTCCAGAAATATTTTCAACCAAAAAATTTGTTTTCTTTCTTCCCAAGTCGATATCTTTTGACCAAAGTCTCAAAACATGTTTTGGTTCACAGATATGAGTTCACAGTGAACAGGCCCATCCATTTAGTTAAAAAAATTATTTATTTATAATTTTTTTTTTTTTTTGGATTTTCGAAAAAAATCAAGGTTAACCCCTTGACCAAAAAAAGTAAATTTTTAAAAATGTCTTCCAAATCCATCGAGTGAGACATAAAAAGAAAGGTCTTTTTAGGCTCTATTAATGACTGCAAACCAAAAGTTTCTTCGAGGTTTAGTTGCTGAATTATTTGCAATCGAAATGCAATTTTTTTAAATTCGAAAAAACATTTTTTTTTTTACTCGGAAGCTTATATTTTCGGATCAAAAACTCGAAACAAGTTTTGGTTTACAGATATGAGTTCATAATGAACACGCCTATCTATTGATGTAAAAAAAATTAAAAGTGTGAGTGAGACATCAAAATAAAGTTCTCTTTAAGTTCCCTGATTCAATTATGCCTTACTTAAGAAATATCATTTAACTCCAAACTAAATCATTTTGGAAACCAGGTTTCTTTTTGAAGCTAGCCCATTGTTTATGTGAAGTCTTGTCTTTTTTTTTAAGGTAGGACATTGCCCCACTATACTAGATTGTCAAACATCTTAAAAGTTCAACATTCACCTCCCTTCGATGTCGAGTCACAGAGACATTCGAGAAAACTGTAAGGCGAACGAACTTGTCAAAAAACGAAACACTCCTCCTCTACGACCAGAAATAGGACGTTTCAAAAAAACGTCCAGTTGATTTACTCAGAAGGGTTTGAAGGTCTAAAAAAACGTTTTTTGTCCCTTAATCCAGATTTTGGAGGTATTTTGAAAAACAAAGTATGCAGTTTTAATAAATTCAAAATGATCTACAAAACCTATTAAAGGTCACGAGAAAAATATTTTTAAATTTAATTTTTTTATTAAACAGTCTTGAAATTTAAAAATCTTTTTTCTAAAAACAAAACAAAGAATTCAAAAAAACTAAGTTTAATCAAAAATTTGGCAGAAAGTTGTCAAGTTATTTTGTTTTTTCTCTCTAATAACATAAACATTATTTTTTCATATATCTTTCGTTCTGATTTTTGATGAATTATCTCTCAAACATCGAATTTTACGAGTTTGACCTTTAAACGTCCATATCTCGAGTTGTAAATTTCTTACATTTTTTATATTAACAATATCTATCGATTCCAGCATCAATTATTTTTCTACCACTTTTTGTTAAGGAAATAACTTTGTGACCTTTTTTCTAAGTTAACCTCAGTTTACCCTATAGTCCAGTAAGAATATACGAAAAATTGTCAAAGAAACGACGAACATTTGTAACAGGCTGATTTTTGGAATAAAGGTTACAAAATTGTAGCTGAGGTTATTTTGCAAAAAAATTGTCATATAAAGTTTTTTTTTGTATCACTTTTCAAACTATCCCATGTATAATTTCATTAAAATAACAAAAAATATAAAAAATATCAAGGATACAAGAAAATTTTGTATGAAAGTTTTTTTTGTAAAATAACCTCAGCTACAATTTTGTAGAACATAATTTTTGTCAAAAACCTATCGTTTTTAAAATAAAAATTTTGTGACCTTTGACCCCTTGTAATGGGACTAGCGGACGGAGGAAACTTCATGGACTTTTCACAGATTGTAAGCCACCCTAACACCAAGTTGTTTATCAAAAATCAGCCTGTTACAAATTTTTTCCTTGGAAAAATCCTATTCTATAATACTACTTAAATTTCAAATTTCTAAAAATCCTGAATATTTAAATTTAATTTTGAAATTGAATTTTCTTTAATATAATATTTTTTGACGTGATAACGTCTTATAAATCGATAAACCATGGCAGCCACCACAAAAAAGTGACGCCATTTTCTAGCGTTACACTCTCGCACTTTCGCAGTGCGGCAAAAAATTTCAATTCAAAATTAAAAATAAACTATTAGAGATACAAAAATCTCCTATAGCTTATTTGAAAGATAATAACCTAAAGCTTAATCCAAATGAAGGATTTTTAAAAATTCCGTCATTTAATAGGGTAAACAGGGGTAAAACGGAAAGATGAAATTTGGGCTAAAATCTAAACGCGTGGTCGTAGAGAGTTGATTCTTTTTAATATAGATAGAGGAGACTGATTTAAGGATAATTGCATTTAAGAAAAAAATTCTAAAAAATTCTGGAACTCCGCTATAACGTTTTGTTTGAACGTTGATCAGGTGTTGTGGGTATGACAAAATGTTGATTATGGTTTCTGCGTTTCGAAATATGAATTTTTGTAAAATACCTTACTTGGAGCGTTCAAAAAATCTCAAGTTATATGGGACATGTAGGGCTGATAAATGCGCAAACATGTGCAAAAAATTGGAATCGTTAAAAGAGTTTTGACTGAATACGGAGAAAAATAATTGTTTAAAAAACAGGTTTTTTGGCCGTTTTTAACCGATTTTCATCGTTTTTTATTTTTACCTTTATATATAGAGGAATATTATATTTAGAGTAATGATAGACCATGACTACGACTATATGTGTGCCAAATTTCAATCATTTTCGTAAACACAATTTTGAGATAACGGTAAAATAAAATTTTAGAATTTACCTTTCAATTGGTTTATCACACATAACGCTAGACTAACTACAAGCCACACAATGTTAAATCAAGAAACTTGCGAAAAACATCATACCACCAGTGGAGATCTGTTGCGCCATGAACAGCCACCAGTGTGGGAATTACCGTAATCTCAGTCTGGAAATTCCACATGGTTGACTTTAAAAAATTCTAACTTCTCTTGTAGGCATCTTTAAAATGAGATTGATATGTCATATGAAAGGTGAAATAATAAGCTTTCACATAGTATTTATTTTTTATAGGTTGTCAAACAAAAAAATTGATTCCATAGCCTGAGAACATAAAAATAAATGTTTGTTTTTTTTTAATGAAATTTGATCGAGTTCAAAAAATTCTAGCTCTTTTTGTAGATGTTTCATAGACTTGATCTATATATATATTTTTAGCTAAGACAATAAGCTTTCAGATGGTGTAAAATTGTTTATAGATTGTTAAAAAAGATAAATTTACATGTTTTCTTTGCTTTTTTTTGATGAAAATGATTGTTTTAAATAAATTATCTTAATACTTTTTGCTCATTGTAAAAATTTAAAAATGGTTTTATTATTTAGAAGAAATATTTGGCTTTTTAATGGTATAATTTTTTTTGTGAGCTTTTAAAATAAAAAAAAAAATAAATATAATGACAAAAGAAAAAAGGTATTTTTTTTAGCTTTTTCTTGTAAATTATGATTGTTTGAAATAAATAAACTCTTCAAATGGCTCATTTTAAAAGCACACAACCTATGACCTATCATATAAACAGGGTGGTATTGTCAAAAAAAACTTTTAAAAAATGAACTTTAAAGTGTGGCAACCCTATGTCTTGACAGGATGTCGTCAGGCAACCCACTTCATACTTTGCCCTTCAGAAAATATAACTCTCAACTGGTATAACCATATGAGAGTAAATCTTAGAGTAAAAGAAATTTTCCGAATTCTCTGGAAGTTTAGTCATTTTTAATGGAAAGTCATTTTTGTGTCTAATAAAATGTACCAATAAAAAATCATTGACACTACTTTACAAATTATGGTCAATCGAATTCACCTCAACACTTCACTATCTCCATTTTAATCACTTGTGGTCATTATCATCATTATTAACAACAATAACAATAACATCTTCATCAAAATCATAATTCATAAACAATGCGAATGGCAGGAATCGGGGCACTATACTCTACCATTTCAATTGCCAATTTGGCATTTATGAATAATATGTTAAATGAAAATTGTGGCCAACAACTGACGGTCAATCATTATCTCTCTCGTATTGTTTCAAACAAAACAACTTTCCTTCCATCCACAAATAAAAATAAAAATGCAGCATTACAAAAACTGGAATTACTTACCATATGAACATGAGCAACAGTCATTTATGCAAATTAAGTCCAGCATTAGATATTTTTATTTATATTTTTTTTTTCATAGGACTCATGTATAACATGCTTGGAAGATGGACTAATTTATGTCCGATTTGTGGTCATATTAGAGATGATTGTCGGGCTATTATCTTAGCATTTTACGATGTTTATTTTAAATTACTGCAATTGCAGTATATTTATTGCAAAAGTTGCTTGAAATTAGGAACAAGGTCGTTTGTATTTAGATGTTTTTGTGTAATTTTGTGACAGAAATTGTAATGATGGTATGCGGCTTTTTGACAATTACGATCTTTACGATCTAAGAAAAATTTCGTTTTTACGATCTGAGAAGATTTCAAGACTCTTCCAAAATTTCTATTAAAAGATACTTTTTTTTTATTAGATTTCACAAGACCCTTTAAGACTTTATCTAATCAGCTTCAAAACAAACAACAACGGTTGCATTGTGACACAAGTCCAAATAAAGCCTCTTAATCAGCAATAAAGCTTATTAGAATTTACATAATCCATCAAAAAGTGACCGAAATGAACTTTAAGTTTCTTTTTCGAAAATAGAAATCGGACTATGACCACCTTCATCGTATGAAGCTAGACAAAAATACCCTATTGCTGCAATAAGGTATTGATAAATTGCTCTACATTTGCCATAAGAGTAAATTTAGATAAAAAAAAAAAAAAAATGATTAATTGGAAACCAATGCAACCACGTAGGTGAGTCCGAGTCGTTCACTTATGCGGACTCAATTTATGATGAAAAAACGTCAACAAAACGTCCGTCATTTGTCAGCGAAATATTGTTTTGTTGCAATCTGGATAAAATGATGTTGATATATTTTTATTTTTGCTTTCTTGGAATTGAAATCATTTCAGCACATGCCAACGTGTATGTTGTTGGCGTCTGTCTCAATCTGAATTTGATGCCATAAACCTACACAAGAAATGAGAATCAATTGTTGAAAGATGAATCCAGGTTTTGTAGTGTTCCCTTTATTGATAGTCAACCGTCAACTATTATAGCTTGTCTGTCGTCGTCTTGCATGCCGACAATGTTTGTTTCATGCCACAGAGTTCAACGAGGGATCAAGTGTTTTGAAATTGAAAATTTTTGTTCCAAATCGAATTGATTGGAGTTCCTACCTAAACAGTTGAGTTGATAGATAAAATGCATATTTTTGTCGAAATTGTTTTTTTCTTATTGCTTTTTTTTGGTTTTGTTTATGTAAAAATGTCGACTTGAAATTTCTAGACATGGTTGATCTTTTTTTAGATAGGGTAACTTCGGGCATTATGGCGCACCGGGCATTATGGCGCACCTCTCAACTAGCATACTTCCAATACTCGCATTTAAATAAAACCAATGCAGAAACTTTGGACTTCGTCGAACACTAGCCTTGTGACGATCGCAGGTCAGTGCTATTATTTTTGTGCCAAACAAAAAAGAAAACAAAAAAAATATACCGGTTCTGGGTTCCAATATAATATCGCTTTGTTTTTGTTTGTGTGCATCTTGGTAAGTATACAGTGCACGTGTTTGTTGTAAAGAGTGAAACGCAGAGTACAGTTTTGGTTTGGTTATATCACTTGTTATATTTTAACTGAAGTAAGAATTTTGTTTAGTTTTTGGAGTTTTGTGAATATGTGTATATTTTGCAATATGGCGCAGATGCAATAAGGGCATTATGGCGCTATATTATACCCGACTGCGCCATAATGCCCTTATGTAAAACTAATTTCAAAAGTAACTCTGCATTTTTTTAAATTTGAAAATAACCTCAATTTAACGTTAATTTTATGAAACTTATTTACAATTATATTTCAGAAATGCTGAATATACGTAAAAAAAGTAAAGGGTTCCGAAGTAAATGGGGTTCGCCATATTGCCCGTACATAGGGCAATATGGTTTTTTTTGGACTATTTTTAATTTAATTTATTTTTTGTTAAAAAGCTTGAATTTGTATTCTTAAATAATTTATTTATGTTACGTTTTTATGAAACTTAATTAAAAAAAATGATTGAAGTAAAAATTGTTGTCCGTAGTAAAGTTATTTGAGTTTGTGCTTAGGTATGCCATAATGCCCTAATTTACCCTATACTTTCATCCATGATGTATTTATTTTTTTTTTTTTTGTTTAGATACTTCTTGTAGATTTGGGTCTTAAGAGGGAGCTCCTGTATGCTTTGATTTTTTATAGTTTAAAGATATTTTTTCGAAGAAGGGAGTTTAAAATATGATACGTTTTGTTTTATTTCGTGGCACTTGACATTGGATTTGGTTTTTTGTTTTTTGTTTTTTTTTTTGTTCTAATTTTATTAATCTTTCTATTTCTAGGTGTTTTTAAAAAACTCAAAATTTAATATAAAATACGTCGGGTCCTTCTGCACTTCAGTCTATTTATATTTATAGCTTTGAATAGAGCTAGAATAGGTAAAATAATGCCTACCCACAAAAAATAACTTTCTCTATAAAGCAAACTTTCCCTATTAGCCAAGTAATTTTAGGTTTTATCTGCGGAAAAATTGCTAAATTTTGGTATACACCTTCGTTACGGCGTTGTAAGAAAGATGTGCAAAATCGACATTGATATCGTACCTGCCATAGAACCGTTTTTTTTTTTTTCAAATCCGATTATCTCCGAAATCGATTATTCGATTTCAACGAAACTTTTTGTGATTAAGCATTTATACAATTTAAACCAAAAAACAAATTTTCAAAAAAATAATTTTTGGATTTAAAAAAAAAACGGGACATTGAATTTTTTTGAAATTTTGTTTTTAGATGTTGATTAGTGATTTCTACAAAATGGCATAACAATTTTATTTTAAAACATTTTTTCCAAAAAATTATTTATAAAAAATTAGTTTTTTTTAAAAACGGCTCTAACGATTTTGAAAATTTTTTTTCTAAAAATGCATCTTAACATGTCAATCAAAACTGCATACTTGTTTTGGAGGGCAATTTGATTTCAGATTTTATTTTTTTTTTTTTTTTTAAACGAATTAAATTTTTTTTTTTTTTCAAATTTCTATATATAAAGTCATAAAAATTTAAGCAACTTTAACTCTAAGAGCAAGTTCGTGCGACCCAGTCATGCATTTTATTTAATTTAAGCTCAACATTATTGTATTGAGTTTTATAATAAAAATAATAAAGTACTGTCTGCTAATTTTATACCCTTTTCCCTTGATTTTTTTTTCCAATGTTTACAATTTTTTTTTTTTTATTTACCACAATTTACGTGTAGAATTATGAAGATTTGAATTTGATGTTGAATATATGCATAACATAAGGTTTGATGAATTGTATGCCATAAAAAAAGATTCATTGCTAATTCAATTTTAAATTGTTTTGAATTTATATTAGAACTCATATACCTAATAAAATATTAATTTAATAAAAGAAAAAAACAAGAAGAAAATTTCATTTATGTAGTATGTACCACCCAATTTCTATATAAATCTAACCTTGACCATTAATAAATTAATTTAAATAAATATAGGGGAAGTGGGGGTAAGACCGCCCACTTAGTGTTTGACTGTCTTAAAAACCAATAAAAAACATCTTTTAAATAGAATAAAGTTTTTATATTCATTAAGTTTAATGTTTTTTGCAGAAACTCTCATTATTATAAAAAAAAAAAATAAAAAAAATACTGAACAAAAGATAATACGTTTTGAAAAAACATCAAACAAAAAACCGTCTTGCCCCCACTTCCCCTACCATTAAAAAAGGTTTGGTTTTATTTACGAAAAAAACCATGACCCAAAAGTTTAAAATAAAGGCTTTAAATGGAAATGTTAACATAAATTTTATTTGCATACCTACATTACAAATAAAATAAATGTTTGTATTCCTCAAATAAACAAAAACTTACCTTAATACTTCAAAAAGAAAATAAAATAAAATAAATCTCTCTTTTTTTGTACCTAATACCTAAAATAAATTGCTTTCATAATTCAGTTTTATTTTCAATGGAAAAAAGGGTTCTACTTTTGCACTCAGAGTTGTCAGAATTCAGAACTTAAACATGTAAAGACGTACAAGGAAACATCGTTTAAGAGTTGCAAACGTAGCTGATGAGAATTTGACGAAAACACCAAACATTTTTTTTTTTTTCTTAAATTCCGAAGCCGATATCTTTTGATTTGACCAAAGTCTCGGAAATAGTTTTGGATTTTGGTTCAAAGATATGAGTTCACAATGAGCAGGCCTATCCATTTATTAAAAAAAATACAAATTTTTACTAGCGATATAGGAATCGTTTATTTCAGAAACGACATAAGTCCATGAGCATAAACTTTTCAGGAGCAACAAAAAACTGTTTTTTACTTAAAATTCCACAACACTTCAAATTTAGAGTATGCCGAGTTATAATCTAGCCTAAGATGCATTTAGAAACCTTTAAAATATAAACTTTTTTTTAGGTCTTTGCGGGTTTTTAAGCCTTTAAAGTCGGTGGACTTATGTCGTTTCTGAAATAAACGAAATTTTTGTGGTAAAACTTTTGTTTTTATTAAGCTATAGTTTTTGAACCCTACTTCCGATTTTAATAAATTAAATAGCAGTAGATTAAGTATAGATGTATAACTTAAAGGCTTGCGTGTCATGATGTTTGCCAAAATAATTTAAAACTGGTAAAATGTCATATTATTCAAGAGTTAAAAATGCTGCCACCACCAGAAATCTGGCTATAACTTTTGAATCCTGAGTACAATTTTAATGAATTTAATAGATATAGATAGAGTAATTCTTTACCTTTTTATAGATATATAATAAAAGGGGGTGCGTGTCAAGATTGCTGCCAAAATAATTTAAAACTGGTAAAAAG
Organism: Episyrphus balteatus; assembly: GCF_945859705.1. Classification (NCBI taxonomy): domain Eukaryota; kingdom Metazoa; phylum Arthropoda; class Insecta; order Diptera; family Syrphidae; genus Episyrphus; species Episyrphus balteatus. Next base: position 120,368,793 of record NC_079136.1, read on the forward strand.
TCATGTATTTAACAGTCAAAAATGTTGTCACCGGGTGAAAATTTTCCATATATTTTGAACCCTTTTCTTTCAGTTTTCGTATTTTGGGGGGTCTGACATACTTAATTTTTTTTTCAGAAGATGAATAACTATACATAAATGAGAAATTTCAAAAAAAAATTTTTTTGGAAAAAGTGGACTTATGCTGTTTCTGAAATAAACGATTCATAGGTACTATAGGGCAAGTTTAGGATTAGTAAAAAAAATCGAACTCGAGATAATAATTTTACATGACATTACGATGATGGAGAATGCCAAAAAAGTGGGTCCGGCAATTTTGTCTGTCTGTCTGTCCGTCTGTAAGAACCTGTGAGTGATTTCCTTCAAACTTGGTAGTTAGCAATTTTTGGTGATTCCCTAGAGGAGAAATTGAAATTTTTTTTATGACCAAAACTAACGGTACCTGCCATATAACGGAAATAGAAAAGTTAACTTTTTTCAAAAACGGCTCTAACGATTTTGATTAAAATTTTTGTGTAGGTATAGTATTACACATAAGACCTAACTTTTGAAATAAAAAAAAAATATTTTTTGTACCGTTATTAACGGTACCAGTCATAGAACGGTTTTTCAACGAAAATTTTTATACAAAAACGTTCAAGTAAAAGTAATATTAAAATTTAGAAAATTTTCAAAAATAACATTTTTGGATTTTAAAAAAATATTTCAAATTTTTTTTTGAAAAATCGATTCTTTGAAAACGGGTTTATGAAAAATTTTTAAATTTCGTTGTAAATTAATTATCTCTTCAAAATGACATTCCACAATTTTTTTTTAAATATTAGAAAATTATAAAAAATTATTTTTTTAAAAAACGGCTCTAACGATTTCGAAATTTTTTTTCTAAATATTCCTTGTTATACAAGAAATAAAATGGCATACTTGATTTTTTTGTAAAAGATCATTTAAAACGGTGTTTATTTAATTATAAAAACAGATTTTATTTTTTTTTTAATTTTCCCTAATTTTCTTGAATAAAAAGCTGTAACATTGAAGTAAGTTTAAGCATAAGAGAAAGTACGTGCGACCCCAGTCGTGCATTTTATTTTGTTATATTTTGGAAAAAATGAAGATTAACCCCTTGTCGAAAAAAGTATGTACATTTTAAAAAATTTTCTATAAAACCATCGAATGAGACATCAATAGAAAGGTGTCTTTAATCTCAATTCATAACTGCAAAACCAACAGTTTCTTGGAGATCTGGTTTCTGAGATATTTTTTCTTTTTTTTTTTTCTTACCTTTTTCTTTTCGAGTTTTTCTAAGTTAAAAGCCTTCGTGTTGTGATTTTATTTTCTATTACCAGTTTTCATGACTTATTTTGACACAGGTGAAATTAAATTTGAAAAAAATCAAATTTATTTTAATAAAAACCATGATTATCTTCATCAAAATCAATAAAAAATATATATTTCTAAAATCATCTTAAAATATCAACAAATTCACTGATTCCATAAAATCAACCCCCAATAAATGATCTTTCATCGCTTCCATTCATTTTTATTATTTCTATCTTTTATCACATTATAAAACGTAAAGTTATGTTACAGTGGGACAAATACAAAAAGCTATAACAAAAATCAAATGTAACACGGTTTTTTAAGGAATATTTTTGTTCCCTTTAACTAGAGTACCTATACTAGATTTGATTTATATTTCAAACGGAATTTCTCAACAAACAGTTAGTTTTTTTTTTACAAAATTAAAGAAATGATGAAAAACTTTTTTTTCCATCTGCACCTATAAAAAGTTCCAATATAAATGTCAAGTCGGTTTCAGATTAAAACATCAAAAGAAAACTAAAAAAAAGAAAATTATTGTCAAACGTCTTTTTTAACATTCCCTCAACTAAAATAAAACCCATCACCACCTTATAAACTCCACCACACACACTATTCACTGATGACAGAGCCCAATGCATTAAATGTCAATTGATTCAAATTGTTTTTTTTTTTTTAATTTTGTCAAGAAGTATCAAGAATATAAGCCGCTTTTAGTGATATAAAGACTTGAAAGGGAGGTGAGAGAAAAATCAATGAAAGGGATAATTACGACAGGCAAATGCTCATCCGCTTTTAGGAAGGTATAAACAGACAGAGAAAGAGATACCTTTATTTAAAAAACAAAAAGGGGAAAAAGTAAAGAAAAAAAACGAAGGGGTAAACACCAACTTCAAACCATCAAAGCCGACTCTAAAAGATCGATAGGATCGAAACCATGATCGGATCGATCGGTGCGATTGTTGTGATCGTTTTGATTGCTCAAGGGGTAATGGAAAAAAGGGGGAATGCATTCTAAAGAATGCATAGTGAATGAGTTTTTTTTTTTTTAAGTTTTGCAAAAAAAAGAGTTACTTGTGTGTACAACTTTAGGGTTAACAAAAAAAAAAAAACTTTGTAACAAAAATATCTGTTATTAGGTATCTTCTACTCGTCGTATTTATAAATAAGAGGAGCCCACATGGATCGACAAGTGAATTCTCAGAATTCCCATACGATTATTATATCCGTTCGATGTGTTTGAGTGTGCAGAGAGTAATTGATACTAAAAGCCTTACAATGGAACTTCCCCAATTTAAAAATATAACGAAACGACGACCGACGACGACGATGATGGTGGCATATATACAATATTCTTATAAGTGGAGGCCAATGAAAAGGTGTTCAGCAGTGTAAGACCCGGAAATCACAATCATGGGAACAGAACAAAAAAAAAAGTTAACATTGATCAACAATAGATTTGGTCATGCATTTGAAATTAAGTTGTCCACGATGCGATGTGGTGGTCAGTAGAGGTAATAATAGGCTTTGATCATTTTAGATATACCGGATATAAAATTAAGGAAAATAGGGGGTCAAATGAAGTTCTTCGTGAATCAATAGCTAAAAATTAAAAACTAGCATTTAACAAAAAAAAAAAAAATTAAAAGCCTTAATTTCTTCTAAAAAATTAATTCATAACTAAACCCTATATGTTTTGTAAAAAGTATAAAAATTATTTCTTGAAATCACACACTTTTCAAACAAACAAGTTTTTTTTTTTTCTTTACACATCATATTGTCAATGTTTTTACATGACAACCAATAATAAATTTTATATTATTGGAAAGCTTATCATTTGAACTTTTAAAATATGCATCAACCATATCTGTACGATGCCTACAAAAAAAGTTACAATTTTTTAATGACATTCATGGCAAAATTAAAATTGAGATTACGGTACTTTCCTTTTTACGAAATAACTTGATTCGGTTTCCATGCCAACGCCCGCGTCAAAATCTATGCAATATAGCTAAAAAAAAAATATTTTAGAAAAAATTTTTTTTTTTCGAATGTTTTTTTTTCTATTTGTTTTTAAAAAATATGAATTTTGATATGTATTTTGATGGCACGTGAACAAGAATTTTAAATATTCAACAGAATCTATATTTGACTTCATTTGCTATCCTATATCTATCGTTAAAACAAACAAAACAACCCTTTTCACAGAAAAAAAAAATAATAATAAAACCAAAAATGTAGATTTTTGTTTATGAGCAATTTCAAATGTTATCCTTTGTTTTTTTTATGTTTTTTTTTCTTCGTCGGAAATCCTTTTTTGTCGGCATTAAAATCAATAAATCTACATAATCGAACAAAAAAAAAAACAAATTTGGGACTTTTTAATAGCACAAAAAAAAAACAGAAGCAGAAGGTTGGTGGATTTAATAAAAATAACTACTAGAGATACCCAACAACTAATGAGGAATATACATAGTTTCGGTGGTCATCCATAGGAGTATGTTTTCATCCAAGCTGAAGTGGATGGATGGACTGGATTTAAAAAAGGATTTCAAATCGTTGCGCTTGTATAAAAATGTTTTGTTATTTTTTTTTTTTTTTTTTTCAATTTTAACTAGCTATCGTATCTTGTTTATTTGAATCAAACAATTGACGTCGTTATTTTTATAGCAATACGTAAACAAAATTAAGGCTAGTTTTTTTTTTTTTAGATATTTGTCACATGCATTTTACTTATTCGTAATTTGTTTTTTATTTATTGCAAAAAAGTTTTTATTTTGAATATTTTTTTTTTAATTATTTTATTTTATTATTTTTATTCATTTAATTTTTTTTTTTCACTGTGGAGCTTAGAAATGTTTTTGTTTCACTTCAGGAGCGTACTAGAATTTTTTTTGTGAAAATTTGAAAAACGTCATTCGAATAATAAAAAAAAAAGGTAAGGGGTCTGATACGGATTTTTTTTAAATCTCTCGAAACATGAATTTTTGAAAAACACCTACTTATTTTGGGGTATTTGGGTGAGTTTTTATTTTTTTTAATTTTTTGTAGCATTCAAAAAATCTCAGGCTTATAGAACATTGTAGTCTATGACTGTGCGCATGCATGTGTAAAAAATATTATTATTTCTAAATGGTTTTTGACTGAATAACGAGGAAAACAAGTTTTTTTGTCCGAAGTTTTTTTTTGACCTTTTTTAACCGTTTTTTATTTTTATCTTTTTTTCTTCAACAAATAAAAAAATGAAATTTATATTGTAGATAGATAATAGACAGGACACAATTTTGAGATAACGGTAAAATAAAGTTTTATTATTCAACAGGTTCTATCTTTTGATCTAAAGCAAATACAAATTTGATTTAACTTTATTAAGCATCCTGATGATGTTACCTTTCATTTGGTATATCACACATAACTGTTCATTCACTACAAGCTACACAATGTTAAATTAAAAAACTTGCGAAATACCTCAAATATCTGTGGAGATCTGTTGCCCCCCGAACAGCCACCAGTGTGGGAAGTACCGTAATCTCGGTTTGGAATTTCAATATGGTTGGCTTTAAAAAATTCGAACTTATTTTCTAGGCATCGCAGAAATAATATTGAAACGTCATATGAAAGGTAAAATTATAAGCTTTTACATGATATACATATTTTTATAGGTTGTCTAAAAAAAAATTGATTCAATAGCGAACATAAAATTATGTTTTTTTTTTGCTTTTTTTTGATGAAAATTGATCGAGTTCAAAAAATTCTAGCTCTTTTTGTGGATGCCTAATAGACATGATCGATATATGTATATATTGAGCTGAAGCAATAAGCTTTCAGGTGGTATAATTATAGGTTGTTATATCAAAAAAAATTAATTTTTGGGTGATGGAAATGATTTTTTCATAAGAAATGATTGTTTTTAATAAATTATTTTAATACATTTTGTGCATTGTACAAATTGAAAAATTGTTTTATTATTTTGAAAAAATATTTGGCTTTTTAATGGTATAATTTTTTTTTGTAAGCTTTTAAAATAAAAAAAATTAATATAATGAGAAAAGAAAGAAGGTAATTTTTTTTAGCTTTTTCTTGTAAATTATGATTGTTTGAAATAAATAAACGCTTCAATTGGCTCATTTTAAAAGCACACAACCTGTTTTTTTTACAAAGTTATCACGTAAAATCATCGTCCGTAAACCGGCTTTACAGACAACCTCTTTTTTTAATAGTTAATATATCCTTTTAAATGGCTTACCAAATTTTATTTATATCAAAACAACTTTTTAAACGATTTTCAAAAAAAAAAAATCAAAATTATTGTTTTACAAAAAATTGTACAGAATGCTTAATTCCACTAAAATGTTTTTTTTTTTTTTTTTAATTTTAGTAACAAATTTTTTAATTAGTTTTTCTTTTTTTGAGTTTTTTTTTTATAGATTTCTAATAAAATTAAATTAAAAATATATTTTTTTACGAATTCAAAATAAAAAAAACTTTAGAATTTTGAGATATTTTTTTTTTTTTCATAAGAGCAAATACGTTTCAAATAGCTATTTTATTTTAATATATTAGTATTAAAAAGAATAAATTCAATTGATTAATATATATGTCACAATTAAGTCTGAATTCAAATTCAATTTGCTTTGATTACGATTTTTATTTTCAAAGCATAGGTATTATTTATGCTCACACATTTATTTATGTGTTTTTATTCCCACCTAAATTTAAAAATAAATTATACGTAAAATTATAACAATCCATCAAGAATTTCATGCTTATTTAATTTTATCTTATTTAAGTAGGTACTCATATATGATAAAATATTGATTTAATAAACGAAACAAAAAAAAAAAGAAAATTTTATTTATGTTTTACTTAGTACAAACCAAAATTCTATAAATTAAAATTCACCTTAAATAAATTCATTTAAATAAATATACCATTAAAAAAAAAGGTTGTTTTATCTACGAAATAACATGACCCAAAAGTTTAAAACAAATCTTATCTATACGAAAATGTTGAAAAACATTTATCCTTGCATACAATAGAAATAAAAATGATGTTTGTATTCCTCAAATAAATAAAAACTAACTCCCTCTATTTATAATGAAAAAAATTGTTTTGTTAACTAGTTTCATGCAAATATTTGTTACTTGGTTTTAAAAATATTGTTTTTGAAAAATTATTAAAAAATTGAAATATAAATTTGTTATTGTTCTTTCTTGGCCATTTAATTTAACTCATTGATGTCAAATTGCTTCTTTCCTGTCTTACATTCCACAGAAGCCATAACATTCATCTAAAAGTGACTAATTTTTGTATATTTTTTTTTCTTTTATCAATCAATAGTCACCAATAATATCTATTATAAATGAAATTAAAATTCTTCATTATCTACACTCTCACCTTTAAAGTCATGTATAGTTCTAAAGAAAACACAACCTGAATTATGGGACTTTTTTTTTTGTTTTCAATTTTTCTGTCAGGTCAGTCACTGATTCCAAGAGAAGTATCTACACACAACCAGTCTAAACAGGGGCTCACAAACATAAACACCAATAATGCACTTGTTAATTCGAAAATACCTTCTCTTCGGTGCTATAGGTCCCTCATACAAACAATACAAGCGTCAGCACCTGTTTTATGAGATTCATGAAAGATTGATGCTCCGACAAAGTAGCAATTTTCGCTCGACAACATGACCAACAACCGACGACGACGCACGATGTGGAATAAATTACGAAAAGTCGCGTCATCGTGCGTTGTCGTCTCACTGCTGTTGATCATCCACACCAAGGTTGTAAGGGAAAAACGATGATAGCTATAATTGAATTGTTGGCTTCCGATCAGCATTTTAACACAAAATACAAAAAAAAAAAAAAATAAACACAAATCAATGAACAAGCCAATCTGCGTTCGAAACATGAATTTACACGAGTAGGTAAGGTATATGAGATGTTATTGACGTTTTACTTCTTCTTATTTTAAATTTTTTTTTTATATTTTTTGTTAAGAGTGGCGCTTAATTAATATGTTTTATAACAAGACTTCACACACTGACGTAATATTAATTAGATATTATCGTCTCTTGAGTTGTGTGGGATAAATTGTTGATTGTTTTATTTTTTTTTTACCAAATTTGTGTTATTGATGGTTCTCACGTAATTGGTCAATAAAATCTCATGAAAATATATCGATAATTTTGTAGACAAAGTTTATAGCTAAGCTCTTAGTGAACAGATGGTTCTTAAATGAAAATACAATTTTTGGCCATGAAAATTTAGATCTAAAGAGATAAAAGCTAAAAATGCAAAAAAAAAAAGTGAGCGGATCCAAATTCTTACTTCATAGTTCTGGTTTTCAAAATTCTGCTTATTAACGACAATTCAGCTTATTTTCTATTGTATTTTAAAATTCTGCTTTTTTTTTAATGTTAAATAAATTTTTGGCAAAATTTTGAAGAACAGAATAATTTTTAAAAGCAGAATTTTGTAAAGCAGAATTTTTGAACGCAGAATTTTGACCACAACAGAATTTTCACGGGAACGGGTCGTTATTCTGTATTCCAAAATTCTGTATGACCAAAATTCTGTTTTTCAAAATTCTGCAAATCCAATATTCTGTATGCCATTATTCTGCTTTTCTATTATTCTGTATTTCAAAATTCTGTAAATCCAAAATTCTGTTTTTCAAAATTCTGCAAATCCAATATTCTGCTTTTAAAAATATTGTAATTCTAAATCTCTACATTAAAACATGTCCCTCAAGTAAGCAGAGCAAGTACCCCAAAATTATATCAAGTGCTCCCCTACTTTTGGAAAAACTTAATGTTCTGCTAACTCGATTTATAGTTAGCAGAGCAATTAGCAGAAAATTCCTTAAACTGTAAGTAAAAAATTCGGGTTATAATATTTAGGTGCCAAACAAAAATTCAAAAAAAAAAAAATTTTTTACAAAAATAATTTTTTTTCTGTGATTTTCGAAAAAAATTTTTTTTTCAAATTATCTTGAATAATTAAGTGCTTAACTAATTTGAGTTAAGTACCCAATTTTTGAAAAAAATTTCCGAGATTTTCCATTTAAAAAAAAATATTTTCATTTTCCATACAAATTCATGTTCTATTAACTTGAATTTGTTTTTTTTTTTTTCAAAATATTCCAATTTTGCGAAATAATTGGACATAAATAATTGAATGTTCGACTAATTTGAATTAAGCGCTCCATTTTCCTATGAATTTTCCGAGATTTTCATGTTCTGCTGGCTTGAACTTCATTTTTCTCAAAAAATTCAATTTTTTTCGACAAAATTCGAATGGAGTTATTAAGTGCATGACTAATTTGAGTTAAGTACCCTATTTTCCGAAAAGTTTTCCGAGATTTTTCATTAAAAAAAATATTTTCATTTTCCATGTTTTTTTTTTTTAAGTTGATCTTTCTTCGTTATTAAACATAAAACCATTGACACACAATTTATCCTTTTCTTTATTAGGTTTTAATGATTTAGTATTTTCCATTTTTCTGAATTCATTTTATATCACGATTAACGCATAACACTTAACTTAAGCTGTCGAACGCAAACTGCTTCAAGGTTCTGCATAGAGAATATCAAAAATCTGTACTCCAAAATTCTGTAAATGATAAAAGAAAAATTGTTTTGATAATGAAAAAAGTGCGCACTTTTTTCATTATCAAAACAATTTTTCTTTTATCATTTACAGAATTTTGGAGTACAGAATTTTGGAAATACAGAATTTTGAAATCCAGAATTTTAGAATACAGAATTATGAATTGACAGAATTTTAAAATACAGAATTTTGAATTTACAGAATTTTAAAATACAGAATTTTGGAATACAGAATTTTGGAATCCGAATTTTGGCCCATACATAATTTCGACCCCAACCCAATTTTCACTCCAACCCTGTAAATAAGTTTAGATTGAAATATTTCTTTAACCAAATACTATTCACTTAGATTTATATAAAAAAAAAAAAAAATTGGATTGTAAAATTTCGGCAAATAGACATCAAAGGTTTTTGTGATTAGAATTTAATGAGACCCTTTTTTTAAAGCATCACTTGATGGATTTTAGAAAATTTTTTGAAAATTCAAACTAGAAAATTTCTGAAATTTTGGAAAATGTATTTTTTCTCGAAAATAAAATACAATTATTACATTTTTTTGGATCTAAATCGAAATTTCTAGTCACTTTAAATTTATAATTGATCTAATTGACTTATTTCAAGCCTTCAAATGTGAGGAGACTTCGATAGAAAATTCGTAAATAATCCTTTTGGGGCTAATTAAGTTCTACTTTAGTACCACAAAATTAAATAGAGTGCTCCACTAATTTTGGGAAAAAATGAATGTTTTGCTAACTTGATTTAAAGTTAGCAGAACAATTACCAGAAATGCTTTAAACTGTTAATATAAAAATCTGGTTTGGTATAATAATAAGTGCTAATTAAGTGGTCAAAAAAAAAATTTTCAAAATTTTTTTTTCAAAAAAAAAACATTTTTTTTCTCTGGTTGAAAAAAAAAATTCTTTCTTTTTTTTTTTAAATCTTGAATAATAAAGTGCTTGACTAATTTAAGTTGGTACCCCATTTTCCGAGGAATTTTCCGAAAAATTGAATTTTTTGAAAAAAAAAAAACGTAAGATGAACATCGGAAGGAAAATGACAATTTTTTTATATTGAAAAATTACTTGATTCAAATAAGTGGAACACTTAATTTTATCCAAGGCCAATTTGGTCGAAAAAATTGATTTTTTTTAGAAAAAAAAGAAAAAGAAATTAAAGTTAGCAGAACATCGATTTGTATGGAAAATGTTAATATTTTTTTTAATGGAATATGTCGGAAAATTCTTCGGAAAATGGAAAAAATTAGTCAAGCACTTAATTATACTGTGCTACAAAATAAAAAAAAAAATACACCCGAGAAATAACATAGTGTAGGCTGTTTGTATGGTCGAATAATGCATACAAATATTTTTGGAACCGTTTCTTTTTTTTTAATTTACAAAAAACCATTTTTACAGACTTTACGATGTAATCTATCAATATCGAAGTCATTTTTTTTAACAATTCTCAATATTTTCAAAAATTGGGTAATGGTTTATTTTCCAAAAAAAATTGGGTAAAGTTGAAAAAATTGAGAAAAACATCACTTTTTCAAGATTTATGGGATAAAAACCTATACACTTAATTTGTTTAAACAATAGACTTCTATACATCATTCAAAAGGTCTGGAAATCTTCTTTCCAAAAACATATAACATATTGAGAGTTGTTAGAAAAATGACTGAGATATTGATAGATTACATCGTAAAGTCTGTAAAAATGGTTTTTTGTAAATAAAAAAAAAAATGGAGGGTTCCAAAAATATAACAAAAATATTTGTATGCATTATTCGACCATACGAACAGCCTACACTATGTAATTCGTCATGTGTATTTTCAGTGCGGCACCGTGTTATTGAAGATAGTTTGAAAAAAAAAGTATTTTTTTTTTCGAAAATCAGAGAAAAAAAGTAATTTTTGCCTAATCCATGGAGGTTTATGGACCATCACTAAAAGTTAAAAAAAAAAAAAAAAATTGAATTATAAAATTTCGCCAACCATACTCCATAGAAGCTTCTGGTTTGCATCTAATTAAAGATCTTAAAGAGACATTTCTGCCATTTTTGTTCGAGATTAAAATACTTTTTCCTGATGTCTTAATATTTTGCAATTTTTAGGTACAGAAATGGAAATAAGACTCACAACACAATTTTTAGTCAAAATTCGTTCGTTTTTTGCCTTAAAAAAAAAAACATACCTACTTAATGTTTAGATTGTAATATTTTGGCAGCCATTAATAACAGAAAATTTTGGTTTTCATCTGCTTTTGATGGGTCACTTGATGGATTTCGAAAAAGCCTATTTACTACAAATTCAAAATTTTTCGAAAAGAAACATAGCATAATTTGAATTTTGGTCGTAATTACAAATTCAACCGACTGCTTTTCAATTAGAAAAATCATAACTAAATAATTTCTATCTGGTTATTTGCTACAATTATGCAGGAAATCTGTCATTCTGACTGAATTTGCCTTCAACTTGTCTTTGACCAAAACAAAATAATACAATTATAATCAAAATCAACACAATAACTGGAAAAGTGAAAATAGAGAAGATCAGTTTTGATGTCTGTTATAATTTATTTTACTTAATTTATTACTATGGTCAAAAATGATTCAAGAAGTTTTACGCGTGTTATTAAGATGTCCAAAAGATGTCTCAGAAAAAAAAAAACAAAAATGTGATTGCCATTGTATTCCAATGGGATGAGATTCATTTCGAAAAGAGATTTCCATCACTTTCACTCTTTTTCATATTTTTTTTTTTTTACCCATGAAGAAGCTAAAAAGAAAATGATTTTTCATTTTTTCTGTTATAAAGAAGAGAGTGTCAAGTCTCAAGTGACTTCCATTTGGAATAAATTGGGTCATCTTCTGTGCCACACAATGGCACACAGTCAAAATGATTAATTCATATAGATATTTTTTTTTAATTTTCATAATAAACTGGGCTATAAGGGATAAGACAAGAATTGGGATTGAAAGAGGGTGTTGCCGAAGAAGGAGGAGGTATAGTTATTGCGGACTTTTTGAGGTTTTAACGAGCAGAAGGAATGGAATTTTCAAAAAAAAATAAAACAATATATTTCATTTTTTGTGAGTTTTAATTTTCTTTTTGGGTAGAGCTTTGGATGATAAATTACTTTAATGAAAATTTCGGACAGAATTGGACCGAAAATACCAAAATGACAACATTTGATATGAAATTGGGAGGGCAGTAGAAGTGGCAGTCTTATGATGTGTTGATACATTTATAAATTAATCGGGTGGAAGCATGAAAAACAATTATATATGAATTAAAAGCTGATGTTTGATACCTATGTTTTTTTTTTTTTTCTTATGGTGACAACAAGTTATTTTGTGTTACACGGCTAAATTATTTTCGAACCATTTCTTTCAACATGAATGCTTTTGACGTGATAACGTCTTATAAATCGATGAACCATGGCAGCCACCACAAAAAAGTGATTTTTAAGGATTTTTAAAAATTCCATCATTTAATAGGGTAAACAGGGGTAAAACGGAAAGATGAAATTTGGGCTAAAATCTAAACTCGAAGTCGTATAGAATTTATTTTTTTGCTATACATAGATGAGATTAATTTAAGAATAACTGCATTTAAGAAAAAATTCTAAAAAATTTTGAAACTAAGCTACAACGTTTTGTTTGAACGTTGTACACGTGTTGGGGCTATGACAAAATGATGGAATTTTTTTTTGACAATTCTAAAGATGGCAGGTGAAAGATAATAGAAAAAAAATTAGGCGTTTCGAAATATGAATTTTTGAAAAACACCTTGGTTTTTAGGGGTATTTGTGGGTAATTTTTGATTTTTAGCTTTTTTTTGGAGCGTTCAAAAAATCTCAAACTTATAGGACATGTACATTGTACATGTACATGTGCACTTGGAATCGTTTAGTGAGTTTTGACTGAATAACGGAAGAAACAAGTTTTTAAAAATCACGGTTTTTGACCGTTTTTAACCAATTTGCATCGTTTTTTTATTTTTATCTTTTTTTCTTTAATAGATACAGGAATAAAGTACATGGAGTAATGATAGACCACGAGTAAATGTGTGCAAAGTTTCAATCATTTACGTAAACACAATTTTGAGATAACGGTAAAATAAAATTTTAGAATTCAACAGGTTATAACTTTTGATCAAGAGCAGATAGAAATTTTATTAAACTTTTATGACCATCCTGATACAATTACCTTTCATTTAGTATATCACACATAACGGTAGACTAACTACAAGCTACACAATGTTAAATCAAGAAACTTGCGAAAAACCTCAAAACACCAGTGGAGATCTGTTGCCCCCCGAACAGCCACCAGTGTGGGAAGTACCGTAATCTCAGTTTGGAATTTCGACATGGTTGACTTTAAAAAATTCTAACTTCTCTTGTAGGCATCTTTGAAATGAGATTGATACGTCATATGAAAATTGAAATAATAAGCTTTCACATGGTATATATTTTTTATAGGTTGTCAAAGAAAAAAATTGATTCCATAGCCTGAGAACATAAAAATAAATGTTTTTTTTTTTAATGAAATTTGATCGAGTTCAAAAAATTCTAGCTCTTTTTGTAGATGTCTCATAGACCTGATCGATATATATGTTTTGAGCTAAGACAATAAGCTTTCAGATGGTATAAAATTTTTTACAGGTTGTTAGGGAAAAAAATGGAATTAATGACGTGAGAAGATAAAAAATTCATGTTTTTTTTTTTGCTTTTTTTTGATGAAAATGATTGTTTTCCATAAATTATTTTTATACTTTTTGCGCATTGTAAAAATTTAAAAATGGTTTTATTCTTAAGTAAACGCTTCAATTGACTCATTCTAAACAAAAGCACATAACCTGTTTTCTGACGACGTTATCACGTAAAATCATCGTCCGTAAACCGGCTTTACAGACAACCTCTTTTTTTTTTTTTAATTTAATGTTGATAGATTTGGTTGGTTAAGAAAGATGTGGCTATGTTTTATTTATTTTACTGAAAAGGAGATGTCACATTTTTCTATGGAGCTTGGGCCCAGTGTGTTCACTAACGAAATTGGTATCAAATGAAAGGTGACGGTAAGCACATTACGTGGGTAAAATATTTTCAAATTCGTTAGTGGGGTTTTGGAGATATTTGAGTTTGAAGTTTCGGATTTCACAATCAAGATTTCAGCTAATTTTTCGAACAATTAATCGTAGAATGCGTAATAATGGGTGTACAGAAATAATATTGGTATCAAATAAAAGGTATTTCTCTTGTCTATAAATCTGTATCAAAAGTTTTTTTCTTTGTTAAAAAAATAATACATATTAGGTATTTACTTCTCAAAAGGTGATTTTTTGAAGTTATACTTCTTATGGGAGGGTGAGTATGAAAATTCACTTTTTGACAAGAATGTCAAAGGGATTATGACGCGATCACCATGGGTAGCAGGGATGTCGTTTCACCTTTAGAGTAGTCAGTACTTTAGTATTTAAAAATGCAGTACGCCGCAGTACGGCAAACATAAAACACACAACACGTTGCAAGTTACATGTGGCAAGTTGCATGTGGCAAGTTGTATGTGGCAAGTTGCATGTGGCAAGTTGTATGTGGCAAGTTGCATGTGGCAAGTTGTATGTGGAAAGTTGCGTGCGGCAAGTTGCATGTGGCAGGCTGCATGTGGCAAGTTGCGTGTGGTAAGTTGCTTGTGGCAAGTTGCGTGTGGCAAGTTGCATGTGGGAAGTTGCATGTGACAAGTTGCATGTGGTAATTTCCATGTGGCAAGTTGCCAGGGTTGCAAAAAGTTCACATTTCAGCTCACAGCTCAGCTCAAATTTGAGCTAGCTCACTTTTGAGCTAGGTTCCATAGCTCAGCTCATTTGAGCTGAGCTGAAAGTGAGCTGAGCTGAAAGTGAGCGCCCCCAACTTCCAACGCCTATATCTCGGAATTTTGAAGAGAATGAAAAATAAAATTTTTGATGCCAAAAGGTAGCGGGGACTCTAACCTACATTTGGGTACAACTCTTATCCCTGTAGATCCACGCGTTCTCAAACCGGGAGAACTTAAAAGTAAAAAAAAAAAATAGGCACGATTCTGAAAAAATTGGCATGATGTGGCGGTTTAACATGGAAGGCGATTTTTTAAAAATCTGACAATGTGCAAAGCGTAGGCCCATGATACAAGCTATCATTTGGCATCACTCCCAAAAATTGCTCTCAAACGGTTTAGCTTCCAGGAGCGTTCAAAGATTCGGGGATTTTTCGAAAAAAAATTTTACCCTTACTTTCAAACACGATTTTCTCGGAATTTTGAAAAAAATCGAAAAACCGGATTATACCACTATGGGGTAGCTGAGAATATTAGCTTTCATATGGCACCACTCCCCTGTTTCTAGATCAAAGCGTTCGAACGCCTATATCGCGGAGTTTTGAAGAAAATGAAAACAAATTTTTTGATGCCAAAAGGTAGCGGGGACTCTAACCTACATTTGGGTACAACTCCCATCCCTGTAGGTCCACGCGTTCTCAAACCGGGAGAACTTAAAAGTAAAAAAAATTAGGCATGATGTGGCGGTTTAAAATGGAAGGCGATATTTTAAAAATCTGACAATGTGCAAAGCGTAGGCCCATGACACAAGCTATCATTTGGCATCACTCCCAAAAATTGCTCTCAAACGGTTTAGCTTCCAGGAGCGTTCAAAATTCGGGGATTTTTCGAAAAAAAATTTTACCCTTACTTTCAAACACGATTTTCTCGGAATTTTGAAAAAAGTCGAAAAACCGGATTGTACCGGAATTTTTTTTTATGATAAAAAAAGAAATATTTTACTAAAAAAAATAGAAATATATTTACTATTAAAAAAACCAAGAAAAAAGATCACGAAAAATTATCTGTTTTATTTATAAAAATATCCATGTGTTAAAATAATTCCATTAATAACTAGAACCAAACATCTTAAGCTATGGTGTTTTACAAAAGTTTAAAATATCTTCATATTTCATTATACTTTCCAAATAAAAATCAATGTATCCCCTTACCCATCACAGCTCAGCTCAGCTCACTTTACCTTAGCTCACCCAACAGCTCAGCTCACCGACAGCTCAGCTTACCCAACAGCTCAGCTCAACCATCAGCTCAGCTCACTTTCAGCTCAGCTCAAATGAGCTGAGCTATGGTACATAGCTCAAAAGTGAGCTAGCTCAAAATTTGAGCTGGGCTGTGAACTGAACTCAGCTAACTTTTGAGCTTTGTAGCAACCCTGCAAGTTCCATATTGCTACTACTAGTGCTGAAGCACACACAATTCTCATAAAATTACCATATCGCACATTTTATGCGCAATTCATTTACTTTCGTTAACCATTTACCGTACGTTCTGAACCGCACAACATGAGTAAATTTCACAGAATAGATTGAAAATTACATGGACTCAAGGAGGATGAAAGAATTAATTCATTGTTCACTTGATAAAAATGTAAAAAAAACTAAGTGTGGATTAATTACTTCATAATAGAAATTAAAAATATCAAATGAAATTCATTTACATATACTGAATGAGAAGTATAACTTCAGTAGCGTGTACATGTGTACCTGAACACACTGGGCCCAAAAATGTGCCATCTCCTTTCTAAACTTTTTAGAGGCAGTTAAAAAAGTTATTTAGAGAAAAAAAACGAGAGTTGACGAACACCAACAACACTAACATAAACTGTTTTTAAGCTTTTTCAATGTCAAAAATGCAATTTTTCAGTTAAAAAAAGCTAGTTTTTGAAAAATTAATATTTAAAATCAAAATTTAATAAAAAAATTTAAAACAATATTTTATGAAGCCTCAAACAAATAAAAAAAATAAGTAGCCAGATCAAGGATGCCTAGGCATGCCATTCAAGTGGCAAATCGAAATACTTGAGGGACACTGCGGCGTATGCGTAACTTTTTTGTTTCTATAGAAAAACTGAATAAGTCAATATTGTAGATTTTCTATTGCTCATTAAAAAATGTGCCCAATTGATTTTTTACAACTATATTTTAATCTTTAAAATGATGTTCTGTACGTTAAACATTTTACATGAAAGTTGTAAAAATCACACTGCCAAACAAGACATAGAAATAGGCAAAAACTAAAGTGGACGACAGTGAATCGCAAGTAATTGCTATAGTAGATTAAAGTACTTATATTAATCAACATATGTTGCTTACCAGGTCTCGATTCACGTCAAAAAAATTTGTTCAGTAAATTTTCCTTTTATCCCTCATCAAATAAAAAAAAAATGATAAACCCTGTTGCTGTTGCTTGAAAAATTCTTTAAATGTTTTATTTTGTTTTGTTTTGTTTTCTATATTATCATTATTATTTTCAATATAAAAAACTTTTAACCAAATCACCAAAAATCCTTCCCTCCCAAAAAAATATTGTTTACCAAATTAACCGGAAACCCTAAAAAACATACAAAAACACATATTCACAAATTACAACATCCTTTTCTGATCTCTTCTTTATTTTTATGTTCTTGTTATTCTTCTTTTGGTCCCCAATAAGGTTTGATTCAGCAACTTTTAACCATAATATTATGGTACAAAAAAAAAAAAAACTTTCTTTTGTACCCTTAAGTGAAATTTATGTTTAGAACTATATAGCTTACAAAATAGGGTCACAATAGTTGATTATGTCAGCATGACATTCCAACTATTTTTCGCCTCAATATCTATAGAAGGTAGATTAATAAGCTTTTCCTCAAACTTAAAGGATTATTTTGGTTTAACTTTCATGAGGGCAAAAGGCGATATCTTTTGCATTGAATGGAAAGCCGAAAAATGTCTGTAAGCCAAAACGGTATTTTTGTAAAGGAATTTACAATATTCCAGGAGAGGATTCATAATTTATTTATGACTGATAGAAATACTATATGACAAAAACCCTAAATCAAAAAACTGTAACTAAAGGATAAGTATTAAAATTACAAAGCAGACAATTCAATTTCTCAAAAACCATAAGAAGTATGTAAATCCGAAATTCCACAAACACAGAAAACCGAAAAATAAAAATCCAAGAGTCCTAAAGTTTTAAAAATGTAGAATCTCGAGAAAAATCCAATCGCTAAACATTAGATAAGCCCCTAAAATCTAAAAATTTGAAAAACAAAAAAACAATCATAAAGAACCATATATCCCGAATTCCCTAAGCCCAGGATACCAGAAATTAAAAACCCAGGAGTTTCAACGTTTTCAAAATATATAATTCCGAAATCAGTAATCTTGAATAATACAAAACCCCAAATCCAGAAAACTCCTGTGAAAAATAAAAAAATTTTGAAAACTGCTCAAAAATTTTAAATCCTAAAAATCTTCAGACACAAAAAATCCTTACAATCATCAAATCAAAATTCTCTAAACCCAGAATACTGAAAAGTAAATATCCGGGAGTCCGAAAGTTCAAATCCGAAATCCCAAAAACCCCAATTGTAAAAAATAAAAACAATCTAACCAAAACCTAAAAAATCCTACGAAAAAATGAAAATCCAAGGGTTCTAACATTTGAAAAATCCAAAATCACGAACAACCAAATCGTTCAGAAACCCTAAAATCTCAAAATTCGAAAACACAAAAACAAAACCTTCAACTTAAAATTCCTTAAACCCAAGAAAAAAATAAGCAAAATCCCGAAAACCCCAAAATCGAGCATAAAACCCTAAAAATACAAAATCCTTAAACTCTTACAAACCATTACCTAATTTAAAACTGCAAAATTAGAATATATAAAAGAAAAATCCAGGATCCCCAACGTTCTTACAATCTAAAATCTTGAAAACCCATAGCATATAAATCATAAAACCCTAAATTGCTCAAAAAAAAAAATATAAAAAAAAAAATACACGCAAAACCAGTATTTCGAAAAGTAAAAATCCATAGTCCTAACTTTCTAAAAAGCAAAATCCCCAAAAACCAAAAACCCAATCGCGAATTATAAAACCATAAAATCCCAAAAACTCATGCGGGCTATAGATCAAAATTTCACTAAAAAACCCTGTGTTCCAAAAAGTAAGAATCCATTGTCCAAACGTTCTTAAAATCCAAAAAACCCTAAAAGTAAAGCATAAAAATCCTTAAAAAAATTCGAAGCCCCAATTTATCAAAGTTCAACTTAAAACTCCAAACCTCTTCATCTACCCCCTCTCAAACAAAGTTTAGATAAAAATAAATTTTAAAATAATACCCTATTTTGATAATTTAGTCAATATTTAAGTTAAACGCAGGATAGGGAGTTATTTCAGAAGTTACTAATTTCACACAACCAACGGCCCGAAGCATTCGCCCAAAAATTCCATCTATTAATCTACCCCTGTGGTAGCCATCATCATCATCATTCTATCTCTTTGGCAGTCTATCAACCGAAAGCTATTTACGAGTATATGTTTTATATCCCACATCTGAAACTAACACCCCTCCGTTCGTCATCATCATCATCATCCTACGCGTCCTGTTCATGTTCAGCATAGTGTCGGTGTCGGATGGATAAATAATATGGCGACAACGACACCACCAACGAAGTAGAACTAAATCAATTATATTGTTGTATCTGTCGGATATCAAATGATGATGATATTGACTTGCGGATACAAATCAAAAGTATCTGTTTGACTTTATTTTTTTTTTTTTTTTTTTTTGTATTTTTTATAAACTGTCACCGATCGATGTATGTTTGCTTCAACTCTAAATATTGATGGCAAAGAAGTGTCAATTTATTATTGTTTGTATATCATAAGAAAAACCGACTCGGGTGGTGAATGAAGAAATCGTCGTCGTCATAGCCGTAGCTAGGATTTAATTTCGGGAGGGGTTAGCTCAGACCGAGCAAATTTTTGTTTTAATATATTTTTACATGCGAGCGTAAGCGAGCAAAAAATATTTGTAGAAGCCTTCCTAAGCCTTATACAAAAAAAACTATTTCGTAAAATATCATATAAAAAAAACACTAGATATTATCAATGGTTTTAACAGCTAGCAGATAAATCATAAATGGACTTTTCTCTCTCTATTATTTTATTTTCAAATTTCTTTGTTTATTAAAAGTTTTGAACATTAAAGCCTAGTACGCAGCTGAAGCGAAACGAAATTTTCCATACAAAAATATCATAACGAAATCTTGAACGAAAAATTTCATTTTACTTTTCGTTTTTTAGTATGTATATTAGGCTGGGTCACAAATGTATGGAGACATTTTTTTTGCTGATTTTTTTACGGGCACAGTGATGAAAAGGTGCCAAACTGTGAATAGAACAATAATACCTATAAAGTTTGGTTATAATCAGACTTTATCTTCTGCCTCCGGTTGCCCAGCCAAGTTCTCTATGAACTTTGGTCCTAAAACCTTAGAAAAAACTCAGGCCTTTTTCGAACCATTCTAATTTTTGTTTCAATAATGTGAAACATTTCAAACTTTTTATTTTTATTTGTTAACATAGTCCAAATCAAGCTCCTCAAAAACTTTCAGCTACGTAGGATTAGTAGTTTCTGAGTAAAAGGCCTTAAAAAATCGCAAAAAGAGTAGCTGATTTACTCACTAACACACTAACTAACATATGATAAAAACTTCAAGTTTTCATAGAAACTTGTTATGGTCATGGATCTTGAAGTACATACAAAGAAAAAAATCGAAAAATTGAGATTTTACATTCAGGGGGCGTGGTAACCGCCCATTTTGGTAGAATTAATATCAATTATTAAAAAGTATACTTCTGAATACCCTAGAATCTTGAAACTTGGTAGAATTGTAGTTAATGCAAAGGAAACATATTCAAACTTACGATTTTCTACCTTGAAGGCGTGGTATCGCCTTAAAAATAATAAAAGAAAGATATAATGTTTCATAAATTAATTAACAAGTCTTAGAAAAATGTAGTTTTGGTTTTTTTTTTTTAATTTCTCAAAAACGACAAAACATTTTTGCATCCGGTTTTCTGTTTTTGCTTACAAACAAATAAGAGCATTGAATTTTGAAAACTTAAATAGTACTTAATCACATAAAATTAAAAAAAAAAAAAAAATAGTTCGCAAATTTAATCAAATTTTTTTCAAAATTTTGATTTTGAAAATTAATTAATTTTTCAAAAACTATTTAAAACAGCTTTATTTGAAAGCGAAATAAAAAAGAGATTTTGGGCTTAACAAAAAGGTATAACATGTTGTTGTAGGTATAAACGTTGATTTTTAATAATATTTTTTTTCCTAATTAAATCAATTTTTTTTAGAAAATTGCCCCTCCTCACTAAACGGGGGCGAATATTAACCCCCTCCAATACGATTTTTTTCTTGTCCGGACCTAACCTACACGCTTAAGCTTTTTGGCACATGCTCCTGAGTTAGCTTTAATAAGAAATGAGATAATAATAAATTAAGCAAAGCATGTGTGGTTTTTAGGCAAAAATCAATTTTTTCAAAAATGAACCCACAATCCGGAGGCACTTAGGGTTAAAATAATGAAATGAAATTTTACTTATAAGCTAACCGAACCATTTAGCACCTTTTAATGGCTGAGCCTTTTTGAAAATCCAAAAAATTGTATTTTGACCCAATCTAATGTATATACGCAATTCTAGGGAAAAATTGGAAAGTTTTCACTCATTTGTCTCTTACTTTTCATTGTCCTGTGAATTTTTCCTGATTCCAAGAGCAGTATTTTTTCTCTTTTAATTTATGTATTTATTGCTTGTGTTAAAAATTATTTTCTGTTGTTTTTTCTTGATTTTTAATTAATTTGGATTTTTTTTATTTGACTTTGACAGAATACTCGATGATATTTTTTCATTAGCATTTTCGTTGTCGACTTTGGGGACCTGAACATTTTTCGTTTCTCTTCAGCTGCGTTCTAGGCTTTATGAAAAATGTATAATGTATTATGAAAAATGTATTCTCTAAAGATACAAATTTAACCTGCACCCAGAACAGGATAAATCTTTAGCAGCTGAAATTTTGTCTTTTCACCTCTATAGTGTCCATATCCACCTCAAATAATTATTTTTTATTAAATACACTGGTCTGCAAAATTTAACTTTTTTTCTCTCCTTCAAATAATTTTTTGATATTACGAAAGATTAGACTTTCCTGAATCTAAATCTGGTATCAGAAAAATTCTATCAGGTACCATTTTTGTAAAAATGATTTTTAGTTTCATTTGAACTTGTATATAATTAAAACAATTTGTCGCATTGAGCTCAAATTTGGAGGACTTATTTTTCATAATATGTCCTATCGATTGACACCAAATATGTTCTTTTACATTCATGTTTACTCATTTTTTAAAATACTGATTGACAATAAAAGTAGACATTTCGAAATCCTTCACTTTTTAGTAAATCCTACATGAACAAAAGCACCTTAATTAAGGAAAATGTAAAATATCAATGCCTATTATTATTTAAAAAGTCAAATATGTAAAGAAAACCAAAATAAAAAACATTAAACAAAATTTTTACGTGTTTTGTAACTTTATATACCTACTATTTTTCTATTTAGAAATATCTTATTTTTAATAAACTATTCGATAAACTGCCTTGTAAAGCTTCAGATTTATTTCTCCTAGAAACAATAGTAGATACACTTTTCTTATAGTTTTTGATAATGCTGAGTTAGAATCCGAAGTCAAAAAAAATTCTATCACGTCAGGATTTTAAGATATTCGCATTAAGGTATCACAAAATCAAGTTTTTTTTAGAAAATCTCAAAAAAAACTACTATATCTCAAAAACCAGAGCTGGCCGAAATTTTTTGAGCTCGGATTCAAAATCAGCACACTAAAGTCCATTAGAAAAGTATACTTTTGTTCTAGGGAGAAAGATATATTAATTTTTCTTTCTTTATGGTAATTTATGCCAAACCTTCTAAACTTACTTAAATTAAGATATCTCGGAGAAGAAAAGAGATATTGAGAAGATTGAAATTGAATTTGAAAGAAAAAAATAAGTTCTTTCATAAACTATATCAATTTCAATTGAAAAAGATTACCTACATTATGCCAAAATATTTCTTCGAAAACAGCAAACAAAATGGGTTTTTGAGATTTTCTAACTTGAATATTTTAAAAACGTGACGTGCTAGGTCATTTCTGACTTTGGATTCGGAATCAGCATACAAAAATCCCTTAGAAAAGTATAGTTTTATTAAAAAGGAAGATTTCCTTGCAGACCAGTGATATCAATGTAAAATAAATTGTATATTTAGGCTGAAGGAACAATTTTCTTGTATTCTCGTTTCTTGTTCATATTCAGCCTAATTTGCTGTGTTACCACAAGCCTTAAGCATTATTTGAAACTTAACCGCGACAAAATTGGAGATTTTCGATTTATCACTAAAATATAAAAGCAATCCATCAAGTTCGGCACAAGTATGTATTAGGGTTGTATTTGTTCAAATTGTCATCATATGATTTTCTAAAAAAAAATTTCGGGGGGGGGGGGGGGTTAAACCCTGTAACCCCTCCCCTAAATACGGCTATGGTCGTCGTCGATTTTGAGTATCTTGTATCTCAAAAAGTACTTTGATGTGAATTTCACTCTTTTTTTTTTTGCAATCGTTGTAGATTGTAATCGAAGACATCGATTGTTCAAGATGTACAAATGTGGAGGAGGGAATAGAAGGGATTCGGATTCGGATTCGGACATTCAAAATGAAAATTTTTTTACCAAACATTTTTGCTTCAAAACAATCACTTTGACTGTGTTTTAGGGGAGGACGTTTGTTCGTTTATTTGTTTATTTTTACTATTTTTTTTTTTTTTTTTTTTGATAAGGATAACAAAGAAATTGCGGTTCCGTTTCTGACAATCTTTTTTTTTTTTTTTTTTTTTGTATGAAGAAGACATTATTTGAATTTGTTGGATTTCTTTTTATCAAACAAAATATTTTACATATAGATTATTTGGTTTTAGATTTTATTTCATCTTGGTAAACAGATATTACCATTGTTGATTTTGTTTTTTTGAATCAATTTATTTGTAAAAGTTTATGGAAGATGTATGTGTGTGCGTTTGTGTGTGATAACAAGGAACAAACGTTTCGGATTGTGTTTGTTATCTTCTCTCACATATTTGTAGAATCAACATAAATCAGCATAAATTTTGTTATTTTCTCAGATTTGTTTGGGAGAGAATATATATAAAATATTATGCATTATATTGAGAAGATATATAAAAGTTTTATTATAAAGGTAAGAGTATATCCTACACCTATAATATCCTTGTAAATATTTCATCCTACAAAATTTGACTTTGATTCAATTTGCACCAACATAAAATAAAAAAAAATATATACATAAACATCCAATGTTTTGGTTTACCTATCTTTTTTTCTTGTAATAAAAACGTATGTTTCAAAGTAAATATAATACCAATTGAATATTATATTTATTTTGTGTTGAGACGAAAATTTGAATACAAATTGTGTTTATCGCTTCAATTGTACCTGGATAACATGAAATCTTCTAGACTTATTTTAGAGATTTAGATCGAAGAGAATCAATTTTAAAAAAAAAGCTGAAATCCAAATTTAAATTTAAGAAAATTTCAGAAAAAAAAAAACAGAATTAAAGACAGTGTTTATGTCACTGATGAGAGATATTCTGTGTCATTATACACATTTGGAAATGCAAAATGACCGAGAAAGCTAAATTTTGGATATGTTGTAGGGGATGCTTAAGAAAGCTTAACTTGAAGTTTTCGACCAAGATTTCCTATGAGCTTTTTCCGCAATAACTTTTTTGACAATAACTCGGCTATAATTCGAGATACGAAAATTTTACAAGCAGCTTTTTTGTAGCTTTTACCATGTTCTACAATTCATGCATACACATTTTTTGCGTATCATAAACCGTTTTCTAGATATCGATCAAAAAAGTCAAAAATTTACAATATACGATTTGTTTATTGACATTATCTATTTTTTGGTGGCATTATGATGATGGAGAATACCAAAAAATTTTTTTCTCTGTCTGTCCTTCTGTATGTACCTCGAATTACAGCCTAAGCTACTGGAGCGATTTTCTTCAAACATGGTAGGAAATGGTTTTGGGTGCTTCCCTAGAGGGGAAATTGAAATTTTTCTTAGAACCAAAATTAACGGTACCTGTCATAGAACGTCTTTTTTTTTTTAGGTATATGTTATTCATGAATGTCTCGTTAACTAAGTAGCTGATTTCAACCAAAATCTTTAAACAAAAACTTTAAAATAATCGTTATACAAAAATTATACAAATTTTTCAAAAAAAAAAACACGTTTTGAAAAATATTAAAAACATTTTTTTTTTTTTTTGAAAAATCAATTTTTTGAAAACGGGTAGATGCATTTTATCGAAATTTCGTTTTTGTATGTTGAATAATATTTTCTTGAAAGTGTCATACCAATTTTTTTTTTTTTTTTATTTTTATATACCTACCTATAAAAAATTATTTAAAAAAAATACGGCTCCAACGATGCCTTATGTCACTTTGTGTTGCGTTGTGCCGCGTCGTCGTGTCGCTTTGTGTCGCGTCGTGTCGCGTTGTGTCGCGTTGTGTCGCTTTGTGTCGCGTCATGTCGCGTTGTGTCGCGTTGTGTCGTTTTGTGTCGCTTTGTGTCGCGTCGTGTCGCGTTGTGTCGCTTTGTGTCGCGTTGTGTCGCGTTGTGTCGCGTCGTGTCGCGTTGCGTCGCGTTGAGTCGCGTTGTGTCGCGTTGTGTCGCTTTGTGTCGCGTTGTGTCGCGTTGTGTCGCGTTGTGTCGCGTTGTGTCGCGTTGTGTCGCGTTGTGTCGCGTTGTGTCGCGTTGTGTCGCGTTGTGTCGCGTTGTGTCGCGTTGTGTCGCGTTGTGTCGCGTCGTGTCACGTTGTGTCGCGTTGTGTCGCTTTGTGTCGCGTCATGTCGCGTTGTGTCGCGTCGTGTCGCGTTGTGTCGCTTTGTGTCGCGTCATGTCGCTTTGTGTCGCGTCGTGTCGCGTTGCGTCGCGTTGTGTCGCGTTGCGTCGCTTTGTGTCGCGTCGTGTCGCGTTGCGTCGCGTTGAGTCGCGTTGTGTCGCTTTGTGTCGCGTTGTGTCGCGTTGTGTCGCTGTGTTCCTAACGTTACTCACAGTTCTCTTATCATAATGATAAAATAAATTGATTTGAAAAAAATAAGAAATCTTGATAACAGATAAAATAAACAAATGATGACCTTTTATAAGGATTCAATAAAAGTAATAATATTGATACACGTTCTTTACAACTGCAATAATCACTGATTGAAAACACGTGCAGAATTCAAAAAGTTCTATCTTCTCTTTTACAGAAAGTCCTTTTCCAATAACTTTTCATTCACTTTATCTTTTTCGTCCAAGTGCATTTTTTTAATATTAAATCGCACAAAACTTTCTCTCAATAGGTACCTATTCAGTTTTCTCAAAAGTGTTGATTCTATAATATCATCAATGACTTCCTGTCTATTCATTCGTAGAATCATTTTTTTCCGTTCATTACTTTCCGATATCCTTCATCAGACTTCGATTTTCCAATGACGATAAGCAAGCAGCAGAGGGCGTTAACGATGGAGAAATCATTTATCACCAGTGGCGTATTGAGGGGGGGGCTCAGGGGGCTGAAGCCCCCCCCAAGCCTTCAAGATCATGTTATTATTTAGCTTATTTCATCAAAATGTACATGATTAACTAAATCTTTTTCGTAAATCTTAGAGATTAAGAGGTCGCTCAGATGCTCAAGCCCCCTCCAAATTCTGACTCTGAGGGTTGGGATACTTTTTTTTCGGATTTAAGTCCAATTTATCGTCTTAAGTATATTTATTTTTATTTTTTCAAAAATAATATTTTTCTCAAAATTATTGCAAATAGAAATTTTTTATATCTTAAAATCTTAGTTAGTACAAACTAATTGTTTTATTTAAGCAGTTCGCGCTTCTGATTTGGATTAAAAAAGCAACACATTGCGAAAAAATATATATTTCGTATTAATCATCAAAAAGAATTTATCTAAAATTCGTTTTGTTTACTCATTTAGATTTTCTGATCGAATTCAATTCAATTTGTTTTAGTCGAGTCAAATTAGACATAAAATTTGTAAAATCTCGGAATCCAGGGAAAGTCGATGCATCTGAAAAACGAGTATAGGGCTGCATTACTAAAAGGTCAAATAAGAAAGTTAAAAAAAAAAATTTCACCGCTCTCGATTACAACAATTTGTATGGACCGTTTACTGTCAGTCCGTATGCAAGCGTTCAATCGGAATTGCTGTCTCATTTTAGATTTTGCTCAAACTTTGTAGGGATGTTCTCTAGGACTGTAAGGAAGCAAATCCGTGATGATTTAATTTTAAGTTGCGTGGTTTCCCCGCTACCCGCATTCGAACTTTTTCAGAAGGTCATTTTTATCTTATTATAGCTTTGCCTCTACTAAAGATATCTTTTTGTTTGAAACGGAATTTTAAGGCTTAAGAATAGTAATTTTTGAAAATATATTAAAAAATTACGTAATAATTAACCCTGAATTAAAAATAATTTTTTAAAAACTTGTAATTTTGCTGATTTTTCATGGTTTTTGACTGGCTCCAGAACCTTGGATATTATATGTAGGAAGCTTATACTTACCAAATAATAAATATAGATATTTTTCAACAAAATACATCTTAAATGAGTTCGATGGCTGTACTCCTTATGCAAAAATTTAAGTTCAAAGTATTGAGTATTTTAAAAAAGCTAATTTTTATACTGTCATTTTATACGATTTGACTAAACAAAGAAATGTGAAACTTACAGTGTGTTAAGCTAAGAGTACGAACTAAATATGCTATTAATTTCATGCTTGTATCTTATGTCAAACATAGTGCAATCATAGCCTTAAGTAGGGGTTTTTTTTGGCTTTTTAGCATTTTTGCGAATTTTCAAACAAGCGGTACACTAAGAAGATATGAAAATAACACAATTTTATTTAGAGGACTTTAAGTTAAAAGTTTCAACTTAACACACTGTTAGTTTCATGTTTCTATCTTTAGTCAAATTGTAAAAAATCATAGTATAAAAAAATATTTTTTCAAGAAACTCAAAACTTTGAACTTAAAATTTTTGCATAAGGAGTACAGCCATCGAGTTCATTTTAGATTTATTTTGTTGAAAAATATCTATATTTATTATTTGGTAAGTATAAGCTTCCTACATATAATACCCAAGGTCCCGGAGCCAGTCAAAAACCA
The DNA here is from genome assembly GCF_945859705.1 of Episyrphus balteatus. Taxonomy (NCBI): domain Eukaryota; kingdom Metazoa; phylum Arthropoda; class Insecta; order Diptera; family Syrphidae; genus Episyrphus; species Episyrphus balteatus. The sequence continues at coordinate 120,396,906 of NC_079136.1, forward strand.
TGAGAAATCAGCAAAATTACCAGTTTTTCAAAAATTATTTTTAATTCAGGGATAATTATTACGTAATTTTTTAATATATATTCAAAAATTACTACTCTTAAGCTTTAAAATGGCGTTTCAAACAAAAAGATATCTTTAGTAGACGCAAAGTTATAATAACATAAAAATGACCTTCTGAAAAAGTTCGAATGCGGGTAGCGGGGAAACCACGCAACTTAAAATTAAATCATCATGGATTTGCTTCCTTACAGTCCTAGAGAACATCCCTACAAAGTTTGATCAAAATCTAAAATGAGACAGCAATTCCGATTGACGCTTGCATACGGAATGACAGTAAACGGTCCATAAAAACTGTTGTAATCGAGAGCGGTGAAATTTTTTTTTTTAACTTTCTTATTTGACCCTTTTATAATGCAGCCCTATACTCGTTTTTCAGATGCATCGACTTTCCCTGGATTCCGAGGTATAAAGCTAATTTGACTCCACTATTTCTGTTTGTGAATTTGGTGCCTTTTTCAAAGAATGTGCAAATTTTGGGAAAACTATTTTATTGTTTTGTAATGTTTACTTGTTGCTAATTTAATATAATATAATAATTAAAACACATGAGGCATGAAATATCATAATTCTCTGTGTTTCCAACCTCATTCGCATATCGTCCATGTTTTGCATTTCACTTACATATTTGATTTGTCTCGCAAAATGTATCTTCTTATTTTTTCTTTTAACTTCTGCTTTTTTCCCATTAAAGTTACCAACAAAATTGGATCCATGTTCAAAGCAGCAGTAATTTCACTTTAGAAACTTAACAAAAATGGATGATCCTTCAGTTTTGACATTTCTAACCAATTTCGAAGTTTTCGAAATCGATCGAAATGAAGAAAATGATATTTCCTTTCACGTGAAATTGAAAAGTGATTTCAATTCACTTTCGGTCAAATTGCGGAACATGGGCGTTTATATTGAATTAAGTTATGAGTTTAACTCAAAAACTAGACGTGATAGGAATAAATCTGTAAACTGTTTTGAATTCAGCACATGACAAAGTTCGAACGAAATAAAGCGATCTTTTAACGATGACTCAACACCTTGCTGTTTGTGTAAAATGTTTGGGATACAAGAACTTTGAAAAAAACAATACTTTGAATATTAAAGGAGGAGACAGTAGTACGAAGCTGTCGATCGAGAGCAGTAAAATCCTACTATACCACTTTCAGTACCGCAGCACAGCGCTTCACTCTCGATTAAAGATTTATGAAAAAGAAAGAAAAAAATTTCGTAGGTACTCTCTAACAAATTTTTGAAAAATTTTTCAGCCCCCTCCAAATTTTTTTCTGGATACGCCCCTGTTTATCACGAGTCACTGTCTTCCGATTCCCGTACTTTAATCGATTTAGTAATAAAGCTCTGGATGGTAACTTTTTAATTACATTGTGAATTAAAATTTGAGTGAATGATATTAGTTTGTGTGTGTGTGTGTTTGTCAAAGGACACTAAGGACTCGGATTTCTTGTGGAAACAAACCAAGTTTTTTGAGTTTTTTTTCATTTTTCTTTTCCCATTTGTCATTTCAATTCTTCACAGTGTTGAAAACTTAAAATTTGTGCAAAATTGATTAAATGGCTTGAACAACTATGAAAAACAGTGGGGCAAATTACCTAAAAAAAGGGAATAAATTAGGTAAATTTTGCTTTGTCTTTTACAATGTTTTCCATCGAAATAACTCAGTCACAACTTGAATAAACACTCTTTTCATCAAGTTTTTAAGACTTTTAACTATTTTTCTTAATCTTTGTGGTTAAACTTCAAAACTCTAACATTTATAAACTGGTATAAAACTCATCGATCAGTGAAAGGGAATTAAATTTTGATTGCCAAATATTTTGTCCCACTGTAAAAATAGTGACAGCTCGATGGAGTAGGTACTTTCGTTGAAATAGTCATTAAAAAGTTCTATCCTTTAAGATTGGGTTTTATTTAGCTTAAGGCTGATATCGGGCTCACTTTGGGCGACGTCGGACGTCGTAGTTAGTCCTCTTCGTCGATGATTGCGATTATCAGATTAGTTTAATTATAAAAGAGTTGCTGAATTTTCTATCCTTTTTTTGCAACTCTTCTTCTAGGAAAGGGATGATGTTTTCAACAGAAATTTTCTAGGCAATCAAATCAATTCGGTTGAATGATTAAGATTTATTGAGCATCAAAGAATTAATTACTATTTATAGCTTTGATTGTGGAAATTAGGGTTATAATAGTTTTTGGCGAAAAGTTTATTATTGAGTGAACTTTTAACAAACAATTTGTATTTTAATTGTTTGTTTATTGTTTTCTTGATCACAGTGACAGTCGAAATCTGTTTTTTACAAAGTTATAGTACTTTTTTGACGTGATAACTTCTTATAAATCGATGAACCATAACAGCCACCACAAAAAAGTGACGCCATTTTCTCCCGTTCCACTTGAAATTTTTCGCAGTGCGGCAAAAATTTCAATTAAAAATTAAAAATAAACTATTAAAGATACAAAAAATTTGTATAGCTTATTTGAAAGATATTAACCTAAAGTTGAATACAAATGAAGGATTTTTAAAAATTCCGTCATTTTATAGGGTAAATAGGGGTAAAACAAAACTGCAAAAAATTGACTATTTTCTAAACGCAACAATGTAAAGAGTTGAATTTTTTTAATCGATAGATAAATTCATTGTAATATTGACAATGGTATTGAAAAAAATTGTAAAAATTTTCAAAACCAAGTAATAAATGGTTTTCTAAAACTAAAACATGGGGTAGACTTTTGATGAATTATAGGTAGGAAAATTTTTTTTTACAATTTTAAAAAAGTCATTCGAAAAATAATGAAAAAAAATTAGGGGTCTAATACCGAATTTTTTTAAGTCTCTGCGTTTCGAAATATGAATTTTTGAAAAACACCTACTTATTTTTTGGTATTTTTGGGTGAGTTTTTATTTTTTTAAATTTTTCATAGCGTTCAAAAAATCTCAAACTTATAAAACATGTAGTCTATAACCGTGCGCATACCTACATGTACAAAAAATTGGTGTTTTAAATGATTTTTGACCGAATAACGGGAAAAACAAGTTTTTTGTTCAACTTTTTTTACCGTTTTTTACAGTTTTTTTATTTGTATCTTTTTTTTCTTCCACGGATAAATGAATGAAATTTATAATGTAGATAGATAATATACTATATCTGTGCAAAATTTCAATGAATTTTGTAGTCACAATTTTGAGATAACGGTTAAATAAAGTTTTATTTTACAACAAGTAATATCTTTTGATCTAGAGCAGATATAAATTTGATTTAACTTTATTGAGCATCCTGATGATATTACCTTTCATTTAATATATCACACATAACTGTACATTTACTACAAGCTACATAATGTTAAATTAAAAAACTTGCGAAATACCTCTGTTGATCATCAGTTTGGAATTTCGACATGGTTGGCTTTAAAAAATTCGAACTTTTTTTCTAGGCATAGCAGAAATAAGATTGAAACATCATATGAAAGGTGAAATAATGAGCTTTCACATGATATAAAATTTTTTATAGCTTGTTATTGAAAAAAATTGATTCAATAGCGTGAAAAGATAAAATTATATGTTTTTTTTTTGCTTTTTTTGATGAAAATTTATCGAGTTCGAAAAATTCTAGCTCTTTTTGTAGATTTCTTATAGACATGATCGATATATATATTTTGAGGTGAAGCAATAAGCTTTCTGATGGTATAAAATTTATTATTGGTTGTTATATCAAAAAATGGATTTTTGGGTGATGGAAGTGATTTTTTTCATTTTTTTCATAAGAAATTATTGTTTTCAATACTTTTTGTAAAAATTTAAAAATGGTTTTATTCTTTAGAAGAAATATTTGGTTTTTTAATGGTATAATTTTTTTTGACGGCTTTACAAACAACCTCTTTTTTTACTTGCGGTATATTTACTATATATCAAGTTATGCATTCGTAAAAAAAAAAAAGTTGAGATAACATTTTTCCATGACATTACGATGGTAGACAATGCCAAAAAAGTGGGTCCCGGAAGTCCGTCTGTCTGTCTGTCAGTCTGTCAGTCTGTCAGTCTGTCAGTCTGTCAGTCTGTCAGTCTGTCAGTCTGTCAGTCTGTCAGTCTGTCAGTCTGTCAGTCTGTCAGTCTGTCAGTCTGTCAGTCTGTCAGTCTGTCAGTCTGTCAGTCTGTCAGTCTGTCAGTCTGTCAGTCTGTCAGTCTGTCAGTCTGTCAGTCTGTCAGTCTGTCAGTCTGTCAGTCTGTCAGTCTGTCAGTCTGTCAGTCTGTCAGTCTGTCAGTCTGTCAGTCTGTCAGTTTGTCAGTCTGTCAGTCTGTCAGTCTGTCAGTCTGTCAGTCTGTCAGTCTGTCAGTCTGTCTGTCAGTCTGTCTGTCTGTCTGTATAAGGAGCTACAGCCTAAACGGATGGACCGATTGATGTCAAACCTGGTATGCAGCGTTATTTGGCGACTCTCCAGAGGGGTTTTTGGAATTAATTTTTTTGGACCAAAAATAACGGTACTTGTCATATACCGATTTTAGTAAAATTGAAATATCTCAAAAACGGCTCTAACGATTTTGTTTAAAAAATTCAAATTTTAGTTTAAAGTTAAGGTCTATCTTCTAATGAAAAAATTTTTTTTTGAAAATCATTATTAACGGTGCCTGCCATAGAACCGTTTTTTTCAAATCCAATTATCTCCAAAACTGCTTATTCGATTTCAACGAAACTTTTTGTGAAGAAGCATTTATATAATTTAAATATAAGCCAAAAATAAAATTTTGAAAAAAATAATTTTTGGATTTTATAAAAAAAATTTTGAAAATTTTTTCTTGAAAAATCAAATTTTCGAAAACGGGACATTTAATTTTTTTGAAATTTTGTTTTTAGATGTTGATTAGTGATTTCTACAAAATGGCATACCAATTTTATTTTTAAACTTTTTTTCCAAAAAATTATTTATAAAAAATTAGTTTTTTAAAAAACGGCTCTAACGATTTTGAAAATTTTTTTTTTTTAAATGCATGTTAATATATCAATCAAAACTGCATACTTGTTTTGGAGGACAATTTAATTTCAGATATTATTTTATTTTTTTTTAAAAACGAATTTTATTTTTTTTAAAAAACGAATTTTATTTTTTTTTTCCAAATTTTTATATAAAAATTCTTAAAAATTTAAGCAACTTTAACTCTAAGAGCAAGTTCGTGCGACCCCAGTCGTGCATTTTATTTCATATGTATTAGCCCCATCCATTGGTATTCATTACATAGAAATTATATTGAAACAACAATTTTTCGTAATAAAGTTCACTAACTCAAATAACTTTTCTAATCTTTTCGTTGAACTTTTCAAACTTTTTTTTGTTGCCCATCAATTCGTTTGCACTTTATTAAATGAACCTTGAAAAGTCTCATTCCTTTGCAACCTCAGTTCCATAATGTCGTCCAAAATAGATCCCAAAGAATTCGTGGTAACAAATTTCACGATTGACTTATTTTTATCTTAAAGTGGATTTTCAAAACTTATACACTTCAGGTATAATTGGGTTTAACTTTCGAAGAAGCCTCATAGGCATAATAATTTTTTTCTATTACTCCGACTTCTTACAAAATCTTTGGAAGAATCATTAAAGTTAAACGAACCGAAACATTTGTCGATTCTAAAACTCTGAGCCTATAAAGTCTCAACTTTTTCTAATTGGTGGTTAAACGATGTCTACGCGACCAACAAACAAAAGCCCTATCAAAACAAAAAACAGGGAGATTATAGACTCAAGAACAATAAAGAACCTATTTGTGATCTCGAAAAACGTCTTAATTCTTGCTGAAGTTTCCCCAGCACGTGTAAACAATAAATTTATATTCATACAAAATTTTTATCTTAAGGTCACTCACTATAATACTGCCACTGACTGTTTTGAGATCTTTTGTCGGTTGATTTCTTTGATTAACCCTCCTAAAAGATAAATAAGAACCTAAATTTCAAGCCGTTAAACATCTCGGGAACAGAGGAAGAGGATGTACAAAATCATAAATGATAACAATAGAAAATGGGGGAATACGTTACTTCCGACTTTCGTCTAATATTGTTTCCCAAGAAAAATAAGATGATGATGGCTTGAGACTATAATATGGCCGAGATTGGGTGTAGAGAAGATTGTCAATTGTCACATCTCATCATGATATGGGTTTGCGTGAGTTCGAAAAAAGTTTCACTGAGCTTCTTCTTCTTCATTATATGCCTCCAATGGAATTTTTGTTTTTTTTTTTATTTTTTTTTTTTTGTGGTGACTTTGGGAATATACCTAAATGGCATCCCATGAAAAGACGGTATAACAATGATGGTTACATGGTTTGCCCCAATGGAAAGTAGGACTAATTAAGTTGCTTGCGTTTTTTATTTAGACAAAGACAAAGACAATGAGCGTGAGATTTGTTTCAAAAGATTGGTTGATTTTTTTTGGTTTGCAAGGGAAATCGTGTGCAGGTAAGAATAATAAAATAAATTTATAATAAAACCCATAGGTAACAAAAGGTGTTGATTCGAAAATTGCAATTATTTTTGTGTGTGTGGGAATTTGGCAAGTAAAAAATATATTTGCAATGTGGTCGATGTTTGTGTATATTTATGAGATGAAAATTAAATTGAATGAGAAAATAGTTTTTGGTTTGTTTCCTATAAAAAAAATTTTAGTAATGAAGTTATTGTTGAATTTTTTTTAAGGATGAAAGTTGTTTCTCTATTAAATTTAAACTATTTCCACAATTTTAATTAATAGAAAAGAAAATATTGTCAACAATTTTTCTTCCAACAAAACAATATCTGATAGAAAAATAATTAATTTGTATGAGTTTTTCTTTCTGTCTTCCTATTTCGAAAATGTTTTTCGAATATAAGAAAATTGCATTTCAATTGCAAATAACTCAGCAACTAAACCTCCAAGAAACTTGTGGTTTGCAGTCATGAATAGAGCTTAAAAAGACCTTTCTTTTGACGTCACACTCGATGGATTTGGAGGAAATTTTTTTAAATTTACTTTTTTTCGTCAAGGGGTTAACCTTGATTTTTTGTCGAAAATCCGAAAAAAATAAATTTGTCATTTTTTTACATAAACAAATAGGCCTGTTCATTGTGAGCTCATATCTGTAAACCAAAACTTGTTTCGAGTCTTTGATCCGAAAATATATGCTTCCGAATAAAAAAAATGTTTTAAGAATTTTAAAAAATTGCATTTCGGATGCAAATAATTCAGCAACTAAACCTCCAAGAAACTTGTGGTTTGCAGTCATGAATAGAGCTAAAAAGACCTTTCTTTTGACGTCACACTCGATGGATTTGGAGGAAATATTTTTAAATTTACTTTTTTTCGTCAAGGGGTTAACCTTGATTTTTTGTCGAAAATCCGAAAAAAATAAATTTGTCATTTTTTTACATAAACAAATAGGCCTGTTCATTGTGAGCTCATATCTGTAAACCAAAACTTGTTTCGAGTCTTTGATCCGAAAATATATGCTTCCGAATAAAAAAAATGTTTTAAGAATTTTAAAAAATTGCATTTCGGATGCAAATAATTCAGCAACTAAACCTCCAAGAAACTTGTGGTTTGCAGTCATGAATAGAGCTAAAAAGACCTTTCTTTTGACGTCACACTTAATAGTTTTGGAGGAAATTTTTTAAAATTTCCTTTTTTTTGGCAAGGGGTTAACCTTGATTTTTTGTCGAAAATCCGAAAAAAATAAATTTGTAATTTTTTTACATAAACAGATAGGCCTGTTCATTGTGAACTCATATCTGTAAGCCAAAACTTGTTTCAAGTCTTTGATCCGAAAATATATGCTTCCGAATAAAAAAAAAAATGTTTTTCGAGTTTTAAAAAATTGTATTTCGAATGCAAATAGTTCAGCAACTAAACCTCCAAGAAACTTGTGGTTTGCAGTCCTGAATAGAGCTTAAAAAGATCTTTCTTTTGATGTCACACCCGATGGTTTTGGAGGAAATTTTTTTAAATTTACTTTTTTTCGGCAAGGGGTTAGTTAACCTTGATTTTTTGTCGAAAATCCGAAAAAAAAAAAAATTTTTAATTTTTTTACATAAACAGATAGGCCTGTTCATTGTGAACTCATATCTGTAAACCAAAACTTGTTTCGAGTCTTTGATCCGAAAATATCTGCGTCTGTATCTCAAAGAAAATGTCATTCGTCAAAATATACATTTTCAATCCAATTGTCCTTAATTTACACTCCAAAATCAATTTTCATTCATAAAACTATCAACAAATCTACTACAACACTTTACGAAGGTACAACTATACTGACAGCTGACAAGAACCCAATAGGAATAATAAACTATACTATATTTCAATAAACAAATAGACAAGAAATCTGTAATGGACACCTGGTACATTGAATTCAACTCTCATAGTGACCTCTCAATGAAACCACAGGCATCCGACACTTCTTCACACTTCATCATTCCAAATATCCTCTCTACTTGAGTCATTAACATCTTCTGTCTTCTTCTAACATTCGATAGTTCCTTACAGACAGGAACAAAAAAAAATCATCAATAACAGCACTCAACTGCATCGTCCTTAAGATCCTCTTAGAATCCTATTAAACAAGGAACAAAAAAAAAAAAAAACAAGTGAACACTTCCGGTCATTGAATTCGCATTCAATGCAAGTCAAGAGCAAGGTGATTCAATAGTTATCGATATACGAGTCTTCTATCGTGTCCTTGTACCCTTATATCACAGCATGTGGTATAGACAAGAACTTTAAAACGATAGATGTATTTTATGTGTTGTTTTGGTTTTACTCCTTTATATGGCCAATTTGTCACAGGAATTATGAAAATGACAAAGAAATCGATATCGATACCTTACAAAAAAATAAGGAAGAAGAACACACGCACAATAGCACTTAACAATAGAAGGACGATGCATTTTTCACAATAAACAGGAAATACATAGAAAAAAAAAACTTGTATGAGGGTGTCTTCCTGTTATTTGCGTTCATTCATTTCGAGGATCACTTCAAAAATTTATTGCAATAAAGGTATCGTCTACTCGAAGGTACCAATAGGTAATCGAAGAAATTTTAAAAAGATCGAGGGTCGATGTAATTTAAAGTCGCTTAAAGAAAATGTATTTTTTATAGTAGATTTATTCAATGGATTTTTTTTTCTGTTTCTTTGGGATCTTAATCTTTTTAATCCAACTTGCAATTAGTGAAAGTAGATCGATTTTAATTTATGTTGATGTTTTTTTTTTTTTTTCTTTTTGCTTCACTTTTTTGACCTCGAGAAAGTAAAACTCATTCCATAACCATTCTTATAGCCAGACAAGTAGTCTGTGCGACCGACATCTTTAAGCTACAAATCTACGATCCCAGGTAGCTTACCTAATGCGAGTCTGATTTGCTTCTAATTTGTATATACTTTCGCGAGTTAATTTTTTAAATTTCACCTGTGAACCGAATGAGCTACCTATAAGAAAAAGATCATTTATTTATTGTTGATTACAGTATGGGTTAAGAGTTAAGGTCGAGTAACAAGAAAAACAGTAGTAGCTAGGCAGATACTTTTTGTAGTGAGATTTATTGGATTTTGTGAATGTTAATATACCTATGTTGTATCTTGTTGTTCTATTTAATTTTTAATAATAAGATTCACAACATTAAAATTGTTTTTATATTTGATTTTGTATAGGAACTCTGCTCCATGATTTTCGAAAATGATCAATATTGATATGATCAAATTTGCACTCTGCAGTCCGGTCGATTTTTATGTCCTGAACTCAAGTAACTTTCTTATATTTAGGTACTAGGTACCTACATCTTTCTGCTAGAAATTATTAAGTTCCTAAAAAGTCAACGGTCCTGGTCCGGTCATGTCCTGCTGAAAGTCCATGGAACCGTATCGATCAAAGCTGCGAAGTGCAAATTTTTTTAAGCTGTATATAAGCCACATTTGAACCAAACAGCTCTGAAGCCGTCAACCGAATTCAATAATAACCGAACTCAGAAAGTGTGTAAAATCATTGCAGTGCTATAACAATTGCGCCAATAACCGCAGGAGGTATTGCCGCGGGTGTTATTGCACTGCACCTATAATATCATCACAATACAAACACTTCATGTTTTTCATTTTTGAAAACCTTATAAAGTTAATTTTTAAAATTCGTGCGAATTTTATTAAGTTATCGAGAATGAAAAACGTGTCAACTCTAGAAACTTCTACAGACAAATTTTTAAACCCAGATTTCGATTTTTGAAAACTACTTTTCGAAAGTATTTTTTATAACTGGCTTTTAAAAATTCAATGAAGATTCGTTAAAAATTGAAACGGGATTCAATTTTGGAAACTCACTTTTTCCAAAATAGAAATGAATTTTTTAAAATTAGGTAGGTACCTTATTAAGTTTTCAAAAATTTTAAAAATGAACTCGTACTTCATTTTTGAAAACTTAATGAAGTTTTTAAAAATAAAATACGCACGAATTTTTGAAAATTACCTCATTAATTTTCCAAGAATTAAACACACCTATCAATTTTTGAATGTAATTTTCTAAAGCAGTTTTGATAAATTGAAATTTGGGTTTTTGAAGAAGTTTACAAAATCTTCACTTTGTTAGGTTTTAAAAATGAATCCTATGTACGTCAGTTTTCGAAAAAAAAATCATTTTATTTTCAAAAAAATTACAATAATTTTAAAAATCTGATTTCAAAATGTTTTCCTCATTTTTACGAGAAATATTTCTTATTTTAAGTATTTATTTACTCAAGTTTTCATCTTGGGAACAATCCTATACTGTTACATAAACAATACTTATAGTTACTTGATAGTTTTTTTTTCGGACCAAAACTAAAAATAGGTAATCTACTGACTAAAAGGTATTTTTTCAAAACAAAGCTCTTTTAAGAATTAAATTAATGAAATAAAAAAAAAATATTTTGAAGAGTTATAAATTGTGCCTGCAATAGAACCGATTTCTTGATTTCTGAATTTTTCATAAACGACTTAGCCAATTTCAACGAAAATTTTAATATAGAAGCGTCTAGTAGCAGTTTTGGATTTAAAAAAAAAAATTACATTTTTTTTTGAAAACGGGTTGATAATTTTTTTTTTAATTTTGTTTTTATGTGTCGAATAATAATTTCTTAAAATTAACATACCAAACTTTTTTTGAAACTGAAATTTAATTAAAAAAAAAAATAATAATTCTGAAAATTCAGTGTTATACAAGAAACTAAATGTCATAATCAGTTGGAAGATTAAAACGATTCAAAAGGGTGTTTTTGTTGTTTTAAAAACAATTTTTGATCCTTTTTCCATTTCTTATAAAACTAATAAAAAAATTAATTTAAATTTTTGTCTTAAGAATCTTTAACATTCTTAGCAAATTTTAACATAAGAGTAAGTACGTGCGAACCAGTCGTGCTTTGCAAAAACTTAATTTAAAACAATTTTTTTTTTTATTTTTAAAGTTTTTATTTTTTATTAATCCTATTTTCATTAGAAATTACCTACAAACAAAATTATCTATACCGAAATTCAAGAAAATCCATAGATCCGTTTAGGCTCTAGCTTGATGTACAGATGGTCGCACAGACAAACCACCAGAAAGCAGACTTCCAAATAAGTAGAAGAGTCTTAATCTTAAAAGAAGCACAGCGGAAAATTGGCAGCTCATTCAAATTATAGCTTGAAATTATAATGAAATTTTCATTTTTTTTTTTTTGGAATTTAAAGCCTTTTAAAGTCTTTTCTGTTTGTTAAAATTTTTCGGTCAATACTATTTCCTTCAATTAGAGCCCAAGAATGTCCTTATGAGCTAAATAGTTTACAAAAATATGCTTCTCAAAAATTTTCAATTTTTGTAAAGTGTGGATTGTCATCGGTAGGCGCAGGGCTAACGAGTTTCCTAACAAAAAACTGACAGTGTGAAAAAAATTGGCTCAAAAGAAGATTATTAGGTATCATTTTATTAAGCCTAAAAACAGCCGATTTATCTTTAAATAATAAAAAAAAAAAAACATAAATCAAAAAAGATGGATACTTCAGTGTTAGATAAGAATTATACATTTAGTGGTTTTAAAGGTGCTCTACTTTTTTCAGTTTGAAAAGTAAACCTAAAAAAGAACCACCAAATAAAAAGTTTTCAAATACACTTGTTGGGATTTCTACCCAAAATAACTTTATTAGATTAAAAACTTACGCAAGAGGTGCACAGAAGTGTCTTTTCTGTTTAACTGAAATCAACCCTCTTGAATTAAAAGAAAAATATCGAAATTATTATTCTTAAACCAAACAAATAACCGAAAAAAAAAACTTCTTGAGAAAACACACCCAAATCTGCTCGATCACACTCCCTAATGTCTCTCATTTATCATTTTACCCTCGTTTTTATTTTTAGGGATTTAAGTGGAATTCAGAAATGAACGTTTTTTTAACCCCAATTTTTGTTTTATTTTTTTTTATTCCAGAATATTGTCTCCCTCTTTATTTTATTAATCAAGCGTGAAATTTGACTACCTTAAGATATCAATAAGAAGTACCTACTTTTACCTTAGGAATATTGAGTTGCATTCGGAATTGTGGGGAACTATGTATTTGATACTACTTGTGTTCAATTTTAGGTTTTGTAATAATTGGTAAACATTAAGACTTGAACGTGTGGCGCCTTACTTCAAAAAAAACAAAAAAAAAAAACAAATGTAAATGCAATTTTTGTACCCCTCTTCCATTAAGTACTGCATTCATCCAATTTGTATTATTTGAATACCTATACAAATTTTGTTTGGCAATTAATTAATTTATTATTTCTGACATTGTGTTTGCACGCAAAATTATTATTATTTATTATTTGGGTGTGAACACAGTAAAAATTTATTATAATTGAAAAAAGTTCTTTGACTTTCTTTGCAGCTTGTTTTTTGTGTTTTTTTTTTTTCTCCATCTTGTTAACGACGTGACGCTACTGATTTTATTACTGTAGGTAGGTAGGTACATCGAATTAGTAGGATCATTAAATTTCTAATTATAATATCAGTAGCAATTATAATAAGAACGCGTACATCATAATTTGCTATAACCATGTTTCACTTTCGATTTTTGTTTTGATTCAAAGTAAGAAAAGAAAAGAAAATAATTAATTTTTTGTTTTATCAAGATTGAAAGAAAAAATGAAAGATACAAAGTCTTCAAGTTCAATTAGAGTTTATATGTAACAATGTTGTGATGTGACTGTGAGAGGCATCTTACAGTGGTACAAAAAAAAATTTAACCATAATTGAATAAGTCGATGCTTAGTACAGTTTTTGAAATAATCTTTGTCTATCGTGTTTTTATTCAACTCGTGGTCACGTGAATTACTGTTTTTTGGAATTATTTTGCTTTGGTCCAAAAATAACGGCAACTATCATATTTCTCAAAACGGCTACTACGATTTTAATCATAAGATTCAAGTATTATTTTTTAGACAAGATCTTTCTTTTAGCGAAAGCAGTTTAAAAAAAAAAAAAAAAAAACGTTTTTAACGGTATCTCCCATAGAACCGTTTTCAAAATTTCTGACTGGTTCAATTATTGTATATTGTAAAGCATTTTTATTGCTTTTATATAAATTTAAAACAAAATATTGAAAAAAAATAATTTCTGGATTAAAAAAAAAATGATTTTTTTTTTTTTATATTTATATTTTTTTAAAACCAGTTTTAACGGTTTTGATAATTTTTGTTTTAATGCTAGATTTAGTTTAAAATGTTGTTTTGAACATTTTAAGAACGAATTTTATTTTGTTACCAACTTCCAAAAAGGAGGAGGTACTTATTCAATTCGTCTGTAGTTTTTTTTTTTTTTTGTGTTTGTTACCTCATAACTTTGGACTAAGTGAACCAATTTTGATATTTTTTGTTTGTATTGGAAATCTGGTGCCTGCAGTGTGGTCCCATTTCAATTTCGTCCAGTTATGGCTATAGAAACTATGAGAAAAACCATAAAACCCAGTTTTGATCCATGGAAGTCGGTTTTATTTTTTTGATAAAATGATTATTTTATTTTTTATGTATATATATTTACCTAAGTATATAATATAAAAAGTTTTGAGTTCTAAGAGCAATTTCGTGCGACCCAGTCGTGCATCATTTAGTTTCAAGAGGGTCTCAATTTGTCTAACCTATAGCAGTTGCTGCCTTTTTGATCGATTGTACCTACATAATAAAATTTTCATCTAATGAGTTAAGTTACTCGGTTACTATGTTTTTTAGCAAAAACTATAATAATTGTCATATTTTAATTTGTACTTTAATTTTTTGTCAGTGTATAATTAATTGAAAACAAAAATTTTAAAAATGGTATGTCGTTTTGTAGGACTTATGAATTTAAAATAAATTTGAAAAAATGTGATTTTTCAAAAAAAAAAACTTGCAAACTTCTTAGTGGGCAGGTTCGGAAACTTTGGGGACAAAATATTTATAGGTAATTTCTCGGCCTCTGATTGGTCAACCTGTAAAAAAAATCCTTTCAATTTAGGTGATTTAATTGGAAAGCTAACTGGAAAGTTAGACAAGAAAATTTTTTTTTTGTCAACATGACAGCTGATTGTTTTTAATAACAGAATTACTACATTTATTAGTGTGAAAAACGAGTAAAAAGTGCATTATCGGTAGGTATAATTAATGTTATTGATTCATTAAAGTAAAGTGAATCTCTAAAATTCTTAAGTAAATTTCGAAATTTGACAATAACATCATAATCCAAACTAATTTAGTCAATTTACTCAAATTTCCGTTCAGAAAATGATGTTGCCTAAATATCTAGTCCCTAATATTTCCTGAACGTTTCCATTAAAAATCAAAAAAAAATTTTTTTGTTTTAAATTTTGTTATTGATTGACATTAAAATTATATTTCTTAGTCGATTTGAAGTCTATCTTTTTATTCCCACAAAATTATAAATTTTAAATGCCCCATGTGCCATGCCCCACGTGGCATTTGCAAATGCCCCACGTTTAATAGAGTAATTTTGGGTAAGATCGCTCAGTGGGTAAGAGCGCGCAGTGCTTATTTCTCGAGTTGTATAAAAAAAAAAAAACGAAAACGAAAAATGAGGAAATCAGCTCTTAGTTAGACGTCAATAAGTCATGACCTACGCGATTGTGTGCTCAGCTCTATTTTATTCTAAAAGAGGGTTGAAAAAACTCGGCTCAAAACAAAAAAAAAAAAGTTGTGCTGGAAAAGTGTGTAGCGTCGGCGTGGGAGCATTATATACCGAAAGTAGTACATATTTTTGAATTTTGCATATTTATATTTGATTTAAGTCAAAAATTTGTTAGATTTTGTTTTATTTTATATTATAAATTTGATAAATAGAAAAAAAAAATACCTTTGTGGGTAAAATCGCGCAGTCCTTTTGTGGGTAAGAACGCGCACTTCTTCCCATATTCAACTTTTCGTTTTTCAACAGGACAGAATTATTTGAAACTTGAATCTTGAAAAACGAAGGCTGTTATTCATGAATTCCAAAAAAGAAAGGCCGTAATCTTCTAATTTAATTAGAAATATTTTTTGTTTGTTTTGTTTTATAAATAAAGTTTAAGTTTTTGTATTTGAACTTAATTTGTTTTTTCATTAACATTTTCATTCATTTTAGTGAAAACTTGAAAGTTTTGAAATAAAGTTTTGTTTAACTAAGTATAACATTAAGTTTTTAGACATTTAGTTGCCGTAAACTGTCAAGATTCCTATTAAAATTATGTGCGCGCTCTTACCCAAGATTTTGCGCGATCTTACCCTGAGTTTGGGGCAAGAGTGCGCACTTCAACTTCATTTGGTTTTTGTTTTTAATCATATGAAATATTTAAACTAAAACACTTTTTTTTTGTGTTTTCTTGTTCCCAAAATATAGGTTTATCAAATCTAAAAAACATTATGCTGATATCTCTTACCAAATCTGCACAATTTCGCCTTAAAGTGAAAAGTGCGCGCACTTACCCCAACTGACTCTACAAAAAATTTAAGGATTATTCCGTTACCGCCAATTTGTTGTAAATTTTCAAATTTTAACTGATAACTTACATCGAATTCTTATTCAACCTTTGAACTTGTTACTCCAATGAATGTCATGTTACGTAAATTCTACAATAAAAATGCATAACAATTAAATAAATTTTATCCTCAATTGTTACACATTCGAATTTGCATGTTCCAATCCAGACAACCTTTTATAATGTTCTACCATGTTTATTATATTCATATACCACCACCAATCTTCATTTAATGATTCAGGAAATTATTTCAATCACAGGCATTTTGTTGTTAATTATAATCAACAAATTGTATTAAAATGTAACAATCCCAATACCAAACACTCCCAAACTTATGGGGCAATAAAATAAAATACATAGGTACGGTTAAAAAATATAAAAAAGCAAAACAATTTAAATTAATATTACGCACAATTAAATCCAATTTATCTCCGTGACAGAAAAGCAAGAGTTTATACTCAACTTGTTCTCGTTTATTATTGCAATTTGCAACAAAAAAAATATAAATGAGAGATACCTACAAATCAAACAAAATAATGAATCCGATTGACACACCGATACAAAAAAGAAAATTCTGTTCCAATTAAACAAAAAAAAAAGAAAAACAAAATTCACAAATTTTGTCACAAATTAAACATAAATTTCATACAACATCCGTTTGTATAGCTCTTTAACAAGCAAACGGATAACACACGGGGAAGAACATTTAAATAAAATATAAAAATAAAATGAAATGCACAAGTTGCATGCTTTTGCTTTTTAAAAGTAAAATAAAACAAATTACAGACTAACAAATGGACAAACTGATAAACTGACAAATTGTCAAACTGGTAAACTGGTAAACCTAAAAATTGACAAACTAACAGAAGGAAAAATTGACAAACTGATAAACTTACAGAATGACAAACTGACAGAGTGCTAAATTGACAAAACCGAGAATATTATAAAGTGACAAACTGATAATCAGAAAATGTGACAAACTGACAGAATGATAAATTGAAAAACTGATAAACTGTCAAACTGATTAACTGACAAACTAACAGAGTGATAAATTAACAAGCAAGTAAACTGAAGTACGAATCATCTCTGACAAACTAATGAGCTGACAAATTGTCAAACTAACAATCTGAAAGAAAACAACCTGAAAGACTGATAAATTGGCAATCTGCTAAATTGCGGAACTGACAAACTGATAAACTGGCAAACTGGTAAACTGACAAACTGACGACTGAAGAACTATGTACATATAAGAAACTGATAAACTCAAAAACTGAAAGACTGACTCCTTAACTGACAAACTAAAAACCTTATAAGCTGATTAACTCACAAACTGATTAATTATTATCAGTTTGTCAGCAAACAACAAACCAATAAATTGAAAAACTGACAAACTGAAAACTATGAAACTTTTATACTGATAAAGTGCTAAACTGAAAAACTGATAAATTGGCAGACTAAAAAAAAACTGATAAACTGATGATAAAATGACAAACTGCAAACTGATAAACTGGAAAACTGATAAAAAGACAAACTAACAAACTCACAAGCTGAAAAACTGATAAACTGACAATCTGATAATCTGACGAACGGACAAACTGTTAAGCTGACAAACTGATAATCTGACGAACTGAAGGACTGACAAACTGATAAAATTGACAAACTGCAAAATGGACAAACTGATTAGCTGACAAACTGATATTCAGACAAATTGATTAACTGACAAACTGAAAACAAACTGAGAAACTGCAAACTGATATACAAGCAAACTGATAAAATGAAATACTACTAACAAACTGATAAACTGACAATATAACAAACGGACAAAATGATTAACTGAAAAACTGAGAGACTGACAAACTGACATTTGATTGTTTTAAAGTGTCTCTATAGGAGCTAAAAAAAAAAGTAAGAATCTTTTTAAACTTTTATTAAATCCATTAAATGACCGCTTTCATTTGCCTGTATGGTAAATTTTAAATCAATTTAATTGAATTTGCGCTAAACTTGAAAAAAAAGTATATTAAATCAATTTTATATCATAAAACGTTTCCATGTAAGTATGTTAAAAACAGCACTATCAAAATCATTAATAGCTACAATTTTATGTGTATTTAAATATTTGACATGCGAGCAGGTATTTACATGTGACATATCGTACTTACGTGCGTGCATGTGTCACATGTCATATAATAAAATATAATTTGTCCAATTTTAATTAGAAAATTGTTCAAATTTAATGAATTTATATAATCAAAAATGAGCTTTTCTAAGGATATGCCGTTGATTTTTATAATAAATGACAATTCTCATATAAATACTGCTAGAAATTGGAAATGTAGATACTTTTATGGCTTTTATATTTCTCTGAACGTGTTGGTTATCGATGGTCGATTCGTTTGACCTTCTCTCTGCCTTCTTATATCGACCACAGAGTTCTCCCTGCAGTAGAATAATATTCAATTAACTCTAATTGTTTGGCAAGTCTTTCATTAGAGATTGATTCTATACATCAAATAATTAATTAACATTGTCAGAGAAATGCTTAGTTAGGTATTCTGGGATGATTGCGACGATGATGATGATGATGAAGATTCAATGCTTGATGAATATATATGTGGAGCAGGGTCCCAATTCAATTATAGACAAAATCAAAGGTCAGAAATTGGGTAGTGCAAAAGCTTTTATAGAACAAAACAAGGAGACGTTATAACTCTCGGTACAATTCAAGTTTGTCACACTCATGTCAATTAAAAAAAAAAACAAAACAAAAGTGTCTAAATTGGCAAAACCAAAGAACCCACAAAACACCTGAGGTTTTAGGTATAGAATCTATCTACAATCATACCCGTTACTACTAAAGGACAACTCTATATGTATCAATATTCAAAGTCCTATGGGAGTTTTGTTTCTGTGTGTTCACAAGCATCAATATCTAGACTTTTTTTCTTTTGATTCACAGAAAGAAAAACCAGAAACGGATATTGAAGGAGGTTGTAGGGTTGTAGTTTTTCATGATTTTCTTTAAAAATTAAAAAAAAAATTTTAACTTTCCTAACTTTGGATCGATATATCTTGAAAACTAAGTCTTTACAAAAACTCAGTTTTTCAGGGTCCAATGGTACATTGAATTCCCTTTAATTTGATATGCATCATCAATAAGTTTCATTCGCTATGTTGCTTTAAATTTATAAATTTCACTTGAACTATCATACACATGAAATTACGTTTTTTTTTTTTTTTTTGTTTTTTGATACGGACCTGAAAGACTCAAAGAAAAATTCACAGACTACAGGTGAAAATGGCTTTAAGAGAAAAAATATATGAACATGTGAATATAAGCTCTGCAGTACTCGATTTCCCATCTTCGGATCTCTGGAGTAATCGAAACCAGATAAAATGAAAACATGAAAAATGATATCGTGTCGTCGTCGTCAGTTTGTTATTTTTTTTTTTCAGTTTCTTTTTTTTTTACCAGGTGAATTGAATCCATTGAGAATTACTTTTGCTAGTTCATACTTTTTTATGTATACCTAACTGTGATGTAGTGACGGACACTATGTATATAAAACTGTCGAACACCAATATTTTCTAGTTTCCCACATGGTTGTGGTGGATTATATTGAGTATATCCTATTGCATTTGTTGTGTGGGGGGTTTTGGGATGTGAATATACCCTTCACATTGTCACATACTACATTGGGTCGGCTACATTTCATACCAAAACTTTTCATACCACTACATTTCATACCACTACATTTCATACCACACATTTCATCCCAACAGAATCTGTTAAAATAACAGAGTTCATTCTTAGAAAGGGCCGCCCTTTTTTGTTCATTTTTTGTTGTTCTTGTTTTTTGCTGTTTTTGAAAATTTTTATTGGCCAATGAAATTAGTGAAACTATTTAATAAAGGATGCATATAGGTAAAGTAAGTAACGCAGCCGTAGGTGTAGTGTTTATGACATCATATGGAGTTCTTTTTAGTTTTGCATATTATGGAGTGGGAAAAAGAAGAAAAATTTTGAGATGGGAGTGATTGGTTGGTTTGACATTTGAGAGATTAGTTGAAGCTTTTTTTTATTAGTTTGGCAGGTATTATAATATAGTTTAAGGTTTAAGTATTGTGCGCACTGCGCAGCTAAAAAAGAGGAGGAGACTTTCAAGAAAGGGTTCTTGTTGGTGGTTGTTTTTCTTTATTTTTTTTTAGGCTTAGGTTTTTTTTTTAAACAGATTTTTGCGTTGATTGATGGTATGATACTTATGTGCGAAGGTGTTTGGTTTTTGCAATTTGTTTGTTTTTTTTTTATGAAGGGACTGAGAAGTAGGTATAGTCCAGTAAATAAAGGAGTTTTACCCTACAAAAGGTCCGGTAGTTCTAATTTTTTGATATGTTGTTAGGTATGGTTAGTAGATAAAAAAACCAAATTTCCACAACCACGCCCCCTCCGCCCCCTTCAGCATCACCGAAAAACCATAGAAATCTGGCACTTTTTTCACTTTTATGCCCATAACTTTCTTCTGGTGCATTTTATTGAAAAAAAGTTGTTGGTAGACTTGTAGAAAACATAATTTCCTACGAAAATGACCTTGGTAGTATGTTTATACACCCAAAAACAACGAAGTTATGAAGCTTTCAAAAACATATAAAATTTTGGATTTTGCAATATTTTCAGTTTCTTGTCACTTAACAGTGCTATAACTCTTTAACAATTGACTTTTACGCAAAAGTCTCTATAATCAATCTTACAGGCAATTTAATTACCTAAAATAAAATGTACACTACTTTGATTTTGTGAATCAAATAACCGAGTTAGGGCTAAAATAGTAAAAAAGTATTTTTGATAGTTTTCGACACTTTTTGAATTATTCATTAAATGAAGGATTTGTATCCCACAAAAGGTCGGGTGGTTCTTATTTTATATTTAATCAGGTTTTGATGGTAGATTGAAAAATAGACACGCCCCCTCCGCCCCCTTAACCATACTCCAAAAACCAATTCTGCATTTTTTCAGTTTTATGAAGTTTCATACATGAGTTGATGAGTTGACAAGTACGATTGAAGGAGGTTCAGCCTTATTGCTACATAGAATAAGGTGGTCCTTAGGAACAAAAAATTGGGGACGCCCCCTAGAATGGTTCCAAATCAGGAAAAAAAAAAGCCCTAATTTTTTCAAATTTTTATTCCTAACCCTTCCTGACCATATTTCATTAGGAAGTTTATATCAAAAATCCGCCATTTACCCAACACTGGACACAGAATATCGCCCCGGAAGGGTCAGAGATAAAAATTTGAAAAAAATAGTGTATTTTTTTCCTGATTTGGAACCAATCTTGGGGGCGTCGCACTCAATTTTCGAAAAAGAGTAAAATAAGGACCACCTTAATATACAACTATCAATCGATAGTTGATACAAATTAAAATTTAATATCTTACTACTTAATTAAAAAAAGTTTTGAGAGCAGAGAATGGTCCTAGTCGTTATAAAGAAATCTAATTACAAAATTCCAGTTGACCAGTTTTCCTATAATTTTGGTTTAAAAATCCCAAATTTCAGTATTTATCAACAATCGATTGACAGTTGTAAATCACAATACGGGTGATTATAAAATTGATAATAGAACAGTCAAATCCTGTTTGCCTAAGAAGTATAGAGAAGGTTAAAAGGTTGAGAGTAGTCAAAGCAGCTGCAGGCACAGTTTTGGAAGTCATTCGGTCTAAAGTTTACAATACAGATGAGTACCCTCCTCTATTTTTTTAAACTGTAATACTGTTATCGTCCCCGATCCTTCCTTTCCCCCCTTCTTACAGGAATAAGTGTATATGTATAGGAAGGTCCTACCCAACTAACATTTCAGCTTCGGTTAAGGTATTACAAAAGCTACATTTTAGCTTCTTTTAAACTTTAGTAAGGTTGTTGGGCATGGAAAAAGGAGAACGTTATACAAGTTTGACCCTCTATAAGAAGTTTAAACGAAGCTTTACCGAAGTTCTACAGAAGCTTTGAGATTTGACAGATAGCTTCGGAAGAGCTTGTATAGCTCTTTAATACATGTCTTATCGAAATAAAAAAAAAAACTACTACAAAAACAAAAAATAATTCTTTTTTAAATGGTTTTTATTTGATTTTAAATCATGAATTTTATCTTTTAATCTGAAATTATATTATTATTCCATTAGTTTTTAGTATATCTATTAATAATAATTTTAAAAGTATATAATTTTTTTACCACACCCAGGAATCGAACTTCGTGTCTGCTTGGTGGCAGTCCACCACTCTACGCACTCGGCCATCCTCGTATATTAATTAATGAAATCAAAAACTTAATCAGTTCAAATAGCAGAAATGTAAAAAAAAATGTCTGAGCTAAATTAATCAATGTCAAAACCAAAAAGTGTCCCAGCTAGATTATTCAATATCAAAACCAAAAACCAAATACTAAACTTGGTAATTTCTGTAAATCTTCTATAAATTCATTAAGCAGGCTTTTCCGAAAACAAGCTTTTTTCGTTTAAGTTTCTTTAACAATATTTAAACAACTTATTAGAAGTTGTTAAACAAGTTCAAACTTGTATAAGAAATTAAATTCTGAAGCAAGCTCAATACAAGCTGTATAAAAAGTAGATCCTGCGAGATCTCAATTTATAGAAGCTGTTGTGCTAGTTGGGTAAGCTTCTCATTGAAATGATTACATCCCTTGGCTTTTCATCAAGTCACCACGAGGTGCAGCTACTATCATGCAACCACTATCATGCAACCACAACCACCCCTGATTCAACTCAAACGTACGGATGCTTTCTTCCAGTTGCGCCAGAATTAGTATCTAAAGGAGGTACCATAGAGCTTCAAAGATTTTTGAGGAAGACATCGACTTTCTATACCTAAGGCCCAGAACGTGTACCTTCGAAAACCCTGGGGGATCAATTTATCTGATGAATTCTCATTTTTCACATTCAATTCTATGGAGAACGTATTACTCATTCATGCCATAAGGGAATGTGACACCACCTCAAACATTTTTGGTTTCGGAAAAAAACAAATTTTGCAAAATGTTTCAAAAACCCCTCTGCACTTGAAGCTGCAGTGAAGTTAAGGACCTAAATGCCAGAGTTCAGAAAATATCGGAGGCGGAAAAACATATCTTGTTGGCTTTATATGGAGAGGACAGTGGTATATCTCTAAGCTCTCTTCGATATTTCAAATTTATGAGCAGTTCAAGAAAAATCTAATTTGTGCAAACTACCGCCTACAACAGATGCGGCACACTTTCATTTCCTCCGGACTTATCACCAGATCATGGCGTGGATGGGTATTGAGAAAAATCCTCTGGAATGGGGCTGGACGAGAGGATGCCACGTATTGCAACCCATTAAAACTGTGCAAGATTCGCTCCCCAAAAATTGATGAAAGCTTTGTCATGCAAATACCTATGTATGTGTCTAGATGCATGGGAGCTGGCAGATACATGAAAGAGGGACTTATATGTTCACATTCTGTAAGTTTTGCTGTGGACAATCCTGTCAAAATCGTCCACATGAATTTTGTATGAAGATGACGACGAAGAAGATCAGATATCATCGATCAATTTGAAGAAAAATTCAACAAAGCCAACTTTTCTCATAATTCACCATCTTCAACTCCACCTATTACTCCTATATTTCCCCACCTGCTACCCCTGCCCCTCATAACCCAATTCTTTTACCTTCGTCCACTCATATCCCACCACTTTATAAGCGCATGAGATATTAAACTAGGTTATTAAGAAATATGACTTTTATTAAATAAAAATACTTACTATTACCTGGTTCTTATCGAAAGATAAAAGTTGTATTCATGAAAATGAATTCCCTTCAAAAGGATTTTTGGCTAAAAATTAAAAATTAGGAAGTTATAGCGCTGTAAACAGGTAAGAAACTGAAAATAAAAAAAATCGGAAATTGTAACTTTTTTGAAAAATTCTTAGTTTGGTGGATATTGGATGTGCAAGTTGTAGAAAATTTTGTGTTCTACAATTTTGCACATTTAAATGACCAGAAGGAAACTATGGACATAAAACTGAAAAAATGCAGAATTGGTTTTTGGAGTATGGTTAAGGGGGCGGAGGGGGCGTGGCTATTTTTAAATCTACCATCAAAACCTGATTAAATATAAAATAAGAACCACCCGACCTTTTGTGGGATACAAATCCTTCATTTAATGAATAATTCAAAAAGTGTCGAAAACTATCAAAAATACTTTTTTACTATTTTAGCCCTAACTCGGTTATTTGATTCACAAAATCAAAGTGGTGTACATTTTATTTTAGGTAATTAAATTGCCTGTAAGATTGCTTTTAGAGACTTTTGCGTAAAAGTCAATTGTTAAAGAGTTATACAGGGGCGGCGCTAGACCAAAATGAGGCGTGTGCGAGAGTAAAATTGCGGGGCCCCTAGGAAAAAGATTTTGGACTATCAAATATTCCGTCCAAGTTCAAGTTCAAAATTGTTATAACAAACTTAAAGGTGTTTCATTTCAATGTAGATGAAAAACAAAATGCACGACTCGATCTCACGAACTTGTTAATTTTTAAAACTTTTTATATAAATCAGATTTGTTAAATGTACGTAGGTACATATTCTATGTACAACTTCTATACTTGACGGTTCTAAGAATGGGGTTAGGCTAGTCTCACGTTAGTTTTAAAATTTGAAAATTTACACTTTTCAAACAACCTGTAATATCGCTGAGTGCCATTGCTATATTGAATTGAAATACAAAATTAAAATTTATCAGTAGGAAGAAGGAAATAAAGCCGGGATTTGTTTCTTTCTTTAAACTATTGTTTTTTTTTTTTAAATCACATGTTTTAGATTTTCATTAAAAACAAGTTTTTTTTTCTTTTCTGGGCTTACCGATGCAATGGTTCACTTTTGTTGAAGAAGAAGATACCGGAAAAAACAAGGGGCTTTCCCTGCTAGATGCAGGAAGATATATAAAAAAGTTGTGCGATTATATTCTACGTTTTCCGACCTATTGTTTGATTTTTTCCCATCATCTAGTAGGAAGTTTTTCAATGAAGTTATAATGACTTATGGGAATTGTTTTTGTTGATGAAAGATTTCCTCTGTTAGATACTTATCAATAATTTAATATTTTTTTTTTAAGAAATAACTAATAAATACATAAATTATTCACTTTTTTGTTTGAGCAAAATTGTTAAATTAAAATGGGAAAACTTTGGTGGTATTGTGAATCCGTCCGTATTTTGAAACATCAATGAATCCGCAAAATGTGTTCGAATACGGAATTTGGAACAACGAAAATTCAAAAACTCCACTTAATAAGATGGCCCTTTTTAATAATTTTTCGGGAGATCAACAAATTGGCGGCGGAAAACAGAAAAGTTCTAAGTCCTTAACAAAGTGTGAAAAATCAGTTTATATATAAATTGCGAGCGTTAGCGAGCAAACAAATTTTTTTACAGGAAATAATGTTTAGACATTCTTACATTCATTACATACAATTTTAAATACCTATACAAAATTGAAAAATAGAAAAAAGAGATTTTGTAACAAAAAATGTATACATTTCATTAAGTTTTAAATTAAATTGGGAATCTTAAGAGCAAAAACTTTAGATAATCCACGTTGATTAGCAAATTTAATATCGTCGCCGAGTTGTTTTGTCGTAAACGCCAAAATGTACTTTTTTAAACTGGATATGTAGCATAATAGGTTTTAGAACGTTCTCTTTTCATTTCTGTTATCAGAATTGTCCTATCGTTTACCGTTACTGAGATAATTAGTATGCATTTTATCGTATATCCACAAAATAAGCATCGGAATAACTTTGGTCTGTCGTAAGTGCCAACTTTTGGCGTTTACGACAAAAATTCTATGTATTTTTCAGCTTTTTTTCCTATTATGTGCTTCACTTGAGAAAAAAAAAGTTAAACAATAATCTTAAATTGTTTAATTTTCTTTTTCTTGCCAAAAAAAAAACAAAAATATTTTTTCTTTCGTATTTTTGCAAAAAGTGGCCAATGTAGTTAAGACCATGCTTCTACTCATCTCAATGCAATTATGGAAATCGAGTGGAAACGGGCCAATTTCAATTACTTTTTTGTTTGATTGTTATAAATAAAGAAAAGAGATATGGTTTTTCGGATTTTATTATTGCCGAGACATTTTCATTTGCTCCCGCGGGGCCCCAACAAGCGCGGGGCCGTGTGCGGGGGCACACTCCGCACACCCCTTCCGCCGCCTCTGGAGTTATAGAACTGTTAAGTGACAAGAAACTGAAAATATTGCAAAATCCAAAATTTTATATGTTTTTGAAAGCTTCATAACTTCGTTGTTTTTGGGTGTATAAACATACTACCAAGGTCATTTTCGTAGGAAATTATGTTTTCTACAAGTCTACCAACAACTTTTTTTCAATAAAATGCACCAGAAGAAAGTTATGGGCATAAAAGTGAAAAAAGTGCCAGATTTCTATGGTTTTTCGGTGATGCTGAAGGGGGCGGAGGGGGCGTGGTTGTGGAAATTTGGTTTTTTTATCTACTAACCATACCTAACAACATATCAAAAATTTAGAACTACCGGACCTTTTGTAGGGTAACCCCCTTTTTTTTAGCTTCATTTATTGGACTAGTAGGGACATAGAGTTTTTTTTTATCTTCTATATAGGTTGTGATTATGTACCTAACGACATAATGTTTTTTTTATGAATTTAGGGTGTGTGGTCTAGGTGGTTTTCGTTGGAAGGAAAGACGTGTGGTGTATTGTGTATACCTATATAGAGCGAGGGAGAGAAAAAAAATGTGCCAAGATCTTTATTCTTGTTTTTTTTTATTCATGAACAAAATGAGCGGTAACATATATAGGTACTATTTTTTTTTGCATTGTTTTCCTTGCTGTTTGGGTTATTGCAAATATTTTTTTATGATTTTGGGGCGTGTGGTTTAGAAAAAAATCATTTGAAGACGTATGGTGTGGTGTCTATTGTGCATTTAGGCATAGAGCGAGGGGGAGAAAAATATGTGCCAAGATCTTAATTCTTGCTTTTTTTTTTGCATGAACAAAATTATATATGTACATATAGAAAGGGGTATACCTACCTGCTATTGTTTTTTTCAATTGTGGATTATTGCAAGTATTTTTTTATGAATATGGGGTGTTTGTTTATGGTTTAGGTTTTTTTGTAATTGGGTGACGTATGGGGCAAGTGTGTGGGTATGTTAGGATAATGAGGAGAGAGGTAGGGAGGGAAAGATATCTAGGCATGTGCAAAGATTTTAATTCAATTGGTTTGGTTGTTGGTAGGTATGTATAGGTAGGTAATTCTTTTCTGTCAACGCGAAATTGATTTTGTGTTTTGATTTTTTTATGGTGAACAGAATGAGATGTAGCACGAAGGTAGGTGTGTGTGTATTTATATAGGTACTTAGTTAATGCGCTTGTTTAATGATTCAATTGATAATAAATTGATAAAAGTTCAAATTAAATATTAAATGAATCATTTTATAAATGTTTTAATCGTTAAGAATACCTAATGATACGTAGTTGGCATCCGTAATAGGGTTGTTTGGTAGGTACATATAGGTAGGTAGGTACCTACTACTTAGTTTTTTAATTGGTTGATGAGAGAGAGAGGAATAAAAAAAATATAGTAGGTAGATATAGGTATATCTACTGTTAAGACTGTGAATAGGAACCAATCGGCAAAAATATTGTTTTTGGGATAAGAAGCAAGGATAAAAAAGTCTATAAAAAAAATTGGGTGGAAGAGTGTTTTTTCGCGGACAAGAGGGAGAGGGTGAAGGTCAAAAATGTAGTGAAACAAATTGTCTGTCGAAAATCATCATATGACACATGTTTTTAAGGTATTTTTTGACGCTGAATCTAATGACATAAAAATAAGGTTAATAGGTACACGATTGCTCTGAGAAAAGTTATTGCCGATTAAAAACAAGGGTGCTTGTTTTTTTTACTTCAACATGTTCAACATGTTGAAGTGATTTTCATAAAAAATACCTCGATCAATTGGAAAATAGATAAAGTTTTAGAATATATTTTTTAAATAGCATGTTGTTTTGAAAACATATACTTTAAATTGATGCCGAAGTTGGGCAAATGACAAAAAAAATTGAATTTTTGAACTTTGACATCTTATAAATTCTAAGTGGTTTAACCGAGTTACATGTTTTATCGAAAATGGGTAAAAAATTGTCGAAGCTAGAATTTTATCAATGGGCGAAGGTCCAAAAAACCGTTTTTTGCCCGTAACTCCAGATTTTGGGGGTGTTAGGGGATTTTCAAATACCGTTTCGTATTCAGTGCGATTAGCTCTACAAAACCTGATAGGTCTCCGCCCGCGTATATTTTAAAACCTCATTTTTGTAACACCGTGTTATTGTTTAAAATTATTGGGTAATTTTTTAAAGGCTCATATTTTTCATAACGAATTTTTCTTATGAACGACTACTTACTCATAAATAAATTAAACTAGACTTCTCTGATATTTTCCCTCATTTTATGCTATTAAGAACACGTTACCCGGTTTCTCGGGTACCCGCCACTTAAAATACCCGGGTACCCGCACATTCGGGTAATACCCGCATATTCGGGTACCCGGGTATTTATTGAAACGGGTATTACCCGGGTAATATCAAGAGCCCTACTTCATATTATACATTTAATATAAGAATATAACTTAATTTTTCTTTCACACATTAAACGATGCATTAACAATATTAATATTGCAATATCTTGCATTCTTAAAGCAGCGAAACTTTCTATGTACCTAAAAGTTTTTCCTAAGCTATAGCTCTTTCATTTGATACCAATTTCATTAATGCCCGCTCAACGTCCAAAATGCCCTATCTCCTTTATGTTACCTGTTATGATAGGTAGGAGATCTTCTTAAGATGACATATTCGACAAGACGACATAGTTTTAAAATGTCAGTTCCTCAATTATTGTTACTTTCCTTAGTTTGCAACAGTGTATCCAGTTTACCTAGTTTTTATGCTTTTTAGATTGAAACCATTTTTGATCATATCGGGTAAGATGACATGACGCTGCGCTCGTCCGTCCAAGTTGACATACATTATCTTACGCGGAATGTAGTATAAGAAGCTTGAAAAGTTACAAAACGACGCATAATGATGTTCCATTCCACCGGACTTTTCGGAATATATAGATATAATAATATAACACCATTCATATTAGGTAAGGCATTACCTAAAATGAAATGTTTTAGCATTTCATGTAAAGGAGCATTGGCTATGTTGCTAGGCATGTACTAGGTACATATTGCCACGCATTGCGTGCCGGTGTTGTTTACAAAATGTAACATAAAAAAAAGTACCGTAACATGGGGTTACTTTGCTCCGTTTTTTGCACTATTTTTAGCAAACCTCTTAAAAATGGTAGAGACATTTTTGTATCTATTTGTTTTTTTCTTTTAATTCATTGATAAGACATGAAATAATGCATTAATTCTAAAAAAAACATTCAAATAACAGTAAAAATATTTTGTTTTTTAAGTTGAAAAGTGGGGCAAAGTAGTCCAAGGGACGGGGTTACTTTGCTCCACTTGAAGTTTTTAACTATACTGCCTGTATTTAAAGAGCTAGAGCAAAGTTAGTATTTTATTTTAAAAGCCCTGGATCAAAGCTTCAAATCTGTAAGAAAAAAAATTTGTAGGTACACACACAACTCTTTTTTTACAAAAAAACAAAACAGCCTCTTTTATTTCATTAATTGATAATAAATAAATACGAATTTAAAGAAAAAAACAGAAAACTTCATTAATTTAACCAAAATAAGTTTAAAATAAACATGAATAACAATTTACAAACGAAAAAATAGTTCACTTTTAAAAACAATAAAAACATACATAGAATCAAAAACACATTTAATTATAAAAATAAATTCCTCCTGGGGCAAAGTAACCCCAAAACAAAAAAAACTGCTTAGTCACATAAAAAAAATGCAATAATTATTATTTATAAATTAAACAAACAAATGACAAGCGCAGAGTGATAACAAAACAATATCATAACTAGAATATTTGTACTTACTTTGTAAATTATCACACAACTTTTTTTACACACCAAATTTTTCACCACAAAAAAAACACGAATTTCCTACCTCAAATTCACAGGTCAACTGCTTCTTAAAAACTGCAGGCAGACGGTCCGTTGCAACACGTGGCAGATGTATATATGTGTGTGTGTATATTACAGTAGCTTCGATATAGAGAATCTAACATGTCTGAGCGTAAATCAAGAAACTAACTTTTTTCGTCAGTGGCGCAAAGTTACCCCCGCCGGGGCAAAGTAACCCCATGTTACGGTATGTCATCTTAAGCAGATCTCCCCTACCTACCTTCCCTTCCCACACATAACTCAACCCATCTTAAAAACACCCTTTCATCAAAAATATTTTTAAGAATTTAATGAATCCTTTATAGGGGAGAGTGGGGCTAAAAGTAACAGGGGTAAGAATTAACAGTTAAAAAAAGCGATGTTCCTTTCAATATTAAGAAACGCGTAAAGGAGAAAAATGCTCAATTTTTCCATATCTACCGGCACATTTTCTTCAGTTGAAGATTAGACGACAGGGTGAGAAGTTATAGTAGTGGTGCCCAAAAACACCATGTTTGTAACTTTTTTTTAAAGTTTTATTTTTGGTCTACCTATTTACCCGAAAAAGATAGAGTGCTAAGTGTTTTTTTGTTATATGCAATTGTGTTTTGGCTCAAATTGCGTGTATATGTTATGTCTATATCAGTTTCGCTTTTTTTTTTAATTGATTTTGTTTGAAAAATTACATGCTGGGGCTAGTTGTAACATTTTTCCGGGGCAAGTTGTACCATGTAAAAAACCTACCTATACTGAAAAATTGTTTACCTAATATAATAAACAACCCTGGATATGAATGCTTGTAATTGAATTTGTATTTATTTTGAAATTGGAAACACTTTTTGAACCACCACTTGAATTCATAAAGCTTATAAAACAATTTATGAATTCAAATAACTTTAATTTAAGACTACTGTTAAATTTTCGCTGGAAATCTTGGATTTGCTCCACTTTTTTTTTTAAATTTGCACCAAAATTTCATGACTGAGGTTTGTTTTTATTGTTATTAATTAAAAATAAATAAATACAAACATAAATAAAGGTATTTTTCTCTTATTTTTAGTTCTTGGTACAACCTACCCCGGTATGTGTTACACTTTGCCCCGTATGTGGGGTAAGTTGAAACAACACGATTTTTTTTTGGAAGATTTATTTTTTAACATTACCGTTATGTTTTGCTGAATTTTTGTGATGGATCTTGCAGATAAAACATGGGTCTTTAATTTAAAAAAGGTCTGGCTGACCCATTTTCAAATTTGTAGGAGAACCATCGGTTTTAGAAAAAAGTGTTACATTTGGCCCCACTCTCCCCTACCTATCTGCTTTATCCAAAACTTTCATTTCAAATTTCAACAGTGTATGGTAGGTATCATATTTTTCACATGCGGTTTTTGAATATATTTTACCTGTTGAAGTAAAAAAACAAGCACCCTTGTTTTTAATCGGCAATAACTTTTCTCAGAGCAATCGTGTACCTATTAACCTTATTTTTATGTCATTAGATTCAGCGTCAAAAAATACCTTAAAAACATGTGTCATATGATGATTTTCGACAGACAATTTGTTTCACTACATTTTTGACCTTCACCCTCTCCCTCTTGTCCGCGAAAAAACACTCTTCCACCCAATTTTTTTTATAGACTTTTTTATCCTTGCTTCTTATCCCAAAAACAATATTTTTGCCGATTGGTTCCTATTCACAGTCTTAACAGTAGATATACCTATATCTACCTACTATATTTTTTTTATTCCTCTCTCTCTCATCAACCAATTAAAAAACTAAGTAGTAGGTACCTACCTACCTATATGTACCTACCAAACAACCCTATTACGGATGCCAACTACGTATCATTAGGTATTCTTAACGATTAAAACATTTATAAAATGATTCATTTAATATTTAATTTGAACTTTTATCAATTTATTATCAATTGAATCATTAAACAAGCGCATTAACTAAGTACCTATATAAATACACACACACCTACCTTCGTGCTACATCTCATTCTGTTCACCATAAAAAAATCAAAACACAAAATCAATTTCGCGTTGACAGAAAAGAATTACCTACCTATACATACCTACCAACAACCAAACCAATTGAATTAAAATCTTTGCACATGCCTAGATATCTTTCCCTCCCTACCTCTCTCCTCATTATCCTAACATACCCACACACTTGCCCCATACGTCACCCAATTACAAAAAAACCTAAACCATAAACAAACACCCCATATTCATAAAAAAATACTTGCAATAATCCACAATTGAAAAAAACAATAGCAGGTAGGTATACCCCTTTCTATATGTACATATATAATTTTGTTCATGCAAAAAAAAAAGCAAGAATTAAGATCTTGGCACATATTTTTCTCCCCCTCGCTCTATGCCTAAATGCACAATAGACACCACACCATACGTCTTCAAATGATTTTTTTCTAAACCACACGCCCCAAAATCATAAAAAAATATTTGCAATAACCCAAACAGCAAGGAAAACAATGCAAAAAAAAATAGTACCTATATATGTTACCGCTCATTTTGTTCATGAATAAAAAAAAACAAGAATAAAGATCTTGGCACATTTTTTTTCTCTCCCTCGCTCTATATAGGTATACACAATACACCACACGTCTTTCCTTCCAACGAAAACCACCTAGACCACACACCCTAAATTCATAAAAAAAACATTATGTCGTTAGGTACATAATCACAACCTATATAGAAGATAAAAAAAAACTCTATGTCCCTACCTACTTCTCAGTCCCTTCATAAAAAAAAAACAAACAAATTGCAAAAACCAAACACCTTCGCACATAAGTATCATACCATCAATCAACGCAAAAATCTGTTTAAAAAAAAAACCTAAGCCTAAAAAAAAATAAAGAAAAACAACCACCAACAAGAACCCTTTCTTGAAAGTCTCCTCCTCTTTTTTAGCTGCGCAGTGCGCACAATACTTAAACCTTAAACTATATTATAATACCTGCCAAACTAATAAAAAAAAGCTTCAACTAATCTCTCAAATGTCAAACCAACCAATCACTCCCATCTCAAAATTTTTCTTCTTTTTCCCACTCCATAATATGCAAAACTAAAAAGAACTCCATATGATGTCATAAACACTACACCTACGGCTGCGTTACTTACTTTACCTATATGCATCCTTTATTAAATAGTTTCACTAATTTCATTGGCCAATAAAAATTTTCAAAAACAGCAAAAAACAAGAACAACAAAAAATGAACAAAAAAGGGCGGCCCTTTCTAAGAATGAACTCTGTTATTTTAACAGATTCTGTTGGGATGAAATGTGTGGTATGAAATGTAGTGGTATGAAATGTAGTGGTATGAAATGTTTTGGTATGAACTACCTCGACCCCCATGCAAACATGACTTGGTGGTCGAGTGGTTAAAGTGTTGGACTTCTAATTGAAAGTGCTCGGGTTCGAATCTCCTTCTCGTCGGTAGTTTTTTTTTTTTTTTTATTTTTCCAAATTCCAAAATTATGAATCATGGTGCGGCGAATTTTTCATACAAATTGAAATAGTGCGGACGTGCTGCAGTCGTAGTGCGGCGGTCGTGCACCTAATTTTTCATTCAAAATGAAATAGTGCGGACGTGGTGCAATCGTGGTGCGGCGGTGGGTGCGGCGAAAATTCCTGCAAACGGCGGTGGTGAAGCGGTGGTGCGGCGCTCAAGATTTTTTTCTTTAAAAATTCAATTTCTATTTTTACTCGGGAAGTTAAGTTTTCATATTTATAGTCCATTTCACTTTTCACACGCCCGGAACATGTCTGGGACACATCCGGGACATGTCCGGGATACGTCCGGGACATGTTTGGGACATGTCCGGGACACGTCCGGGACACGTCCGGTACATGTCCGGGGCACTTCCGGGACATATCCTAAACACGTCTTGGACACGTCCGGGACATGTCCGGGACACGTCCGGGACATGTCCGGGACACGTCCGGGACATGTCCGGGACACGTCCGGGACATGTCCGGGACACGTTCGGGACATGTCCGGGACACGTCCGGGACATGTCCGGGACACGTCCGGGACATGTCCGGGACATGTCCGGGACACATCCGGGACATGTCCGGGACACGTCCGGGACATGTCCGGGACACGTTCGGGACATGTCCGGGACATGTCCGGGACACGTCCGGGACATGTCCGGGACATGTCCGGGACATGTCCGGGACACATCCGGGACATGTCCGGGACACGTCCGGGACATGTCCGGGACATGTCCGGGACACGTCTGGGACACATCCAGGACATGTCCGGGACACGTCCGGGACATGTTTGGGACATGTCCGGGACACGTCCGTAACACGTCCGGTACATGTCCGGGGCACTTCCGGGACATATCCTAAACACGTCTTGGACACGTCCGGGACATGTCCGGGACACGTCCGAAAACGTCCGGGACATGTCCTTAACACTTCTGGGACACGCCCGGGACATGTCCGGGACACGTCCGAGACATGTCCGGGACACGTCCGGGACATGTCCGGGACATGTCCGCGACACGTCCGGGACATGTCCGCGACACGTCCGGGACATGTCTTGGACACGTCCAGGACATGTCCGGGACACGTCCGGGACATGTCCGCGACACGTCCGGGACATGTCCGGGACATGTCTGGAATACGTCCGGGACATGTCCGGGACACGTCCGGGACATGTCTTGGACACGTCCAGGACATGTCTTGGACACGTCCAGGACATGTCCGTGACACGTCCGGGACATGTCCGGGACACGTAAGTTATATGTCCGGGACACGTACACGTACGTGTCCGGGACATGTCCGGGACATGTCTGGAATACGTCCGGGACATGTCCGGGACATGTCCGGGACACGTCCGGGACATGTCTTGGACATGTCCGGGACACGTCCGGGACATGTCTTGGACACGTCCAGGACATGTCTTGGACACGTCCAGGACATGTCCGGGACACGTCCGGGACATGTCCGGGACACGTCCGGGACATGTCCGCGACACGTCCGGGACATGTCCGCGACACGTCCGGGACATGTCCGCGACACGTCCAGGACATGTCCGGGACATGTCTGGAATACGTCCGGGACATGTCCGGGACACGTCCGGGACATGTCCGGGACACGTCCGGGACATGTCTTGGACACGTCCAGGACATGTCCGGGACATGTCCGGGACACGTCCGGGACATGTCCGGGACACGTCCGGGACATGTCTGGAATACGTCCGGGACATGTCCGGGACACGTCCGGGACATGTCTTGGACACGTCCAGGACATGTCTTGGACACGTCCAGGACATGTCTGGGACACGTCCGGGACATGACCGGGACACGTCCGGGACATGTCCGGGACACGTCCGGGACACGTCCGGGACATGTCCGGGACACGTCCGGGACATGTCCGGGACACGTCCGGGACACGTCCGGGACACGTCCGGGACATGTCCGGGACATGTCCGGGACACGTCCGGACACGTCCAGGACATGTCCGGGACACGTCCGGGACATGTCTTGGACACGTCCAGGACATGTCTTGGACACGTCCAGGACATGTCCGGGACACGTCCGGGACATGTCCGGGACACGTCCGGGACATGTCTTGGACACGTCCAGGACATGTCCGGGACACGTCCGGGACATGTCCGGGACATGTCCGGGACACGTCGGGGACATGTCCGCGACACGTCCGGGACATGTCTGGAATACGTCCGGGACATGTCCGGGACATGTCCGGGACACGTCCGGGACATGTCTTGGACACGTCCAGGTCATGTCTTGGACACGTCCAGGACATGTCCGGGACACGTCCGGGACATGTCCGGGACACATCCGGGACATGTCCGGGACATGTCCGGGACATGTCCGGGACATGTCCGGGACACGTCCTGGACATGTCCGGGACATGTCCGGGACACGTCCGGGACATGTCCGGGACACGTCCGGGACATGTCTTGGACACGTCCAGGACATGTCCGGGACACGTCCGGGACATGTCCGGGACACATCCGGGACATGTCCGGGACATGTCCGGGACATGTCCGGGACATGTCCGGGACATGTCCGGGACATGTCCGGGACACGTCCTGGACATGTCCGGGACATGTCCGGGACACGTCCGGGACATGTCTTGGACACGTCCAGGACATGTCCGGGACACGTCCGGGACATGTCCGGGACACGTCCGGGACATGTCTTGGACACGTCCAGGACATGTCTTGGACACGTCCAGGACATGTCCGGGACACGTCCGGGACATGTCTTGGACACGTCCGGGACATGTCCGGGACCTGTCCGGGACACGTCCGGGACATGTCCGGGACACGTAAGTTATATGTCCGGGACACGTACGTGTAACAACCGTCAAGACTTGTTTCTCCCATTATCATATTTTAATAATGGAGGTACTCCTAAACTCAGTAGTACCAAATTTTATGAACCAAACGATGTTGTCAAAGGCCTAGAATGTCTATCTATAGGTTTACTATTCAAAATATAAATCTTTCATTAAAATATCGTCACGTTCACAATTTAGTATTTTATGGCAACATTCCGTTCTTGCCCCATTATAAGAAATGATATGGTCATCATATCGCTGAAACTCTAGCGGTTATCCCTCTCACTCATTTCTCGGTTATTGTGCTGGAACTAAATCCCTCAATTCCCATCCCTTTGACACAAGTAGTAGTATTATTTGCAATGGTGCCATTCAATTTCATCTCCAAAACAACAACAAAAAACAAAACTGAAAAAAAAACAAGAAAAGAAGGAAGCATTCCTGTGGTTATTGGTTATGGTTAATGTTGATGTTTAATGGTCATATGTATGATGGTGGGTATTCATTGCAAAGCCATGGTCATTGGATGGTATTCTCTAGGCTCCCCCAAGGGAAATTTACTTCCACTGTGATGGCCTTTGGTCTTGTAATAGTGACTTTCTGTGGTCATCTCTTATCGAGTTCGAATTCAAACTAAATTTAAGTTCCACATTAAATCTTTTGACATTGAAATAATTTTACCCTTCTTCTTCTTCCATTTTAATATTGTTAACCCAGAAACATGGACAAATTGATTGGGAGCTTAATTCCTTAATGGATTTTCTAATAATTAAGGTAAGTAAAGCAAAGTGAAAGAAAAAAATACATACAAAACAAAGGAAACAATCATTGTGTTATCGACTTAATGTGATATCTTCAATCATCATCATCATCTGTCGGCACCTCTCTCGTCAAGTTCCAAGAAGAGTATTTTGTGTATTGATGGTTGAATGGAAATTGAAGTTAAGTTTGAAAGGTGCGAGAGATGTATCATGTGTCAGAAGATTATGATGATAGAAGGCTAATGAATAATGATTCTACATAACTACTCTGAAGTTGATGGTAGGTTATTGGAGGTCAATTGGGGCCAATACAACACAGTAGTGGCATAAATAACAACTAAAACCACAACAAATACTTCAAGTCTTGATGGGTTAAGTGAGAGGGAAAAGATGAACATAATAAAACAATGAATCTAAAATGCGCGAAACGTATCGTTAAGTCGTAACTTATCTTTTTACTTGGTATAGAAATTTGGTCGGAAGCTGGGTAAATTGCTTCTGCTTTGGAAGAATTTCTGATGATCTGTCGAGTGACGGAGACATACAGACCGAAAGACAGACAAACTATAGACTTCTTGATGTGAAGAATGATAATGAAAGTTTATCGCTAGCACACTTTGGATATTGGGGTTTTGATGGATGTGTGAAAGTTCAGAGAAGGAAAACGCGCAAAATGTTTTACTTTATTTGATGATTTATTACGAGCGAACATACATAATAAACGAATTATTTGTTCTGGTTTTTCGAGTTTTGATGATAGCACTGTTGAGAAAAATGCATGGGAAGTGAGTGAAATGAGAGCATTAGAACAAAGATATAGGAAATAGGAAAGTTGAATAAATGATGTGTGGATGTGTCGGATGATGAGGATATGTGGATGCGAGTAGTGTGTATCAAATTGAATTATAGTCTTTGGTTGGAAAAGTCGATAATACATAAAAGTCTAGTTATTAAGTATAACTTCGCTGGTCCCCTTGGACCCCTTTCTATAAAGAAGTTCTTTGAAGAAAGGGTCGTCAACAAAATATTTGTATGCAAAATGAAATTTAACGTCTTGTATATGTATATTCCGACATGCTTTTGAAAGGTAAAGCCAGAATTGAAAAAAAAAAAAAACACCCAACATTCTTGACGTGCGTTTAAAGAAGAAAAATCTTTTCAATATTTCGAAAAATTTATCTTTGCAAAATTACCTATATTAAATTATAATCAAAAAAATAATAATCAATTCATTTGCCTACTGAAACGCTATATAATTGTCAAAATCAGTTCTGTGACAGATTAAAATAAAAAAAAAATTGTTTATTTTTACCAATAAAACGCCATTAGTGAACAGACGAAAAAATATTTGCATTAAAAAAAAATGATTGCAACTAAATATATCTTGCAATAAAAAAAATTGTTTGCTGTTAAAAAAAAAATTGCATTGGAAAAAAATTTTTTAAATTTGTGTTGCAAATAAAAAATGTTCTGCATTGAAAATGAAATTCAATGCAAAATGTGTGCATTAAATATATTTTTTTAATAATCGTCGAATTTTTTAATATTTTGACCTATGACATTTTCATTTGCGATAAAAATTTTTTTAATGCAAAATATTTTTAATTGCAACACAAATTTTTTTTAATGGAAATATTTTTCGGTTGAAATAAATATTTTTTTTTAAATGCAAAATTTTATTTAATCGCATTTTTTTGACTAACATTTTTACGAAAATTGTTTTTGCCAAAATCACAGGTCCATATAATTTCTAATGCATGCAATCACAGACCAGCGCAGCGGCCCGGAATACTTCGTCCATTCACCCACGAAAACTTTCGGTAAAATCAATAGTTGGTCCGATAAAATCACGAGTTGTATGGTTAAATTACAGTTTCTTCCATAAAATCATAGGAGGCTATAGTTATCAATTATTTCAGTAAAATCACTTTTTTGCATTGCAGTGAAATCCCTAAATCAAAGAATCATTTGAGTAAAATCAAGAGTTACCTTAGTTTCTATGGTGTTGGGTTCTCCCAAAAAATTGTGGGTGAGTAGAATCAGGAATTAGGTTACTTTTGTAAAATCACTGTTTTCCTTGGTAATTTTACGATATGCCTCGGCTGAAACATACCTCCTTGCATTTGCATTGAAACCTCGAATTAATCAGATAAAATCACGCATTTCTCCGAAAAAATCACGGGTTGCCAAGTAAAAATATAAAATTATCGGTGGCCCAGTAATATAAGGTGTTTTCTCTGCTGCAGTTAAATGACAGATTTCCCCAGAATGACGGTGGAAAATAACAGCTTGCACAATTAAATCATGAATTGCACAAATTAATCACGGGTTCTTCACAGTTTCCTTAGTAAAATACAGAGTCACTTAGGTAAAATCACGGGTTACCCCAGTGGTAAAATCAGGACTCACCACATTTAAAACACGAGTTTGTTCCAAAGATCACAAAAATTCAGGGTAAAATAACGTTTTGTGTCACGGGTTTTCCCGGTAAATCACAGGTTACTTCAGAAATAATTTCCGTTTACCGCCCGACTAAAATCACGAATAGCCTTGGTTAAATAAAATATTTTTATATAACAACCATGGATCACTCGGCTTAAATTATGTTTTTTGCTAAAATCACGTATTACTCCTAAATAACCACTGGTTGCCGCTGAAAAAAGTCAGGGTTCGCTCAGTAAAATCAAGTGTTTTTGACCACGGGCTTGCCACTTAAATAGAGGATAGCTTCGTTGAAATCAATGGTTGCCTCTGTAAAATTACGTACGAGGGCAAACAAATCACGAATTTCGCAAAAAAAAAATCACGGTTTGCATCGCAAAAAGCTGGATCTTTGTCGTAAATCACAGCAACAGTAATTTCAGTTTTTAATTTCAAGAGCCGCTTTGTCAAAATGCGACGACTTGGGATAGGATTTGAAGCAATTTGTGTTGTATAAGTACAAATTGCATGTGTGTGAAAAATTCGATTGTTTAAAATGTAAGCTTCGTTAGCCTTTTTTCATTGCCTCTAGCGAGGAATTGAAAAAGCCTTCAAGAGTATCAATGTCATAAAAAAGTGCATCTCTAGTTTCCCATTTGGAGTCGATGGTAAACTGTAGGTCCCTTTCATTGTTGCAAATTAACTACACGCTGCACAAGAATGGTTAAGAGTTTTTGGTCACAAGGCGTTGCTCCTTGATGGAGTGTTGTTCCACACATTTTAACACTTAAACTATGAAGCATGAAATTGCATTTTTTTTTTTGGGATATTGGTTTAATAAAAGCCTATTGTTCTCTTTCACCTCTGGATTCACTAAAATAAAACTAAATCAACTGATGCTTTTTATGAAATTAAATGAGTCAATACTCAAAAAGTCATGGATTGGTCGAATTTCCATAAAACTATAGTTTCTACCCTACAACCATTTTGTTCAACAGAAATATGTATTACATCTCTGCAGCACTTCATTCATATAAATTAACCAAAATAACCAACTTCTTGGACTTATATATATAATTCACTTAACCTTACTTATTCAAAATATTCCATAGAAATA
This sequence comes from Episyrphus balteatus, assembly GCF_945859705.1. Classification (NCBI taxonomy): domain Eukaryota; kingdom Metazoa; phylum Arthropoda; class Insecta; order Diptera; family Syrphidae; genus Episyrphus; species Episyrphus balteatus. The sequence continues at coordinate 120,437,752 of NC_079136.1, forward strand.
CAAGAACATAATCAAAAGGCCTTGACAGTTATTGTGGGTTCCTAGTTGTAAACCCAATAATAGAAGTCTTCTTCTCAAAATGCATCCTTCAATCCTTATCAAAGCTTTTTCTAAGCACATTTCCCCAAAATGATTATTAAGTAAAGCCGACAGTAAGAAGTTTCGGTTTATAGATAAAGTTATTTCAAGGAAAACTTCAACTCTCAAATTGCATTAAGTTATATAAGAACCACTAAGGGAAGACCTAAGTATTCTGGGTTTCAAAGAAAACCACCCGTGATGGTCCTACATATATGTGATTCCTCTTACTAATCTAGTAAACTTATTTAATCCTTAACATAATATGAGTTGGTATAGAATGCTCTTTTTGTAAAAAAGGAAAGAGAGGATATGAAAGGAATCCCCATGACAACTATGTGGGTGCATATGCAATGCCACTTAGATTCCACACAAACAAGAAGAAGAGGTTAGGTATGCTAAAACACAAAATGTATGTTGATGACCATCATCATAGATGGTAGCTAGAAGGAAGTGAGATCGAGAGAGAGAGAGAGACACACAGACACAGAGACTAAAAGGATATGGTTATGATGTAAATGGAAGGAAACTTCATCCCTATCCTTTTTAATAGGGATTAGTTTAGATTAGCAAGTTTTCTTGTGTACGATTATATGTGCTAGAATTTTGCAAACGGAAAAAGATTTTTTATCAATTTTTGTTTAAAGGACTCAGCAAGTTTGTTGGACGAAGGACTTTTCTGTTTGCTAGAAGTAAGGTAAATTCATACATTTTATATTTGGATTCGCTGCTATAATTTAAACAAGAAGTCCTTAAATTTCTGTGTATTAAAAGATCAGTGAACATCAGTAAAGGCCAAATATTTCAAATATTTCTTAATTTGTTAATAGACTTTGCAGTCGTTCAATCTAGTTAAAATTGTATCAAGTAAAAACACTGGGACCCTCTTAAACATTTTTTTTTTAAAGAGATTTATCAGATCAAAACTAAGACCTCTTTAGTTTAGACCCCTACAATTATTGATAAACTTCCAAATATTTGATTTGTAATACTACCTTTAGATACACCAGAGAAGTCATTCATAAAAATAGAATCTTAAGACCTTGAAGTTTCTTATGTACCAACCAACAACACCAAAAATTTCTAATCTCGTTTGTATGACCAATTTAAATTTAAAAAAAAACAATCATTTTTTTGTCCTGAAAATATTATGTAATAATTCGGAAAGTATATGATAATTTTAAAATTTGGGACCCCAAATTTTTCTTAGGTACTGATGCAAGTACAAAAAAGTAAATTTCAATATATTTATTTTGTTAGCTATCTTTTGTAGATTATCTAAAACATCTTTTCTTTTCATTAATCTCAAAACATTTTACGATCAGAGACCCCTTAACCTAAATTATACTTTTAGTAAAAAAAGATGTCTCAACCAAATAAAAACAAAAAAAAAAGAATTTAACTGCGTTAACCCCATAGAAATTAATATTTGGAATTTAATTAGAAATAGTTAAAATTAAGGGGTCCAAAGACTTTTAATGATTCAAAAGCTTGTGAATATTCTAAAAAAAAAAAGTAAAGTTAGAAAAATACTCATCTTTGTCGCATTGAATTCGCCTAAAGCAAAATCAATAATTATACATCCGAAAAAGTAAGGGTCCTAATATTTCAAAAATAAATATATTCAATTGTTTTGTTAATATCCTTAAAATTTAATAATGAAAATTAAATGTGTCTGATAACCCTTCGGAACTAACAAAAATTCTGAGACCCCTAAATATTTTCTAAGCTTAAATCGTTCTTTCTATAGATTGTTTGGACCTTGGATTGGATAGCGACCTGGTGTATTAAACTGTCAAAATGAATGAAAACAAAAGATATATTGATTTCAACACTAAACAGACCCGTTAATTAAATTTTTGTTTTAAACACCAACGAACTTGTTTTAGACTCACCAACACATTTCTTTTTGTGTTTTCTAGATTTTTTTAATGTCATTAAACTGTAACAGTTTTGTAAGGTCTTTAAAAGAATATGACCTTCCCAAAACAAAACAGGAAGGCCATTCCATTTCTATAATGAGAACTTTCCATCAATTTATGATTATTTTTGTTACACTGATTTACATAATTTCTTAAAATGAACAAAAAACAAAAAAATTAAACAACAATGGGAATTTCTCACGAATAATCATCATCATCATCATCATCATGAAACTTGAAACCACCACATTTTCTTGGCCATCATCAGAGACAGACAAAATATTGTAATAGACGCCATTGGGCATATACATATTTTAAATAAATTTTATTTATTTGTGAGTGAACAACCAAAAACATCTCAGACAATAGCCTCAAGATTAATCCATTAAACCTGAAGAACTTCCACCTCTTTTATGTGTGTGCTTCCAGATTTTAGTTGCATGATTTTTTTTTTTCAGTGGGGCTTCCACTTTAAGATAGAATTCCAACTCCATTTTTTCGTTTTTCTTTACTGGAACTAAAAAAAAAAAAAACAACAAAAACAAACTTCACTGTCTGTCCGATTGTTGTCTGGAGTATCTTCTGTTCAATTGTTTTATGTATTTCATTTTTTATGTTAACCTGTTCGTTTTCTTCTTTTGTTTGCTGATGCGCGATGAAGATCATCGTCCCAGAGATGAAGCTTGGTCCAACATCATCAGTTTCCAGACAAATGGACTTCTCTCGCTTTGTATAATCGTTTGGGGTTTTGCTTTTGAAATGAGTGTTTTCACACATTTCGGATTGAGACTGAGAAAGATATAAATGATAGATTACTCTCTTGTAGAGCGATGATTTTGAAGTGAATTAAATAGACAGATTGAGATTAATGAGGTTTTTATATATTTTTAAGTTATAGCTCTTTGATTTAGGTTCAAGCGGTCTGGATTTTCCATTTCAGTAGTTATTTTTGAAAAACAAATCAAAAGGATAAACTAAATAAAAAGACTGCAAATTGGTTTAATAATTTGGTCATCAATGAAAATTGATACAAATTTAGAATTCAATTAAATTGTTTAAAAAAAAAACAGGTTGTGTGCTTTTGTTTAAAATTAGTCAATTAAAGCGTTTATTTATTTCAAACAATCATAATTTACAAGAAAAAGCTAATAAAAATTACCATTTTTATTTTCTCATTATATTAATTTTTTTTATTTTAAAAGCTTACAAAAAAAAATTATGCCATTTAAAAGCCAAGTATTTCTTCTAAGGAATAAAACCATTTTAAAATTTTTACAATGCGCAAAAAGTATTAAAATAATCTATTAAAAACAATCATTTCTTATGAAAAAAAATGAAAAAATCACTTCCATCACCCAAAAACTCATTTTTTTGATATATCAACCTATAATAAATTTTATACCACCTGAAAGCTTATTGCTTCAGCTCAATAATATTATATAGATCATGTCTATTAGACATCTACAAAAAGAGCTAGAATTTTTTGAACTCGATCAATTTTCATCTATTTCGCAAGTTTTTTTAATTTAACATTGTGTAGCTTCTAGTGAATGTATAGTTATGTGTTATATATCAAAGGTAATATCACCAGAATGCTCAATAATGTTAAATCAAATTTGTATCTGCTCTAGATCAAAAGATATAACTTGTTGAAAAATAGAACTTTATTTTACCATTATCTCAAAATTGTGGATACAAAATTGATTGAAAACAAATATAGTCTTGTCTATTATCTATCTAAAATATACATTTCATTCATTTATGTGTTGAAGAAAAAAAGATAAAAATTAAAAAACGGTTAAAAACGGTTAAAAACGGCAAAAAAAAACTTGTTACAAAAAACTTCTTTTTCCCGTTATTCGGTCAAAAATCATTTTAAAATTGCAATTTGAGATTTTTTTGAAAATTTTAAAAAATATAACCTAACCCGAAAATACCCCAAAATAAGTAAGTGTTTTTCAAAAATTCATATTTCGAAACGCAGAAACTTAAAACAAAATCCGTATTAGACCCCTAACTTTTTTTTATTTCTTTCGAATGACGTTTTTCAAATTGTCAAAAAAAAATTCCCCTACCTATAATCACTACTTTGTCAAAGATCTATCTCATGTTTTAGTTTTAGAAAACCATTTATTACTTAGTTTTGAATTTTTTTAAATTTGTTTTCAATGCCATTGTCAGTTTTGCAATGAATTTATCTATCGATGAAAAAAAAAATTCAAGTCTTTACATTGTCGCGTTTAGAAAATATCCAATTTTTTGCAATTTTGTTTTACCCCTTTTTGGATTAATCTTTAGGTTATTATCCTTCAAATAAGCTATAGAAGATTTTTGTATCTCTAATAGTTTATTTGGAGTGGAACGGGTGTAAATGGCGTCACTTTTTTGTGGTGGCTGCCATGGTTCATCGATTTATAAGACGTTATCACGTCAAAAAAAAAAGTTACGTATACGACACAGTGACTCACAAAAATACGGTGTTGAAATAAAATTAAAATTAATCAGAATTTATTTGTGACTAAAATATTTTAAAATGAGTAAATGATGAACATTAATAAAAAGAAAATCTTTTTAAAACGTTTATGTCTTAATCCAAGTAGGTAAGTTTGAATCCTTCATAATTAAATATTATGAAAACATAAAAGAAAACGTTAAAAAATCCCCTTTGTTTTGTTTTTTCTTTCATATGCACAATGCTATCAAAAGCTTTATAATTTTTCTTCCCCAAATAATATGTAAAATGCCTAAACTGGACTTCAAAAACATCATCCGCATTCTGTATTGTTCTTTTATTTATTTTCAAGTGAAAATGTCTACCTTTTTCATGGTAATTTGTTTTCGTTTTTTTTTTTTCCTCGTTTATTATATTTGCATGTAAAAAGTAATTGAATTTTCATTATGTTAATTTCAAGCTATCTGATCTCTTATCAAAGAAAATGTACAGAAAAAAAAAGAACATCAATTGCAAATTGTTTTCGTGGAATATAATTGAAATTACGTTTAATCTTCTAATTTTAGTCTTTTGTTGTGTTTTTTTTATTTGTGAACGGAAGCCTCAAAATGTCTTTCACTGATATGAAATAAACTTTTTGCTAAATATAAATTCATTAATAACTGCAATCTGAATTTAAAATTTTTTAAGGGAGCTTATTGTACTTTTGTTTAACCTTTTTCACGACCACACTTTTATCATTAACGCCAAAATCGTTTTCTCTATTAAAACAGAAATAAAATGCACGACTGGGTCGCACGTACTTGCTCTTGTAGTTCAAAGCATCTTTATCTTAAATATCTATTGGAAATTTAAGATTTTGTGGAGAAAAAAAAAAATAAAAACAAAAAAAAAATCGAAAGTTAAAAAAATTCAATTTTTTAAATATTTTTTGAAAAACTTTTTTTTTAATTTTTTTTACATTTTACACTTTAGATGTCTGTAAATTTTGAAAAAATTGACTTATGCTTTGATGAAATATATGAACTTAAAAAACATGTCAATTTTTGAAAACGGCAACGCCATATTTCCGCTCTCGGCATTTTTTGAGAAAAACTGAAAATGCAGTTTTGTTAGAATCAATAAGAGTACTGCGCACACCAAATTTAAACGAAATCGTTGGAGCCGTTTTCGAGAAATTTCAAATACCTCGAAAACGTTATATGGGAGATATGCGTTAAATTGGAGATATTAAAATAATAAAAAAAAACGGTCCTAAAGAATTACGTAAAAATCATCTGTACCAAGTTTCAAGCAAATCCATCCATCCGTTTAGGCCCTAGCTCCATGTACAGATGGGCGCACAGACACAGACGCACACACGCACAGACCGAAGGACGGCACACACTGGGGATTTTGCGGAAAAAAGTCCAAAATTTAAAGTTCCTCGGAGAATATTTCAATAGTATTTCTAAATTCTAGAATAAAATCTGAATCAAAATCAGAAAGAATTACTAAAATCGGACTTGTAGTTTACTTTTTAGAGCTTTGTAAAGGGACAAGTTGTTGAAAGTATAAAAAACGAAGTGAAAATACCCTCAAATTAAAGCTGTGTAATTTTTTTAGCTTGAGCCGACTCATACACTTTTATTTTTCCGTAAAGAAGCCATCGTTTGTCTATTGTAAATCGAAGAAATTATTAATTTTAAAGATGTTAATTATTTTATATAATTATTTAAAGAAAAGAGAAAAAAATGGCTTGATTTTTTCATATTTTTGTATATATTATTTTAGCTACACTTGCCTACAGTTAGAGACTATTAAAAACTTTTTCCTTATGAAATTTCCTTTCGATGAAGGCCAAATTTGGGTGCCACCAGGTGCCACTGCGTTTTTTATTGGCAATTGAAAACTTCATTTGGTCGCAAAAATCATTTTCTTAAAAATTACTTAAAATAAAAAAAAAAAATATTAAAAATCAATGGTAACACTTACAGTTATAAATGATACTTTTTTTAAAAGCCAAAATATTAGGCTTAATTTGAGTTTTTAAGTTAAGATCTTTAAGTGAATTGTTTTTAAAATAATCGATTTCAAAGTCAAAATTTTGAAAAAAAAAAATAAAAAAAACATATCCAATACTATTTTTGACAAGGCTGGGGATTTGAATTCAATTTGAATGATAAAGAACACTGCCTTAATTAATTCCTTACCAAACACTGAAAACCATATGTTTCTATGCCTTCTAGTTTTCGAGAAAATTGAAAAGTAAAAAATCTCCTTTTTGTCAGATTTTTGTTTTTTTTGGCTGCAAGCTTGAAATTCTTATCCGAAAGACAAAAAGACAAATATAGAAAACAAAATTAATTCGTAACACATTTTTTTAACAAATCTATGTACTACAATAAAATTACATTTGATTTTTTGAACTTGGCTCAGAAAAATTAATTTTCGTTATATGTAACTGAAATGTATGTATATACCTATTGAAAACTATTCAAATTAAAAACGAGTGAAAAGGGATTATGCGTCTTATTATTATACATTTTATTAATATTGGGAGTTTTAAGCATTTCATGCGAAGATCCAAGCAGAAATTGAAATTATTATTGAAAAATACAGATCATCTGACCCCTTCCTTTATTAAGAAGAATCAGAGTCATTTAATTGAGGAAAAAATGGCTCTCTTAGGCCCAATTTATTCACTCTCCATTATTTTTAAAGGCTCCATTAAAAATTATAAAACTGTCAAATCGCATAGAAATTTTAAAATTTCCCTTTTTTAATGGCGACTTTAAATTTAATGGAGTGTGAATAAATTGGACCTTAAAAGAATAAACTTTTGAAAAATTTGTATAAAAAATGAAAAAAGTGTTTTTTTTTTAAATAATTTTTAACTATAATTTGGGTTTTTTATTTTGCGTGGACGTGGACCTCGACAACAGTACCTACTATGAGTTATTCTTTTCCATTTAATGTATTTAAAATCGGTGAGGTGGTTCCAATAATACAAAAAAAAATTTAAAAAAAAATGCTATAAGTAGGTACAAGTAAATTGAGAATCGGAATTCTTTATTACTTTCACAAATTTTTTTAAAAAGGCGTGGCAGTGGGCGGAAATGAATAATAATAATTTCTTACGACGAAAACTGTCATCCCTGAAAATTTCATCCAAATCTATTCAGTGGTTCAGTTTTTATTTAATTTTTTCCGCACTCCCATACAAATTTCCCCAGTGTGCGGCATGACGAAAACCACTTTTTTGATCTTCTCCATCATCGTAATGTTTCGTGTCAAAAAAAATACTTGAGGTTTTAATCAAAACTTATATTATGATGAGGGAGACGTCCAAAAAAGTTAGTTTCGTCTAGTGATGGGAACTATCGAATGATTTGAACTATCGAATAGTTCATTTATTTGGATAAAAACTATCGAATAAACTATCGAATCAAAAAAAACTATTTGAATGAAAAAACTATCGAATAAAAAAAGCTATTCGAATGAAACAACTATCGAATAAAAAACTATCGAATGAAAAAACTATTCGAATGAAAATAGTAACTAAATGAATGAATGAATGATTTCAAACTATCGAATGAATGAATATTTTACAACTATCGATAGTTTGATAGTTTTTATTCGATGTTTCCCATCACTAGTTTCGTCCATCTTTAAATGTAGCTACAGACTAAACGGTTGGACGTAGTTTCTTCAAATTTGGTACAAATGATTTTTTCGTAGAACTTGTGCCTCCCATACAAAATTTTCGAGATGTTTTATTTGCAAAAACATTTTTCTTTAACATGCATTTTTTGTTCTGTTATCTTACCAAATCGATAAATTTCCAATGGGGAGCAAGTACGTAATTCAGTCGTTTCATTTTATTTGTTCTGTGGAATAAGGGATTCACTAGACTTTTTGATCAAAAATTTTAAAAAAACTATAGGTAGATACTATGTAGCTTTTTTTTTTGTCAAAAATACAAAAATTTTAAAAAGATTTGTATGTGCTTTATTTAACTTTTTTATGATGGGCTTACAGAATTTTGGAAACCGAATTTTGGGCCTTACAGAATTATGACCCCAATCCAAATATAAATGGGATCGATTATTTTATAAAACCATGAGATTACACTGGTTTACAAAATTAAACTTTTTTTTTGTTGCCGGAACAAAAATATACTTTTCTGAAGGTTTTCGGTGTGCTGAACTTGAATCCGAAGTCAAAAAAATTCTAGCAGCTCCCGTTTTTGAGATATTACCGTTAGAAAGTGCAGCACTTCGGACCTTATTCTTTTATATAAGGAAAATTGTTTGAGCATATTTAGTAACGGTTTTTATAAGAACTATTTACCACCTTTTTAAATCTGTTTAAATCTCTCCGATATCTTTTTTACTTCCCGAGATATCCTCAGTTGTTTGATATTTTTAAAAATTTTATAATGTTATTATCTTCTTTATGATATATGAAGCCAAACCCACTGACTTCAGTTTAAGATATCTCGGGCAATACATAAGAAATTGAAAAGATTTAAACAGGTATCGAAAGATGGGAAATAGTTCTTATAGAAACCGTTACTAAATATGCTCAAACAATTTTCCTTATACAATAGAATAAGGTCCGAAAAACTCAAAAAAACGTTTTTTTTGCATTTTCTAACGGTAATATCTCAAAAACGGGAGCTGCTAGAATTTTTTTGACTTCGGATTCGAGTTCAGCACACCAAAAACCTTCAGAAAAGTATATTTTTGTTCCGGCAACAGAACCCTTGTTAACCAGTGTTATCATTGCATGAAATTTAATTCTTGACTTTTTTCTCTAATGTTAAGCTTTTAAGTTTTAGCTTCTGTTTTGCAAAAAAAAAAAAAAAATACTCAAAGTTGCTGTACACAAAAATGTTCACACTTTTTTCTGAAAAAAAAAAAATATTTGACTAACACAGGACAAATGGCATATGTATACAAAAAAAAAGTAGAAGCATATAAATGCGACATTGTTTATATTTGCTAAAGAAATGGAACTATCGTGTATGTTTTGTTTAACTTGTTCACTGTTGTGTAACGTATGCCAGTCTCCAGTTCAATGTCCATGACTGAGTGCAAATAGCCATACACGAAGCCAAACTTCACAGATTTCAGTTTTTCCATTTTAGCTTGACATTTTTCACAAATACAACAAAAAAGTGTAAACAAACAAATTCGTTTTTAAATCTGGTAAAAAAAAATTAAACTCCACTTTGTCTTAAAGCTCGCAAAAAAAGTAACACAATTTCCTAAAACTCAGTCACACAAAAAAAAAAAATACAATAAAATGCCACACTTCTTAATATTGTCTAGAAAACTGACTAGACATTGACAAGGTGCAAAAAAAAAAAGATAATGACCAAAAGTCACAACACCTTATTGGCAGGCAGCCCCTGCCAGGCCTCAACTTCCTTTTTTGCGAAATCATGTTTCACTTTTTTTTCTGACAAAAAAAAAACATCGATTTAATTTCATCGTGGGCATTTTTATTGTTTGTTTTTGTTTAGTATTTATGGAATTATTATTATTTTTTCTTGACCTTTAACAATATTTCGTATTAAATTGTATGGGATGTGGAATTTCAACCTGTCATAAGACTGACACCCAAGTGAGTGTCTGAATTTATAGACCTACGCAGTTTATTTTATTTATTTATTTTTTTTTATCAGAGACTTGTCGCGTGCTTCTACGCACTTTTGAACCCACACACTTTGGAATGAATTGACAATATAATCGACTTGAGAAATTGTCCATACAATTGTATAGTCGCCAAAATGAACAAAATAATAAAAAGAAAAAGAGAGATTACACTTTTCGGATGTTAAATTCTGCTAAAGGCTTTTTAGATGCAAGGTGACAGGGTTTGACCTTGTCACAAAAAAATTTACAAAAACTAAATTTACTTTAATTATAAAGTTAAAAAGAGGAAATGCACAAAATCAAGAAACGAGATATTCGTCGTACATTTTAGTTTTTCATTCATATTAAGGGGTATTTCACCAGTTTTATTGTTGTTTTAAAAAAAATCTCCTAAGCCAACTGCAAAGTAGTGACAAAGATATTTTTTAGCAATCAAATTTTAATAGAAAAATAATTTTTTAAAACTTCACAAACCAAAACAACAAATGTGCTTCTGGCTCTAATGTTTTGGCTTAAAAGAATTTTGGGCTTGGAGCAGACATGAAACTCGTGTCACATACGGCAGTTTGGCACTGAAAAATAGGTATAACAGAAGCTACATTTCAGATTTTTTTAAAACTTTGATAAGATTGTTGGACATGGAAAAAGAAGAAAGTTATAGAAGCTGGACCCTCTATAACAATGTCCTTATAAAGTCTATTAGAAGCTTAAACGAAGCTTTACCGAAGCTTTACAGAAGCTTTACCGAAACTCTACAGCAAGCATGTCAAACTCAATGGTTATGTGGGGGCAAAAGAGAGGGATCTTTTTTTGTATTGGCCGCAAAAAAAAAACAAGAACTTGAATTTTTATAAAACAATTTATATAAACAAAAAGACAAGGTTACTCTTATTTACTATCTTTTTTTTTTTTGTCAAGACTCAATGTCTTGGATTTAATGGGTGACAAATTCCTTATAATGATAATGAGTTAATATAAATGGTCTTAACGATAGGTACTTTGATATTTACAAACGATTTTATATGCCAGTTTTCAAGTGTTCTCAAATCTGACTGACAAAAGCTTTAACTAAATTGGCTCAAAAAGTGAAAAAGTACAAAAGTGAATATTTTCAAACGCATTTTGATATAGTTTTTTCGGGCTGAAAAATTAAAACAAATGATGCAGAAAGCTTATTTTTTTGCCTCAAAAAAACAATTTGTATACTCTTTTTAATAAATAAATTCCGCTAGCGAGAAAAAAATATTATATTTTTACTTTTGTACTTTTGCCAAAAGTGGCGAATGTAGTTAAGGCTATAAATATATCGAAAATTCGGGCATACCAACTTCACCGAATCAAGAAATTAATTGAGTCACACTAAAAATCGGTTACCTCCATTAGCATACACAATCTTTAAAATATGACAGAAAGTTTCGGAAAAGCTTGTATAGCTCTTTAATACAAGCCTTATCGAAATTGTAGAAACAACAACATAGAATATAGAAACAAAACAAAAAAAAAAACAAATACAAAACTTCGTAGTTTCAGTAAAGCTTCAATAAATTCACTGACCGAAGCTTATCCGAAAAATAAGCTATCTTCGGTTAAATTTCCTTAAAAGTATTTAAACAACTTATCAGAAGTTGTTTAACAAGTTCGAACTTCTATAAGCAATTAAATTCTGAATTAAGCTCTTTACAAGATCTATAAAAGATATAACATGTAAGACTTCAACTTACAGAAGTTTTTGTGTTAGTTAGTCTATTAACACAACATGAAAACTAGAAGCTACTTCCAGATTTGATTGCTAAGTTATCTTAGACTAAAAACGTATATAGTTTTTAACATTTGGAAGCAACAACAAACCAATGCATTTTGGTAAAAAATTAATTTTTTTTTTTAGATTTTCAAAAATAATCCAACCCTTTGTCGAAAAAAAAAAAAACATTTTGAAAAATGTCCTATAAATCCATCGAGTGAGGCATTAGAATTTCCTTTGGGGTCTTGTTACTGAGTTATTTGCAAACAAATACATTTTTTATTCGAACATTCGGAAGCAGATATCTTCGGATCCAAGTATTGAATAACTCAACATGTTAGACAGTGGGCTTATATTTTCTGACTTTTTCGAAGTTGCAATCACATGCCCACTCTTGGGCTACTTCTTATAACTTCCAAACAATCTCCCTAAAAATTTCTTGATGTTCAAACATGTGTACTCACTTTGCCTACTCAAATTCTTTCAAAATTTCCACAAAAAACCTCTTAACACAATCTAGAAAATCCATTCGAATGTTCGACCAAAGAAATGTCGAAATTCATTTATAGGCAAAAAGAAACAATAAACGACAAGAACATGAACATCAACAAAACACCTTAAGTGAAGTGAAAAATAAATAATAAACTGTCGAATCAAGACAAAAGTCTATTATATGGTACGTGTGCGTTCATCGGGCTGAAATAAACGTGCCGTACAATTTTTTATTCTCTCACACGAAGCTTAAAGGCTTCCCAATGACTTCAAGCATCAAATTCGAAATTGAATGTAGGCTGTAAAAGTGGCAGCGCTTACAAGTTACAGAAACTCTGATGTGACAGCCCACGATGGAATAAGTTTCCCGATCCCACTTATTTTTTTGAGATTTCGTTTTTTTTTTTTTTTTGTTTTCTTATTTTCCTGCTGCACCCAGAAACAAACAAGATAAATTCGAATTCGAAAAAAAAAAATTAACAAATTTTGTTATTTTTGTTTGTCGAATGACAAATCGCATCTACACATACAACTCGCTTCAGTTACTTTTAGTTTATTGTAGCAGTTGTTGTTGTTGGTTGTAATGTTGCCCAACATCGTAAGTGCAATAAAACGAGTCGTACTGGCAACTTTGTTTACTTAGCAAAAAGGAATTGACAGCTGACGTTGTCGTCATCGTCGTCGTCGTCGCATTATATGCCACACAGAGGCGTATGTCAATTTTTACAAATTATGAATGACGATGTTGTATAGTGTTGCGAGCGCTGCGATGCGGTGGAAGAGGGAAGTTTGTTTACACTATATATCTACTATCGGTGGCGGATGGATGGATTTGGATTCATAAAGAATAATGTGTATCTCGTTTTTTCTTTATTTCTTATGCGTTGTCCCGCATCCAGCAGAACTTCGAGAACTATGAATAAAAAAGTTAAAAATATAAATTCAAAGTGAATTGACCCTGAACGAAGATGACGACGGACGGAGTCTGGATGTTTTATTTTGCGTAGGAAAGTTGTATTTCTGGAACAAGAAAAAGTAAAAAATCAAAAGAAAAAAATAAATAAAAACTTGTGTGTGGTAATTGCATTTGAAGCATAAACATAAATTTAGATATTTTAGGTTTTTTTTTTTTTTGAGAAAACATTAGGGTCCTAAAGTGGTTTTTACTTTATTTGATTTGATTTATGATTAGGTATGGTAATTGTATGCGCTTTGAGCTGTTTGGGACAAAAAAAAATGTGTAAAATTATGTTAAAAAACTTGTATTTAATGCGTTCTTGGGAAAATGTTGATACGCCAATAAGGGTCCTAACCTCCTAACCATGCGAATAAACAAACTTGAGTTATAGATATTATAATGTTTGAATTTATTTAAGACTGTTTATGCCAGTTTTAGTGTCTATACTTATGTTGAGCCCTTCCGGTAAGTAGTTGAGATCATTAAAAAATAAAAAACAACTTCAGACCTTATAATATTTTGTATAGACTAGGACTAAGCTACCAATAAGTCTGGCAAATAGCTGAGTACCTACATTTTAATATATCAGATTAATAAAAATTTCGTTATTATAAATCATTTTCTCTAGAGGTCTAAAGTTTTAAATTGTAAAATAGGTTTTTTTAAACACTTCGCCTAAAGAGTCTTGAGGTCCTAATATGTTTGATAGTTTAAGTGACTCTTAGACGTTTAAGATTTGTGTCATTAAGGATTTTGCACCTAGAAATGATCGAGAAGTATTAAAAATTTTAAACTTAGTTTTTGACCCCTTCTTGTAAGCAGTTGAAATCAAACAAAATATCACTGACCCTAACCATTTTTGTATTTAATAGAAAACTCATATTTAGCTTAGCATTAAATGCATCTGGCAAGTGCTTGAGTTCATTTAAAACTGTCAGACCCCAAAAATTAAATAATTAGAAATCATTTTCCGTAGAGGTCTTAAGATAATATTTGGTTGAAAAGTTTTAAAATACCTACATTTTTTTTAAATTATCTTTAAAAGGATTTTGGTATTGATCAAATCGATTAACGAGTTGCAGTCTTGAGGTCAAAAGGTGAAAATTTTATTTAGATTCTCAGACTCCCAAAAATTATTTTATAATAATCATGCTTTGGGAAAAATAAAGCATAGGTACAAAGCATTTAAATCCACAAAACCTATTTTAATTCTGAATGGTCTCTGTTAGATAACCTAGCTTAAGAGGTCTGTAGACTTTTAATTATCTAAAAAAAAAAATGAACAGCAATTATTACAAAAATCACAACAATGTACGCTCTAATCTTTCAAAACGTTAAAGAAGTGTTTAATTTGATTTTTAATAGTTTTTTTTTACAATAATCATTTTCTGGAAAAAAAAACACTCAAACAACCCGACAAACAATTTTGGTTCTATAAAGCTTTACAGATGCAATTGTTGCTTCTGTAAAGCATTATAGAAGCAAAATTGTTAGTAGGGAACATTTAATTCTAATAAATCACATTAAAATCTTAATTGTCTCTGTTAGATGAGGAAGATATTAGTAAAATTTAAGAGATCCGTAGGCTTTTAATAATTTTAAAGCAGAGGTCAGCAATTATTATTAAAATCAAAACGTTCTGAATGCGTTCTTTACAATCTTCTTAATTTAGAACATATGAGGAACCATCGTTATCAAAACTTACAGTCATTTAGATAAAATAACTTCCAAATTACATAAATGTGATTTCTACAATCAAATATTAATAACGCAATAAAATCACTTTATTACAGTAGTAGTTTATTGGATTTGTAACTCTAAGGAAACTAATAAAATTAACTGTTACCGAAGATATGAAATATTTATTATGTTTATCTTTATCAAAACAGAAACAGCCTTCCGCTAAAAGTTTAAATTATTTCTTTTTATTTCTTTACGAACGCACATTAAACACATATATTCGAACTCAAAACCATTTTGTCCTCCCATCTTGTGATATACTCGTAGAATGAATTTATATATATGAACCATAACCTCAAAAAGAAAAAAATAATAATTGCCAAGGAGAATATTTATTTTTATTAATAATAATTTCCACACGTTTATATTTTCAGATAAAATTTCACGATGGTTTTAAGTTTTAATTTTTGTATCCAACCATCAACCCACTATCTCGTTTAAGTGTACAATATAGTAGGTAAAAGAGTAAAGACCGAAAGACCTACATAACAATTCGAATTAATGGGACATTTAAAAGTTGGTCTTAATAAAATTCCAAAATTGGTGCTTCTCTGATGGCTCACGGTGAAAATTGCAAGGAGAAAATTAAATTAAAATGCTCTGAACTGGAACGTGATAAATAAATAAGTTGTATAAACTGGTTGTAATAGTATTTTCAGAAAAGTTATTCAACTTGAAAACAGATTTTTGGAAATTTATTTTGTAAATCAGGTACAATCTATTCTTTAACTAAAATCATTCCCATTAGAAAGTATATAACAGTTTGTATAACAGTTGGCCAAATATTTATAAAATGATATTTTTTAGGGTCTTAAAACCCTAGAAGATGGAAAATGCAACTTTTGAGACTGGACGACGTCCAATTCAAAGCCTGAAGAGAGAAAATGTGCGCCTTTAATGAATAAAAAAAAAAAAAAAAATTAAAAAGGAACGCTATAAAAAGAATTAAAAGTGTAGGATGCAAAAAATGATAAATAATAAGAATTGTACCAGAATAAGAAACTCCAATATCCGCCTACATTATAAATTTCATTAAAGTGACTTTTTTTAAATTGCCCCTTTAGCCTTAAGGAATCTCATTTAAAAATAAAATATTATATTTATTCGCTAAGCTTAAAAATCCTGAAATTGATATTTTTCTTTTTTGATCAGACAACACTAAATTAAAAATGCTGCATGTCAACAATATTCTACTACATGGCTTCTGAACAAATGAGCAATTTATCAACCCGCCAATGAATGACTTTTGGAATGGTTCATTTGTCACAATTTGAATGATATTTTGGGAAATGAAAGGAAAAAAAAAGCACAATCTCACTCGTGCAATAAATTAAATTAACTCAAACACACTATCCAACGGTGTGTTAGCTTGATGGGGTGATAAGGTACATTAAAATGAGATGAGTCGAACCGCATCCGATGCTGTGTGGTGGATTCTATACTGGTGCAAGCAGGAGCGTATCTAATATCTATAGGTTTTGTTCATTACAAAGCGAGGGATTATGAACATTTTATACTATTAAAAATTAAAATAAACTTGCATTTAGCACAAAATGTTAAAAAAGTTACTTTTTTAACTTCGTTAAAGCTTTGATAATGTTTCTCTGCTGTCTTAAGTCTTAAAAAAGCATTACCCAAGCTTTACCGAAACTGTGAATTGTAACAGATGGAAAATTTAAATTTTATATACGACTGAGTCGCCGAACTTACTTTAATTTTTTTTAACTTTATGTTAACAAATTTAGTGAACATTTAAATTCAAAAACTGCATTGAAATTGTTTTTTTTTTTGTTTCATTGAATTTATGCTTTAAAAACTATGCAGATTATATTAATTTCTTTTAGTTAAATGATTTTTTACAAAGAAAAAAAAAGTCAAAAATTCAAAGATCAGAAGTCCATATTGAAATATTGTTAACACAAAATTCCTGTGTACTTTTGGTCCATCGTTTAAAAACCTGATGCTGAATGGAGCTGAGGCTGCTATTACGATAGCTATCAATCACTCTGCTCTTCCACAAACAGTTGCGATTGCTCTTCGATATTGCTGCTCACTCCTCAGTCATCAGTCTTACAAAAAACGCAATAGAATTTTCTGTGTTCTCTTTTTTGCTTTTACAATGATGAACCTGAAACAGTTGAGTGAACAGGGAGAACAGTAAAAAGGTTCTATTCTTTTAAAGATATATACTGCACTGCTCCTCTTCAGAAAATATACTCGGCTCTTTAAAATATCAGTGCTTTTAGGAGATCATTCTGTTCTTCAAATCTAATCTAAATCTGATTTGATTAACAATGAAAAAAGCAAAGCTGTAGAAAAAAGTTTACTATGATGATGAAAAAACACAGAAGTTCAATTTGAAATGCCATTTGTTTCAGTGCTGGCATTCAAGAATTTATTTCTTATTTAAAACATATACGAAATTGGTCACTTACTTTTTATTTATTCTGTTTTCTATATTTTCATTTGTATTTCAAATTGGGAAGAAATTTGAAAAGTACCTAATTGTCGTCGTTAATTGCTAATTATAGAGTGATTAAATAACAGCTATTAATAGCTGCTCTTTTTATATGCTGCTCACTGCTCTTTAAAAATCGCTCTTTAGCAAGTGCTGAATCCTCATCTTTTTCATCGCTTCGCTCTACTGTTTCAATCTTAAACATTTATGGCAAAAAAAAAACTAGACAAATATAAAATTTTTGTCAAACTTAAAAATTAATTTATTAAATTTTCAAAACCGAAACATTTTTTTAACAGTTTTGATAAATCGAACTTTGGGTTTTTGAAAATTTTATGAAGAGTCTTCTGCAGGTTTACGCTTTTTATACCTATTAAAAAAATTATTATGGAATTTTAAAAATTTGGAGCGAGTTTTCGAAAATAACTTAAAAATATGTAAGTTTATAAAACAAAAATCGTATTTTTGAAAAATTCTCATACAATTTAAAAAAAAATTAATTTATAAAATATATTTAAAAATGTAGTAGAAATGTTGTCTCCAGTAAATAAAGCACCTTTATCCCACTTCCATTTTAAAAGTAGAGAGTTTTTGGATGAGTTATAAGTCCATAATTCATTTGTGAACTTATAACTCACTCAAGTGGGTCAAAAGTCCAATAAGGACTTTAGTCCCATGGACTTAATTTGTAGCCAAATAATGCATCTCTTGCCTTTTTTTTCTCTCGGGAGAATCAAAAACCCAATCTTCTGCCAATTTCTCTTTGATCCGCACTTGAATGCGTCGAATAGTCTACCAAAAGCAACATGTTTCAAATCCACGCGTATCCAACATACCTACAACAACAACAGTACAAAAAAAAACTATAAGGCTAATTTCGTTCCACACAAGATTTATGCGACATAACCGTGTTTGGTACGAAAATATACTACGTTGGCGGAAGTTTTAAAACAGAAAAAGACAAACGAAATAGAGTCACGCTCCCGCAAGCTTGCCAAATTTTGTGATGGTGGGTGGTTGTTTTTGTGTCGGCGAGCGGCAGTCAGTGGTCGTTCTTTATCTTTTTTGTATTTTTTCCAAAAACAGAAATATTCCAAAAAAAGAAACAATAAACATGTTTAAAATTTTATCCAGCGCAGCCACTTGTATATGATACATAATATTCAGAAGCGAGAAGTTTAATTGAAATGACCTTCTCGCCCTCCAGAAAACCTTCTTCTCCTCCACTGTCACTGTCGTCGGTCTTTTACACACACACACAAGTCTCTAACATAATTGGATGCTTGGGACAAGTAAATTGCTAGTTTGATTGAAGAATGTTGCAAAGAAATGAGTTTACACGCTAAGTCCGAAGTTCTCGGACTCTGGACTGTGTGACCTCAGTGAGTTGACTGTAGGTATACGTAGGCACTTGAGGGCTAAATAAAAACAATAAAACCAGAGGAGTCTTCTATTTGGATTAATTGGATGTACATAAAGAGTAACGCAATTGTTGTTGTTGTAAAAGAATCTTATATAGACTATCTACATTTCAAAATTAGCGTTGAATAGGCTTCTTTTTATGTAGAAAAAAGAGATGGGGCTTTCATATAATATGTTGGATATGGAGACATATCAATTGAAATTTATTATGTTTGATGGAGATTAAGATGGAGAAGATCCATGACAAGTGGAGTGTGACTCAGAGAATCTCTATGAGTAACATGGAGCCTTTTTGAATGATGGAGTTTCATATGTGCAACTTGATGCATATACATAAAGAATGCGCCACTTTTCTCATAACGGTCAAATGATGACAACAAATTAACAAATTATTGCAACAGTATGATGGGAATTGTATGGAGCAAGACAATGAAAAATTAAGATAAGATTTATTAAACTTGATGATGGTCAACGTTGGAGCTAGCTACACATGATGATGTGTCCGACTTCAATGAGTTTTTGTTTATGGTAATAGATTTAAATTTAACTTTTACCACACATGTTTATATAACTTTCAGCAATTTCGCAACCTTATCGCTATTGCGAGAAGTAATTTCAATAATTTTGAGCAGAGAACAGTTGCAATTGCTCTTCAATATAGCTGCTCGTATACAGTCTTCAGTTAAAAAAAATCAAACTCAATGCAATTTGCTGTTTTTTTTTCAAGATTTCAATGCTTTTATAAGCTAAACTGCTGTCTGTTCTTTCTAAATTCACTACTATTTTTCAAAAATGTTGTCTGCTCTTTAAAATTACACTGCTTTTTTTGTGAGCATTCTATTTTTCACATCAAATGATTTGTTTAGCAATGAAAAAGTAAAAATGTTGAGTAAGCCCGAGTAAAAATGGAATTCCGCAGCACCACACCGCTTCACCACGTCCGCAGCAGTTTTTGACCGCCGCACCTCTACGCTGCAGCACGTTCGCACTATTATCATATATATATTTTTATTTCTATTGCGCCGCACCACCGCTGCAGCACGTTCGCACTATGATAAAAAATTTCTAAACCGCTGAACCACCGGTAGTGCGGCGGTGGTGCGGCGGTGGTGCGGCGGCGGTCAAGATTTTTTTCTTTAAAAATTCAATTTCTATATTTTTACTCGGGAGTTTACAATGATGATGATAAAACAGAAAATTTCTATTTGAAATACCATTGCTTCAAAGCAAGCATTCAAAAGGAGTTATTTCTTATTAAAAATTTCGAAAATGAAGCATTTTCTTTGTATTTTTATTTGTATTCTATATTTTTAATCAGGAAAAAATTTGGAGAGTAGTTTGTGGTGTCAACTGCTATTTAAAGAGTGATTAAATAGCAGCTATTAATAGCTGCTCTTTGTAAATGCTGCTCACTGCTATCACTGGTCTTAAAAAATACCTCTGTAGCACCACCCCTAGCTACAGCTTCTTTAACGCTCCTATAAAATTTTCCTTAAATGCAATTCTATCATAGTTTACTTAAAGCATTTAAAGTGTCAACTTAAGTAAATGACAGGTGAACCTTTAGAAATACTTATTTAATAGCTTCCAAGCAATTTCAAAGAGGATTGTTAAGTAAGGTTTTTAATGTTTTTTTTTCACTAATGTGCAAAGAAGTACATATTATAGTACTTAATGTACTATATTATCTACTCGTGAGTAATTTACCACCTTCAATAAAGGAACGGGGCTATTAAAGATAACTTCCTTACTCCCGCTCCATTTTATAGGTGGTAGTTTACCCATGAGTAGATGATCTAGTACATTTTCTACTACAACTACTAGTACTCTTCTGCAGTGGCATAGCGTTGGTTTTTGCCGCTCGGGGTAGAATCAATTTTTGCCGACCTAACTATTTTTTTGTTTCTTTTTTCAATTTTGTTGATTTTTACAGTTAAACAAATTCATATGAACAGCAGCCGCAAAATGAACCTTTTTATAAAATAGTTATAAATCATAGATTAATGCTATATACATACCTACATTCATTGACTAATCGTGTGCTGATTGATGGAAAAATACATCACTTTTCCAAAAACTAACCCGCAAGGGCCGTATTTCGTATTTCGTTTTGTAATTCAGTTTTTTTTTGGACGGTGTGATTTTTTTAATTCATTAAATAAATTTCATTAGTTAAATTAATTTAAGCATAGTACATTAGTTTATAGGTACTTTAAGGAAAAAAGATTTGGTTTAAATCCATTAAAAAAAAAAAAAAACAGAATAGGCATAATAAATTATTCTTGTACAGTGATGTTCATATTTCGAATTTTGCCGCCCCTTAATAAAGTGCCGCCCGGGGCCTATACCCCCGTTGCCCCCCCCCCTTCTCCTCGTTACGAAACTGCTTTTCTGCCCAAAATAAAAATAACATTGATTTTGTTGAAAGTGCGTTACATCAAAAAAATCACTATAGTACACTACTTTGTAGCACTTTGCTTCCTCCCAGAGGTACATGGTACATTAATCTACTACAATTTTAGATATTTTAAAAAACGTTTCAAAAATGACACCCGCCAGCCCTTTGCATACATTTTTTTGCATGCTAATAAAAAATCTTAAAACGTCCGGAAACCCAAGCTAAATTCAAAGTAGTTCATTCTTTGCATTAAATTTGACATTTTCTTCCCACTCTTATTCGAAAATGGTGTTGGATCAAATTTTTTGACAGCAATATGACAAGCTAATTTAACAGTTCTATGCATATTTACTGCCAGGTTGTTACTGCTCTCCAAATTGTTGCCAAAGATGTAGATGAATGAAAAAAGTACTAGATGAAGTTTTTCTAATGACAGTATGGATGGAATTTATTCCATCCACTTTCATTCAGAGATGTGCGTCTTTGAAATCCACTTTAAGGGACAAAAAAATTCTTTTCATGTGCAACAAGTTCAAGGCGTTTAATTTTCCCATAGCATAGAAATTCCAAAACGCCAACAGCAATATGAGCAAGAAATGCTTCTATAAGAAAACTTTCACTCCCAAAGAGCAAAAAATATATGAAAGAAAAATAAAAGATAAAACAAATTTTTCCCAGCAACTTAATCAACAAACTGAACTTGAAAGCGTACACAAATGGGACATTTCTAAAGGGTACACTCGTAGTCATTTCTAAGCGCATTGGAAGAGATGATAAAAACTGGCGCCTCTTACGTCAGAAGAATATTTATAATATCAGCTTCAACAGCTTCCACCTCCGGTAGAATTTTTTTCTCTCTCAATTTTTGATTAAAAAAAAAATTCATTCGTTTTTCCGTTTAAAGAAAGAATCAAATGAAAAAAAAAAAAAAAATAACTGAACTCAGATATCAATGCGAGCCCTGAAAATATCTTGACGTCTAAGCATTATTCATTGCATTCCATTGAAATCTACTACTTCTATAACAGGCAAAATAGTAATGCGATTCTATTACTCTTTGGTCCTTTGCTATATTATAATCATCATCATAGTCAACAGGCAACCGAGAGCGAGTAATGTAATCAGAGGCATGCCTCTGGTATTACGTTCTCTAATTTTATCGGAATTTCATATAAAAGCTATTCTATTACTTCCATTAGCCTAGTGGAGAACCAAAGAAGGAGAACCGACCCGGATTCCGGACGGCTGCTGACGGATCGCGTGGGCTATAGAAAATGATTATGGTTTTATGAGGAACGTGCGCTCGATAAGCGCGCGAGCCAAATCGAAATGCTTTAATAGCAGTTTAATAGATGATTATTGAAATATTAATCCAACTAAAGCTATATTAAAAGTCTGTCAAAAAAAAACTTAAAACCGCTAATGAAGTCACCTTTTTAAGATTTACCAATATGGCAAACTATTGCGCATGGACAGGTTTTCTTCTGGCTTTTTTGAATGAGTGTTTTTATGAATGAATGATGGAACGGAAGCGCGTAGGTTCATTGATAGGTTTCCATGTTTTTGCTATTTTTTTTGGAAATTAAGTTTGTTATCTTTTTTATATGACAACATGATTTTGTGTGGTATATAGAAACATGATGGTGATGGTGGGTTAACTAATTTAATATTGATTGACTATCAATATGAGATGTTGTAATTGGCTCCCACTTATCGAAAGAAAAGACAAAACATTTGGTCGATTGTAGGCGCCAACTTTTGATGGGTGTGACCTTTGGTAATCAAATTGGAAAGATTTAATTTTGTTTATTTTTTGTTTTTGAGGTTTGTTTCTATAGATCCCACACGGTAATTTTTGGTTTAAATGTTACTTTAAAATGCATTTTACTTAAATTTAAATATAAAATGATTCTGTATAGTCTTATTTGGTGTTTGGTCTTTTATGCATGTCATTGAACTACAAAAACACAAATTTGGAATAATAATTATGGATACTGTTAAGGTCGTTATCTTGTGTTTAAACGAGTTAAGGGCCAACAATATACAAGAGACGGAAGACCTTTTAAGGGAAAAGTTTTATGACCTCCAAGACTGGCCCACCCGACTAACAATTTTGCTTCTGTAAGACTTTATACATGCTTCTTTTGCTTCTATAAAGCTTTATAGAAGCAAAATTGTTAGTTGGGCAGTAGGAGTTGAATTGGAAATCGCAATTTTTGTATCTTGTAGGTCGGGTGGATGGATAATAATTACCCACATCCATTGCTGTATGTCTTTACCTACATTCTTTTTCAAAACAGGGATTACAGTTTGGTCGCCTAGTATAAAACCCAGCTTCTCTGAGAGATTCTTAACTTACAATGGTGTTTCTATAACGCTTTACAGAGGCAACAGAAGCATCCGTTAAGCTTGTATAGAAGCAAAATTTAGAAGCCCCGAGATAAATCCTTTTCCATTCAAATCTAATTTAAAAACTTTTTTATTTTTTTTGAATTTGATTGATTGCAGAACAAGAAAGAATGTCAATTTTAAATTTTTTCCGAACATTTTTTAAGCATTGCAAATTGTTGTAGATTAATTAAATAAAGAAGGTAATTTCAAAAGCCCCGTTCCATTGGAGGTGGTAAACAACAAATTAATAAATGATCTAGTACACAGAACGTTTTTAAAAACATTGAAAATTGTAATAGATTGAGCCCTATCGTGCATCTTCAAGCAAATTTTGTTTGCCTTGAAATATTTCTTTCCCCCGGAATCTGTTTTGTGATCGTGAACCTCTCTCAGAATCTATTTCTAGGAAAGAAAAAATCATATTAAATGACAGTTAGATTCTCCTGGACATTTATTGGAGATACCAATGAATTTCGAGGGAAACATTTTGTGAACAATTTCGTTAAAAACATGGAAAACATTTCCAAGGTAATTTTTATTCACAAATCATGATAGCCCACATTAATTATACAAAAGAAGTACAATTTACTACTAAGTGCCGGTTTGTTCACAGTCGATTATCTTTTAATCATGGATTATTCCATACAAAAATCCTTGATTAAAAGATAATCGAGTGTCAACAAACGGGCCCTAAATCTTATCAAATTCATCTGCCCAAGAATTTTATTTGGCTGAAAGTGTTCCATTGAAAATAGCTATTACCTAAAGTACTAGCATGGCTAATAGTCACGTCTCATTGAATGTGGTTAACTATAAATGAGTAGATGATCTAGTACAACGTTTCTTATAACTTCGAAAATTGTAGTAGATTAATTACCTCAATAAAATCGCTGTTCCATTGGAGGTGGTAGTTTACTCATTAGTAGATACTAGTATACTACAATTAACACATGATCTTCTACTCGAGATAATGGGAATGTTTAGTTGTTGTACTAGATTTCTACTCATGAGTAGTAGTCTACCACCTCCAATTGAACAGGGCTAAAGAATTAACTTCAATAGCCGGGATGAGTTAACTAACTCACGAGTAGATGATCTAGTACATTTACTGCTAAATTATATTCATGTAAATGGGATTTTCATTTCAAGCTTTTCATTGAAAAGTGCAAGTAAATATTAAGGAATAGTTTACCACCTCCAAGGCTCAAAGGAACGCCGCTATTTTTCTTTTAAAACGATCTCACGACCAAATAAAATTGGGTTCTGGAAAAATCGTCGAATGTAAATCGCGATATAGAGTACTTTAAATGTAATTTCACTTAAATATTTCTAGTAAAGTATTAACCAGCATTAACTTACTTACGGAAGTCTTACCAAAGATAACTAAAACTTTTGAAACAATTCTGCTTAAAAGAAGATGTAAAAGAAGTAATAAATTTAAAAAAAAAGCCTTATAAGAGTGTTAAATAAGCTATTAAGTATTTATAGAAGCCTTACCGAAGATAAATAAAACTTTTGCAAGACTTCTCAACTGCTTTAAAGAAGTGTTATAGAAGTTATTATCTGTGATTAAGGACTTGAGATTATCTAAGACACAAAATTTTCCGTGATATTTGGAAATCGTTACCGTGACAAAAAATCACAACAAACTGAGAAAAAAAAAAAACAAATCATTTTTGCCAATGCGTGTTTTGCTTTAGACAACAACTGCCGGAATTAGAATTCACAAAGTGATCGCACATCAATTCAGAACCTAAAAATTGATATCTACGAGCCATTTGCAAAACTGGCCTTGATAGTGAACCTATTACTTTTTCGTTTTCTTTCCGAATTTTTGTTCTTAACAAAAAAAAAAACAATAATTCTTTCGGTTGTGTCTTTGTATCTCAAGAAAAACTCGTTCACAACAAAAAACTCATAGAGCACTCATTGGAACGTTATCGTTACTTAAATCGTTAGCCGTTTCCGCTTCAAGAATTTTGCAAAAAATGATGAAACTTCTGGTGAGGGTGGTATAAAGGTAAAGGTATATAATATCTGCACGCTCTAAGATATTCTCCAGAGGTAAAATATCACTTCACCCGCACCTAAAAGTCTTTTCTGTATATGTATATAAAAAAAAAACTGCAGAGGCAGAGACCATGTCTAAATCGAAGACATGGACATAAGATGTTGGCCATGTGGATGGGAATGGGAACCCAACCAGATTGCAGGAAGCACACTTAAGACAGAAAAGAAACAGCGCACAAATGATGGAAGACGACGCGGCGGCGTGTCGGTAGCTTCATGTCGGTTGGTCGTAGACTCTTCTTCCCACATCTGGCTGTTTCTTTTATTTTGCATAACCACCATCACCCAAGCTCATTTTAAAATATGTGGAACGCATGTGGAATATAATTGCCATGTTGCTCAAAACGAACTCAAGAATATGCTACTGTTGCTAATGTGACATTTCCATTTATATTGACAGACTGTAAAAGTTTCACAATTTGATTCGTGTGATGTTGATGTGGATATGTCTTGACATGGAGAGAATAATTATAAAAAAAATCTAAGACCACCAACACTAACAATCCGGATGCATGGATGTGGATGGTGTGCCGATGCTGACCTCGACCATTTTTTCTCACTACACTACATCACACCGTTTCAAATTGCTTCATGGTAGTTTTTTTTTTTAATAAGTTTTTTTCTCAAACGAGGGCGCGCGCAATCATTAAGATGAATTAACATGCAATTCTGTTGTTTTAATGTCAGAGAGCGGATGAGTGAACGGATGGGACAGGCCTGACGCCAAGCTTTTTTTTTATTTTTTGTAAGCATTTGGTCGATATTTTTGTTGTTGTTGGGTGCTAATTCGTATATACTTCGACTTTGATCTTAATTAACTGAAATTTTTTTTGTAGATAATTGTTGTTGTTGTTATTGTTGAGATGCGATGTGAACTCTGTCAGAGCAATTATGATGATTCCGTTGGGAAGTGCATATGTGCAAAATATATGTATATCCACCACAGATTCAACCTCCAGTTCAGTATAGTATAGTTTAATTTTCGCCTTACTTAATTAGGTAGGTTGTTGGTTCATGTACCAACATCATATACATTGTATATGCATTGGACGGAAGTTGCATGTGGTTTTTATGCTTTTTTTTTTACATGTGTGCAAAAAATGATGTCTTAATTGAGTCAAAAAGTGTTGGGAACATGGAAATAACAGGAAGTTTAATTTATTTGTTAATTTTGGATGGTTCCATGAGATGGAATATGCGATCATGGGACCGAAACCATCCTTAAATGTTTCCTTAGCCACCACCATCACTAGTGCTACTTAAAGCCTAAGACTTATCAAGTTCATGAGTGATTCCTATACGGGGACCTAGGACTCGAAAATGCTCTTTTCACCTACTGAACTGCGCCTCATCCGAACTTAGCTTTTTATCATAAATATCTTTCTCTGGCTGTTGTTTTGAGACATGAAAACCAATTAAGCTTCCTGACGAAAAAACAATAAGATGAATTAGTGTTTCATTAATTGCATAAAAAAATAGAGACCAATTAAAGCCCAAAATAAAATTATAAAACTTCAAAGTATTAAGGTCACAGTTTTTCGATTCGGTTCCGAGATAATGCAATCGTTGAGTTTCAGTTCCTTTGCTAAGAAAGTAATTGAGTCACAACCAGGTTTATATAAAAAAATAGTCAGTTAATTGCAATACTTCTTTGGAAAAACAAAATTTTTTCTTAACCAAAAACAATTTGTTTAATTAAAATATTACACATACGCCGTAGTGAACCTAAAACTATAAACTTGAGAATTCATTGCAAATTTGCCAAGGATGGCATTGTTAAATACGTATCTACTCCTGGACTTCAAAATTCACTAATATTTGTATGTATATTAGAGAACTATTGAAAATTTAAGGTTTTGTCAAATTTTATAAGAAAAAAAAAACTGAACTAAAAAATTTGTTTATATTTTTTTTTAAATATTTTGTTTTATATAACTTTTGTATTTTTGAAAAGTTAAATACATATTACGTGTTTTTTTTTTTTTTTGTTTGATATAATAAGAAGTATTGGGTTATAAGTTGAAAGTTTGTTTGAGGCAAAATAAAATAAGCATTTTCTTAGAATCACTTTTGCTGGATCAAAACTCAAATAATTAAGTTCAACACTAACACCTTTTTTTTTCACTTTTTTCTCTGTGTGAACTATCAAATAGTGTTTAATTTAAAATTAAAAGGGTTGGGGTCAAAATTCTGCTTTCAAAATTCTGCTTTAAAAATTCTGCTTTTCAAAATTCTGTTTTTCAAAATTCTGCTTTTCATAATTCTGCTTTTCAAAATTCTGCAAAAAAAAAAAAAAGGGTTTGCAAAATGTTAAAAAGCGCGCGCTTTTTAACATTTTCCAAACAGTTTTTTAATTTTTTGCAGAATTCTGTAAAATCATTTTTTTGAAAAATTATCTGCTTATTTGATTACTTACCTACATAATTTGTCATTTTTTTAATGCGAATTAATTTTTGTTTTATAAATGAATAAATTTAAAAATATTAAGAAAAGGTTTTTAATATTAAACATTTCCGAAAATAACTAAAAATTTATTAATTTATCAAATAAAGATGAATATTCAAAAATTTGAATAAGAAAAGGAATATACAACATCGGTTCCAATTAGTATACATATTTCATTTGAAAGAAAGTCAGTATATGCATTTCAAAAAATATGTGCGACACTTAAATAAAAAAATTTAGGAAAGTACCAATGTTGAATTACATTAATGAGGTGTATTTTTTTTTTAGCCAGCGCATATGCTATAAAAAAAAAAAAAAACAGAATTAGCAGAATTTTTTTGTTGAAATAAATGCTGGCAGAATTTTGAAAAGCAGAATTTTAAAAAGCAGAATAGAAAAAAAGCAGAATTTTGAAAAACGGAATTTTCGCTGAAAAAGCAGAATTTTGAAAAGCAGAATTTTGAAGCCAGAACCGACCCGATCCCATAAAACGGGTTGGGGTCGAAATTCTGTATGTTGCAAAATTCTGTATTCAAAATACTGTATGCCAAAATACTGTATGTCAAAATTCTGTATGTGCAAAATGCTGTACGAACAAAATTCTGAAAGTCTAAATTCTGTACAGCAAAATTCTGGTTGGTCAAAATATTGTATTTCAAAATTCTGTACGAACAAAATTCTGTAAATCAAAATTCTGTAAAAATTCTGTAAAAAATATCGTTTTGATAATGTAAAAAAGTGCGCGCGCACTTTTTTACATCATCAAAACGATATTTTTACATCATTTTTACAGAACTTTGAAATTCAGATTTATTTAAAGGAGGTTTTATTATGAATTTCTTAAAGATCAACTTAATAAAGAGGCAAGCTTCTAATGCTGATTAATCTAGATAGATACCTTAATAAGAACTACGGTTAAAAAGGAGAGAAAACACAAAACTCTACAGTTATTTAAAAAACAATCTGAATTTTATCACGTTGCATACAAAAAAGGGATTGCAAAAAAATTAAATGTATGTTGATTTTTACATTTTTTTGTAAAATATATTTTGTATGTTTAAGAAAAGGGGAGCTCTTCATAATTCTGCTTGTCAAAATTCTGTACGACAAAATTCTGTGTTGTCAAAATACTGTAATACCATAATTCTGTACGTCATTATACTGTAAATACAAAATTCTGTACGTCAAAATACTGTATGAACAAAATACTGACATGGCAAAATTCTGTTTTGTAAAATTCTGTACGGCAAAATACTGTATATCAAAATTCTGTAAAAATGCTGTAAAAAAATATCGTTTTGATAATGTAAAAAAGTGCGCGCGCACTTTTTTACATTATCAAAACGATATTTTTTTACAGCATTTTTACAGAATTTTGATTTACAGAATTTTAATGTACAGAATTTTGAAATACAGTATTTTGACCAACCAGAATTTTGCTATACAGAATTTTGACTTTCAGAATTTTGTTCCTACAGCATTTTGCACATACAGAATTTTGACATACAGTATTTTGGCATACAGTATTTTGAATACAGAATTTTGCAACATACAGAATTTCGACCCCAACCCAAAAAAAAATCAAATAGTAGTTTTTAGGCAAGTTCTATCTTTCCATGAAAAAATTTTTGTTTGAAAATCATTTTAACGGTACCTGCCATAGAACCGTTTTTTTTTTTTTTTTTCATATCTGATTTTCTGCCAAACTACTTCTTCAATTTCAAAATTCTGTACTCCAAACTTCTGTAAATGATAAAACAAAAATTGTGTTGATTATTCATAAGAAAGTGCGCACTTTTATTTTCATTATCAAAACAATTTTCTTCAATCATTTACAGAATTTTAGAATACAGAATTTCGAAATTCATAATTTTATATTTGCAGAATTTTAGAATACAGAATTTTGAATTTCCAGAATTTAAAAAAAAAAACAGAATTTTGAATTTACAGAATTTTAAATTCTGGAATACAGAATTTTAGAATCCAAATTTAAGCACATACAGAATTTCGACCTCAACCCGTTTTTATGTTCTTTGAAAAACGAATTTTATGTTTTTTTTTTTTTATATGAATTTACTAAATTTCTCTATAAAAGCTCTTAAACATTTTAGCAACTTTAACCTTAAGAGGAAGTTCGTGCGACCCAGTCGTGCATTTTATTTCAGATGAAATAAGAAGTTGTATTATGTATTTTTCCTATTCTCTATCATAAAATCAAGATACGCATGTTTATGATCTTTAAATTCCCCAAAACCACCCATTAAAATAATTTTATTTAGATATGCATATTTATACGAACTTTTAATTTTAAGTCAATGGACCTTAATGGAAGTAATTTAAACATGTCTTTATGAATAAACATATAATATTCGCTTTGGAGTTAAATGAAATTTTGCAATAGTTTCTCAACGGCTAAAATGTTATCTTTACTATATCAATCTTCACCCCAAATGACCTTGAAACAATAAAATTTCAAAAATAATTCCCCATATTAATTAAATTAAATTGCTTAATTAAATGTGTGTGTGATGCATTTTTCGTCGTCGATCGTTTGCATATGCCATTATTTTATACATTTTCATCAAAGATTGGTATTTTTATAAATTGTTTGTGGTTAAACTCTCAATTAGCAAGGTCTCGTCTTTCGCACATAAATTAACAAAGAAGAAGACAGGCAGCACAAATCATACCTTCTTTATACAACGTACTAATCATACAAAAAAAAAAACCAACACTAAAAAAAAATTTATTATAAAATATGTGATAGGTGCTACAACTTCTGCCGGATATTGCTGTCTAATGGCCCAAGCTGCCATCAAACGGCCAAACGTTGTTGGTCGTCCAATTGGAAATGGACGCGCTCCCACAAATTAATGTTAGCAGCCAAAGTCAATTTACATTTATGATCCGAGATATTTAAATATTTGCATCGGGAATCGATAAATTTATCAGCAGTAGCACGTACTTTTTGGTTGGCAAACGTTTCACACGACCAACTATGAAAAACGATGAAGCAAAGAAGACACAATGATAAAGGGATTTTCGAGGAGGAAGTTTTTTTTATACCTAATTTTTTTTTGTTTGATTAACAGAAAAAAAAAGCCAACGACTTAATAATAATCATTTGATTCAATTCGATTGATGATTGGATTATAATTTTGTGTTATTTGCTTAAGAAGTGGTATTTTTTTGAACTTCCGTTTGACTTACTTTTGAAATCAATAAAAAAGTGTGTTTGTTTGATGTTTGTATCGGAAATGTGGAGTATTTTTTCAAATTTTTAAACGGCCGACAGAAATGTTTTAATAAACAATAATGGAAACTGTTGAAAACACATTTATGAATCTTTAAGGGTTCAAATACCAAAGAATTTTTATAAAATTAAATTAATACCATATCAATGATTAAAAAGCAATAAATAGCGGTCATAAATGAATTGTCTAATCGCTTCCTGTTTTTTATCTTTCTTATTGCAAACATTAAGAGGTCCAGAGATTTCCAGGTTCCAAAGATATTTACAGTTAAAAAGTTCATATTTAAAACTTTGAATTATCGGAAAATACAGTAAAAAAAATACCTTTGAAAAAACAATTATATTAGAGCAAAAGTCAAAGTCCGACCTGAGACCTCCAAGACCCTTATTTTTAAATTTCATTTAGAAACTTTTTTCGTGAAATTGTTAGGGGTTTTGATACTATTTTACCTTACATTATTCTTAAGTTTGTAATTATATGAAAATTATAAAAACAAACAAAGGGGTCTGAATTATAAGTTTAAGGGCCAGTTTGTTCACAGTCGATTATCTTTTAATCAAGGATTATTCCACAGAAAATCCTTGATTAAAATATAATCCAGCGAGAATAAACAGGCCCTAAAAAAACCTAAATTATTCAAGAAAAATTAAAAACAGATTTATAAAAAAATGCTAGTCAAGGTTTTGCCTTTATTCAAAAATATATATCTATTCCAAAGGAGAATCAAACATGATATTGGGGTCCGAATTTTTTACGTTTAGATTTTTTTTTTTTTTAATATTTACAAGAAGATTTAAGCAACCTTGTTCAATATATTCACATTCCATATTTCGACATTAAAACCATCCTTTAAGATTTTGAGCCCTTTAAAAACTTTAAGGGCCATTTGATGAATCGAAAATTAAATAATTTATGTTGAACATACTCTTATTCCTTACTTTTTATTCTGCGTAAACTGTCACATAAGAATTTAAGTAGAACTTTACTGCTTAAGTTTCGATTTACCAAACGAGTCTAAGACCCCAAACAATTTTCAAAGAAGAGATAATTTTTTGTAAAGAATTTTGAAACTAAGTTTATTTATTTTGCTAAGGAGTAATTTTTGGAAGAATAATTGAAAGTTGTGATCATGCAAGCGATTTAACAGTTTTGTGTTTGTAAATAGATAGTTAAGAAAAACAAACAAAGGGGCCTGAATGTTCAAAAATTAAAAAAAAAGAGGTAAAAATAGAATTGCCCGGTGCAACACATGTTAAAGAATAGGTAATATGAATCTATTGTTTAAAAATAAAGGAGACGCTTACAGATTTGAATGCAAGCAATTAAATTAACTTGAATAGTACATACAACTAAAAAATTTGAGGTCCCAAAAGCGTTAAATTGGTTTATTATTTTATTTTAATTCGTTTAAATTCCATTTTATAGCTTATAGGTGTCAAATATGTTTCAATATATTAAAACTATGAGACCTACTAAAAATGAAAAATAAATATAGGGTTGCCAGTTTTTGACTATAAACTTTTATGTGGCAACTCTATTTTACAGGAAAAATTGTCAAATGATTAATTTTGTCATATCTTAATTTGATCAAATAAAAGCCTAAATTGTGTAAAAAAAAATGATCAGTAAGTTCTAGGAGTAGGTACCTTTATGCCCATTAATATGGCAGCCCTATTAAATGAAAAAAATAATACAAGGTACCAAAAATATTTTTTTGAACAAAAAAGTATGATTTTTTTTAAACTAAAAACTCTTAAATATATACATTGAACTTTAGCTGATATTTAAAATGACAAGTGCCATCATCAAACTCGGCAACCCTACTTAAATGCTAAAAAAAAAATACCAAAAACACTCATTTTTCAGATAAAATGTAGTTGATTTTCTCCGAAAAAAAAAACAGTCTGTTATGAGGTTACGAGTTGGATAAACCAAAGTTTGCTCCAGATCAATCACAGTGAAACCAAATTCAAAATAATGCTCATTAATTTAAGTCATTACACAAATGTACTGGTTCAATTTCATGTAAGATCAAGATTCTCTCTTCCAAAAGTTCTTAATTCTTTTTGCAATATTAAACTTTTCAAAACTTTACTGGAATTTAAAATAGGTTTCCCGGCTGAAATTCCATCTCATCATCATCAAAATTTAACCCACCTGCTCCATCCTTCTAAAAATAGAAACAAAAGGATGCAATTAGTATATTCAACCGGAGCCAATCTTAATTTCCTAAAAGTTCAGAAACCATTGTTCCAAGTCGAGTGTAAAATCAAGTTGATTATGTGTTTCTCCCCATATAAAATGCATCCTAAACGAACCAAAAATAACCTAAAACCAAAAACGACCTAGCTTTAGCTCTATTTCGAATGCACGTGGTAGATTTTTCAAGTTGAACATTTTCCCACTCTTGTTCGCGATTAATCTACTTAGAGAAAAAAAAAATAAAATAAGAACATGCACCAGAAATGAGATCCTTTTGGATCTTTTTGTGTTGTCATCGTCGGTGTTGTACCTAGTCTATGCATATTAACATCGACCTCATCATCATCATCATCATCATCATCAACCTTATAATGTCGCATCGTCACCATTACCCTTTAGAGACTGGATTTTACCCAAATGGCTGCAGTTGTTGCTGCAATTTGTACGTTTGGATTGGAAGATTTCTTAGTAAGGTTAGGTACCACATCGCCTACTCTTGTTTCTCCATGTAAAAAAAAAAAAAATTAAAATTAAGAACTTAGCAGAAATGTGTGCAGAAATAAGATCAAAGCTGGTTTACCTACTAAAACATTTGGCCCCAGCCTGAACCACACAACATGACAAGAACGAACATCAGCGGCGTTATAGAAGGAAGAAGAAATAAGTTTAACACTCTCTGCTTACCGCAAAAACCATATCAGAAGGTAGATTTCAAGGGTATGGTCAGCGTTGCCAACCCATTCAGGCAAAATTCTGCCTCACTTGAAAAAAAATTAGGCCTTTTCAAATAAATTATGCCTCAATTTAAATTTCTTAGTTTTTATGTTAAAAAAATTATAAACAAAAAGTGCAAGTACACAAAACGAAATGTTTTTGAAGTGAAAACTTCTTTAGTATCGTAGTGATTAGAAACAAGATGAAACGAAAACGCGACACGAACATTCAACTTGTTATAACTTTTTTGTTTTAATAGATAGATGAATGAAATAATTAAATTAATTATAATTGTACAAAATTTCAATTAATTTCATGTTTAAAATTCTGAGATAACGGTAAAAAGATGTTCTTTTCCTACATACATTATATCTTTTGATCTAGTGCACATACAAATTTGATTTAACTTTAATACGCATGCTGATAACATAACCTTTTATTTGATATATCACACATAACGGTACGTGCTCTACAAGTTACACAATCTTAAATTGCAAAAAAAATTGGACATGGTTGGCTTTAAAAAATTCTTACTTATTTGGTAGGCATGGTAGATATATACATACATTATTGAAGCGTCATAATAAAAGGTGATATAAAATTTGTTATAGGTTGTTGGAATACAAAAAATTTAGGTTTTTTCGATTTTCTTTGCAAGAAAAATGATTTTTTAAGGTTTCACTTCTAACACGTGTGAATTGCACACATAATTTTTTTTAAATTAATTTATACATTAAGGGCTAATTTTTCAATAGTCAGATAAACCTCAAATAGAGATTATTCCTAGGAATACAAATTTTTAATGTTGAAATTTATTCTTCTGATAGTCTAACTGACGATTGAAAAATCAGGGCTAAGGCAACTTATTTGTCACGTAACCGCAACTTATTTTCTTCGAAAGGAATATTTCAAGACGTGCGTCGGTCGTTGCTTCATGTAATTGGAAGAAATTAGCGGCCAATTTTGTTCTTCTTCTTCTTCCTTTTTTTTTTCTCGGCGCTGTTATGATCTCGATGTCGAGGGGATCATAACCTTCCCACGTTACTGCTTCACACTAGTGATCCGCCTGTGGGGTTCGCCGGGTTGACCTCAGAAATCGGCGGCAAGCCTCCCGGTTTTGTATTGTTCCGTTTCTGAGGCCAACTGAATGCTGGTGTTTTTGCATTTGCTTGTACCAGGAGTTTTTAGGCCTACCTTTCTTTTTATTTCGTGTTGGAACGTTATATGATATTGCTTTTTTGACGGGGTTCTCAGGATCTCTCCTTTGAACATGGCAATACCAACTGAGTCGGTCGTGTTCAATTTTTTGGGAGATGGTATTTTTAACATGAAGGCTTCCTCGGATCTTCGTACTTCTAATTCTATCAAGCGGCCAATTTTGTTCACCAATAAAAAATATAAGCCTATTTGCAAGGGTCTTAGACCTTTTTACCAGCAAAAAATTAGATTCTTTTCTAGTAAAAGTGATTAGTGTGAAGAAAATTCTTCGAAAAATTAAACACTACCAAGAGTTAAATGGTAAAAACAAATTCTGTAGATAAAATTTCGAACAACCTTTATTTAAAAGATATGGAACATATTAGTATTTAGTCTTTTTTTTATCAAAATATATATAAAAATTATAAGAAACTTTTAAAATATAAATCAAGAGTAAAATGAAAAAATTATGCCTTTTTGGCAAAATATAAGCCTCAATGCCTAAAAGGCATAATTATGCCTCAGTTGGCATCGCTGGGTATGGTGGACTATGGAATGGAGGTGTTTGCCTCTTCTAGTACAACGAAAAAGTACAAAAAGGAGTCTCTTGTCGACGTCGACGAGACCGCAAATTGCTATTTGCTTGTGATGCCGACAACGATGACGACGATGACGATGAACTAGAAGATGACAGCCAGTATGGCACGGCACAGAACGAAAGATATCTAAAGACGAGAGGGTGGACAGAAAACTGGAGGAAGCTTCTGCGGCACCGCACCGAACACAGACGATGGAGCAGAGCATTTGCGGGAAATCGCATAGTCACATCTCATTAAGTTCTGAGTTATGGTTGGTATTATTAGGCCAGTGCCGATGCCTTCAAAAACATTAAAAAGTACAAAAAAATCATAGTAGGATGAAACCCATTGGAAAAGAAGGGGAATATGATAAGAATGAAAGGTAAAATAAATTACGGGCGAGCCGAGTTCGGGAAGTGGGTGGGTTGAGTTTTTAATGGTAAAAAATGGTATATCTCGATTTCCGGCAAAATTACAAATCCTATAGAAAAAAGTTGTATAGCAAAGTCGTAGGTAATAAAAAGATCTACAACTTTTGTACCAACAATTTTTTCACATAACCTCAAATTTTATGTGAAAAATTCAAAAAACCAGATTTTTTGTTTTTTTATTTTTATCTTTTTCAAAAACAAA
The DNA here is from genome assembly GCF_945859705.1 of Episyrphus balteatus. Lineage (NCBI taxonomy): Eukaryota > Metazoa > Arthropoda > Insecta > Diptera > Syrphidae > Episyrphus > Episyrphus balteatus. The sequence goes on from NC_079136.1 coordinate 120,474,539, forward strand.
AATTTTTCTACGAAATTTGGTGAAAACTTACCTTATTATGTCCCAAATACACTGTAATTTATTTGATTTAAAATATTAATTTGTTTACCTTATTTTGACTTAATACAAAAAAAACACCCTAATTTTCAAACGAAAATTCACGTGTCAAAATATCAGCTTTTTTCAAAAAGTCGGTGGGCATTTCGTTCTTTAAAATGTCTATTTTCTGATGATGTAAAAAAATTTTACATAAGTATACTATAGAACATGTTTTAGTAAAATTCAAAAAATGAAAAAAGCTTGAATTCGAAAAAAAATTTGTATCATTGTTTATATTGTTGGCCTATTTGTTCAAATTTACACTTTAATTACTCAAAAAACGTAAGATTAATCAATGTTACATGAAATCTTACGTTTTTTGAGTAATTAAAGTGTAAATTTGAATAAATAGACCAAAATTGTAAACAATGATAAAAATTTTTTTTCGAATTCAAGCTTTTTTCATTTTTTGAATTTTACTAAAACATGTTCTATAGTATACTAATATAACATTTTTTTTACACCATCAGAAAATAGACATTTTAAAGAACAAAATACCCACCGACTTTTTGAAAAAAGCTGATATTTTGACACGTGAATTTTCGTTTGAAAATAAGGGTGTTTTTTTGGTATTAAGTCAAAATAAGGTGAACAAATTAATATTTTAAATCAAATAAATTACAGTATATTTGGGACATAATAAGGTAAATTTTCACCAAATTTTGTAGAAAAATTTTTGTTTTTGAAAAAGAAAAAAATAAAAAACCAAAAACTCGGTTTTTTGAATTTTTCACATAAATTTTGGGGTTATGTGAAAAAATTGTTGATACAAAAGTTGTAGATCTTTTTATTACCTACAACTCTGCTATACAACATTTTTCTATAGGATTTGTAGTTTAGCCGGAAATCGAGATATACCATTTTTTACCATTAAAAACTCAACCCACCCACTTCCCGAACTCGGCTCGCCCGTAATTTATTTTTCCTTTATTTTTCATCATATTCACCTCCTTTTCCAATGGGTTTCATTCTACTATGATTTTTTTTGGTTTCAAAAATTATCGACCCTGGTCTATATAGGCAAAAGATTGTATAGAAATGCGCGAAGTACGCGGAGATTCGGATCATCATGTGTGTTGGTTTGTCAAAGAATAGGGAGTAGGTATATAGAGATCCTTGATAGAATTGAGTACCTTTTCCTTATTCTTTTAGTGCGATGGTTTGCGGTTAGAAGAATGAGGAATTAATTTTTTTTTTCCTTCTTTTTCGTCGTATGTTCTCTGTGCTGTGTGTGTCTATTCGACTGAATGATGATGTTGATTAAATGAAGGAGATGGCAAAATGATGATGCCTTTTCTCATTTCTTCAATGCCATCACCATCAGCATCAGCCATCACATCATGTGTGGGTAATGTTCTAAGAGATGAGCTAAAACGATGTGAAATATGGTTGGGGGCTGTTGGGTTGTAAACGACTTAGAGTTGGATGGAACTTCGGAGTGGGTCAATATGGAAATGGAGTGATTTTTATAAGGGGGCCACCCAAATACTTACCTTATAAAGAAATATGTATAGAAGGAAAGAAAATCTATGTAGGTATATCTTGATGGAAGTTTCAATTACCAGAGGCAGGCATATTATGGAGTAAGAGGTTAAAAGGGTGGTACTTTGTGGTTAGTTTATAAGAAGGAGTAGGTTTGATATAAGAGAGATTGTTTGACGAATGTATTTTTATTGGAAATTTGCCAAATGAGAGGTATTTGTATTATGGATTTTTAATCCCAAACAGGTATAGCATTTGAACAGCACCTAGGGTAAGTTAAAATGAAATGCAAGGGAAATTATGGTGACTGATAGCACATAATATATTTGTCACAGTCCCCGTTTAACTGAAGAAAATATTTAAAGATCAGAAACGTGTTTCAGATAAGCAGGTTTTTCTCTTAAGAGGGTTTCTCTTAAGCGGGTTTTTATGCTACATGAGCCCATGGGCGTTTTGCCCCCACTTCCCCTACATATGTATTGCATTTAAACTTTTTGTAATTTTTTTATTTTATAAACTAAAAAATTAAAAAAAAAAAAAAAAAACAGTGTTTTACTGCTACGTTTTCACTCTTAAGCTTAACCAATATTGTAGATAGGTAGGAACTGCCTATTCGTATTTGTAAACAAAGCCATATTCTATCCTGAAATACAACATCAAATCGTTGCCACCGAGTGCTGCATTTAAATTTAAGTAATACGAAAAATATTAGAAAAATTAAAGAAAAATCGACATTTTTTTGCCATAAAATAATGATTTAAAATGTCATTCGGCAGATTTTTTTTCAAATAACTTCTTTTACGAATAATACTTGCGAAAAAATAGATTTTCCATCATTTTTCATCGATTAAAAATCAAAAATTGTAAAATATATGGTGTTTTATACCCTCAGTTTTGGCATGTGCAAACAAAGAGGCATATGCATAAAAAAAAGTAATTACTAGTAGTAAAAGGTTTATAGTAAATACTAGTAGTACTAGTAGAAGCTGAAACTAATAGTATTTACTACATTCGGTATGCATAAACCTTAGTTTCTACTAGCTAGCATAAACTAGTAGTAAATACTGGATTCATCCCAGTAAATACTACTAGTTCATCTGAAAGTAATAGTATATACTAGATACCTACTTAAATGCTGTTGCTTTTTTTTTTTTTGTTCTATATTTTTAACGTTCTATAATTTCTTTCTTTTGTAACCAATTTTTTGTATTACAATTTGTTGATAATAGCCCCGTTCCATTGGAGGTGGTAGTTTACTCATGAGTAGGTCTAGTACTAGAATTAACACTTGATCTTCTACTCGAGGAGATAAAAATGTGTAGTTGTTGTACTAGATTTCTACTCACGAGTAAACTACCACCTCCAATGGAACGGGGCTAATTACAACTGGTGTTTAAGGCGGTTAAGTTTTATACGCTTAGAAGAAATGCCTAAAAAAGCATTTTAATTTTAGTACACATAATTTACTTCACTATTTCAAATCTACTTTGCTATTTTTACTTTGCATTACTTTGACTGTTTTAATCATAATTGTATACTTTTTTTTTTTGTTTCGTTTAATTTTCAACTTGAGAAAATTTATTTTCCTTATTCAATAAAAAAATCAAATATACCTACAACATCGAGTGAATATACTTAAAATTAATTTTCAACACAATTTAAGAGTTTAAAAGTGAGTGTTCGAAGTTAAAAAAATGGCAAAAGTAGAAGTAAAGTTTGTTAAAATACTAGAAAAGTATGCCGTACTTATTAACAAATCTCAACAGCCTCATATAATAATAAAAAGCAAAGGCGGAAGCCTTAAAATTGTTTATTCCTGAGTTTCAAGCCAACACTGGTATTTTAATAACAGGAGACCAACTAAAGAAGAGGATAAATAACATTTAACATGAGAAAGTTTTTACTAGTAAATATTCAAGTTGGTATTTAGAAACTTGAAAAATTACCAGTAAATACTAGAAAGTAAAAGTTCGTACTAGTTTTTTATGCATATCAAATTCATCCAAAACTAGTAAATACTATTCTTCTAGTAAATACTACCTTTCCAGCATTTACTATGTTTTTTATGCATATGGAAAGTAGTAAATACTATTAAAATTTACTAGTAAAAGCATATGCTACCTTTTATGCATACGGCTCAAAATTTCAAACGCAAAAATCTTTCTTATTTGACCTAATCCAGAAAAACTAAGAACGCCATCGTGTTCAGCATACTCGAATTATCTTTAGTAGATATGAGAGCCCTCTGTCGGAAAAAAAAAAGTTCCATTTTCGAACACAGTGATTGATTGATTATAATCAAGCTGTACCTTACGCCAATACGGCCAAATACCTTGGAATGACTCTGGATGCAAAGCTAAATTGGAAAGAGCACATCAAAAAGAAAAGAGAAGAACTAAACTTGAAATATAGAAAAATGTACTGGTTACTTGGTAACAACTCTGATTTATCAACCCAAAACAAAATAATGCTGTATACTCAAGAAGTACTTAAGCCTGGACCTATGGAATCCAATTATGGGGTTGTACAAAGAAAACAAATACCGAAATCATCGAAAAATTCAAAAACAAAGCCCTTCGTGGAATAGTTAGTGCACCTTGGTACATAAGAAATAGCGATCTACATCGTGACTTACAAATAGAAATGATTACAGAAGTTGTTAAAAAATACGCTGTATCGCACAATCAGAGACTGTAAAGTCATACTAATTCTGAAATGGAGTCCATCTTGAATATAAGAAACCATGTTCGGAGATAAATAAGAACCAAGCCTCATGAGCTTATGGTCTAAAAAACATGGGAAAGTATTAAAAGTTTAAACTTCCCCCAAAGTGATTTTACAAAGTTAAGAAAGAAAAATCTGATTAAGAGGTGGTTTTAGTGGTTAAGAGTAGTCCCACACTACTTGGTGCCGAATACTGCCAGCCAAGTATCTTTTGAAGATAGTTTTTTCTTTCATTTTTACTTTTGAGTTTTGAAGCCAAAGCACAGTGAGCCTGAACAACTTTAAGGTTGACCTAAAATGACGACAAAAATTAAAGAGGAGGCTTTGTTCCTGAAGGCCTCAGCAATAATAATCCATTTTAAAAAAAAATCGGATTAGCTTTCTTTTTCACGTAGGTAAACGTGTTTTTTTTTTCGAGAAAAATTCATATCAACTCAAGGCTCGAGTACGATAACTTAGGCGCCGAGAATTGAAAATGGTTTTTAGTAGAGGTATTCAATACAATCATTTTTTGTTATGGGAGGGAGGGTCTATGTAACCCTTTTAGGCGGGAGGGGCAATTTTCTAAAAAAAATCATACAACAAATTATTAAAAAACAATGGCAACACTTACAGTTATGAATGATACCTTTTTCAAAAGCTAGAATTTTACACTTAATTACAGTTTTTAAATCAAGTTCTTTAATCAGTTATTTTCGAAATAATCGATTTAAAAGTCAATAATTGTGAAAAAAGAAGTTTAAAAAAATACATTGAATACTATTTTTTTCGAGACTTTGGGTTTCATTACGGGATAAATTGATAAAGTAAAAAAATTTCCTTATCAAATACTGAAAGGAAAACTACTTTCTTTATCAGATTTTTATTTGCTTGGCTATTTTGCTTTGCTTATCAAAAATTAAAAAGTACTGTGCTTAATCTACTTCGATTCCATGAATGGGTTTTATTTCCATTTAAAATTGAATCTTCAAAATAGTGTGGTACCAGAACGCTCATTAGTGAGCCTGATAAAGAAAGTAGTTTTCCTATTTTTCAATTTTCTCAAAAAACTAGAAGGCATAGAAACATATGGTTTTCAGTATTTGATAAGGAAATTATTGAGGTAGTTTATTTTATCAATTTATCAAGTAATGAAACCCAAAGTATCGACAAAAATATATAATCGCACAACATCATAGAAAGCGAGGACAAAGAGTTTGTATACAAACATTTTTGTGAAAAGTTGTTTTTTTTTTGAAGAGACATTAAAATCTGTAATTGGTCCCAAAAAGTCAATAATTTGTGAAAAACTCTTTATTCTTGCTTTCTATTCCAAATGCACCGTTTTACCAAATTTTATTAGGGTGGCCCACCAGTTTTTGTTTCACTCAAAAAAGCACGTTGATTTAACGTTGATATTCTTATGGACACTTTAGAACTTTAGATTCTTATTTTCAATCTCTAAAGAAACATAATTGCTGAATTTCAATCGGGTGTCACTTTTATTACTTAGTTTTTCCAAAACACCCACATTTTCTTTACATCTAAAAAAACACCCATCCACATGAAAAATAAATTGCACGACTGGGGTCTCACGTACTTGCTCTTGCAGTTCAAAGCACTTTTATGTTAGTTTACTTGTAGATTTTACGAGCTGCCTCTAATATAAATTTTAAAGAAATTTTGTTAAGGTTGGGGAAGAGCCGACATTTACACTAAATTTTTTTCATATAAAATTTTTTTTTTTGTATTTGACTTTTTTGAGAAAAAATAAGAATGCAATTTTATTGCCATTGCTTTAAATATTACGTATACAAAGTTTAATCAAAATCGTTAGAGCCGTTTTCGAGAAATTCGCAATATCGTATTTTTTTGTATGGAAGGTATACGTTCTAAACGAGATATAAAAAAACAAAAAAAAACTAACTTTCAGAATTCCATAAAAATAATCTGTACCAAATTTGAAGAAAATCCATCCACCCGTTTTTAGGCTGTGGAAATGTGTACAGATGGACGCACAGACGCACAGAAGCACGGACGGATTTGCGAGACCCACTTTTTTGGAATTCTCCATCATCGTAATGTTGGTTTTGATTAAAACCTCAAAATTTTTTTTCGACACGAAACCAATACTTGCCCTATAGAGCAAGTAAAAATTATAGACTCATTTTATTCGTCATTCCCAAGGGAGACAACATTTTTAATAAATTTCTTATGGGTGCCTTTTATACCATTGATTTTATTATCTTATCGCATATTATCCTTGTTTCCCAAAAAAAAAACACCCTTTCACCTAATATTTTTATATTATTAGATTTTTAAATTTATTAGATTTCTGGTTTCTTTTATAAATGAAATATTTTTACCAATTTTCATTGCGGTACTATTTTTGTACTAGTATTTGTGGTACTTATTCTGAGTTTCATCATTTAAAAAAAAAAAACACCCAAGATGATTTTGTATCCTCTTTAGATTCTTAGTTCTTATAACAAAAGAAAAGTTTTCAGCAAGTTTAAGAAATTAACAAAATTTATGTGAGCTGTTATGATACCTTTTTCGCACTTAACTCAACCTTTCAAAAAAACACCCTTTCAAATACCTATTACTTTAAATTTTTTCAGGGGGGCGTTGTCACCGTGTGTAGATCACTAAATTTCTAGTATTAAGCTTTAACTTTTTCATTCTTTCTTGCGACTTCTAAACTGCAGATGTTCTTTTCAAAGATCTTCTCATACTTTATAGATTTTAGTCTCAAAGGAAAGTCAAGCATCCTCCTCACCTCTAATTGCTGTGACTGAAATACTGTGATTTTCAAGTAGGTACTGCGCTGCATTTAAAAATGTCGCACCTGATTTTCTGGAATTTATTCATTCTTAGTAAACGTTAAACTTCGCCTTGAAATGAGGCTTTTAATCTAGTTAAATTTCTTATCTTCTTAAAGTCTATTTTTACGGAATTCTTAGTACCGAAAATAAAACACGAACAATAACAAAAACAAGATGGAAGGAACATTATTTTTCCATGAATTCCTCCATCACCATCCAAGTCTTTTCCTCTTTATTGAATTGAACACAACAAATTAGTTAATTAATAGCAAAAATCCAAAAATTGTAGAATTTCTAAAGAATTCTGAAGAAATACTCTACACGGTTATACAACCCCCAGCGGATTTAATTTCATAATTAAATGCAAACCTTGGCTCGTTGCGTTGCGTGACTCTTCCTCAATTTTTAATCTTAAATATTTTATGAATTCCAAATTGAACTCGATTTCTCTCTCAGGTTTCTTCTTCAATCTATGAGTTAGCTACAAAATAATAACGAGTATCTAAAGAAATAGAGAATTATAACGACCACCGAAGACACATTAAATGAAAAATCGTCGTCGTCGCTGAAAGTTTTGCTGTATACTCTTCTTCTGCGAGGAATATTATACTGCCCCCAGGATATTTAAATACGTGAAAATACCATTTTGTCACGAGCTTGGTGGATTGAAACTATAAACTTATAGCTCATCGCCAACACCACCCTATTTTTCTAGTGCCTGGCAAATACTCTGTGTAATACCAGAAAACCAAACCAGCATGTAAAATGCACAACACACCCAGAAAATTTCCACCCAAATACTATACGTTACCGACCATCATAACCATACCTCGCCTCGAGTCAAGTTTTGAGGACCTTTACAATGGCAAAAGTGTGCTTGCATATTATGGCTATCGTATAAAATGGGGGGTTTATATATTGCATGCGAGGTTAAACCATATGAAACCCACCCTTAAAAAATAATTACTCGTGTCAACTAAGTGGCTCTTAAAGTCACGTGAGTAGACAGTGTAGCAGCCACTTTGGGGCGGGTATATAGGTAATATCTACACTTTTGTGTTATGTTAAATGGAATCGTTTTTACGACTAATGGATATAATATGGAGGTCTTTGAACTTTTCTAAACAAACGTATCTATAATATTCATTCAGAGAGAAAGAGAGACAGTGGGATTGAAAGTGGAGTTTGGTTTTTATAGTGTAATTAAGTTTATAGTGGCGGCTTTATATTTTTCACACAAAAGTTGCGGGATGTGCGGTAATGGTTATGTGGGTGATTAAGGGTGCGTCTTCTTTGAGGGATATCATTGTGTTATTATTATTTGCTATCTTAATTATGGAGGAATAGCAATAGCTTTAAGTTTAACAAAGATTTGAAAAATATGTTGTTGTTTTTTTCTGGGAGATCATCGAATACCGAATTTTATTAAACAAGTTAATTTGTGTCTAAAGACTTGTCGATTTGTCTAAACTAACAAATCTTCTAATCTTCCAAGCTTTGAAGCGTTTTGGTCGCGTTTTGGACGCGTTTTGGAAGCGATTTGGAAGCGTTTTGGACACGTTTCAGACGCGTTTCAGACGTGTTTCAGACGTGTTTCAGACGTGTTTCAGACGCGTTTGGGACGCGTTTGGGATGCGTTGTGGACGCGTTTTGGATGCGTTGTGGACGCGTTTCGGACGCGTTTTGGACGCATTTTAGATGCATTTTGGATGCGTTTTGGACGCGTTTCGGGCGCTTTTCAGACTAGTTTTGGGCGCGTTTTGGACGCGTTTCTGACGCGTTTATGACGCGTTTCGGATACGTTTCAGACGCGTTTCATACTCGTTTTGGACGCATTTCGGACGAGTGCTGGACGCGTTTCAGGCTCGTTTTAGTCTTGTTTAAGGAGCGTTTCGAACGTGGTATGGACGCGTTTTGGACGCGTTTTGGAAATTGCGAAAATGTAAACAAACTGAAAAATCTTAGTGATGTGATTTACACACAGTACAAAACAAAAATTCCGTTAGGTACCTACTTCATAAACGGATTAGCTATATAAGCAAATTTTTATATTTTTGTGCCTTCCTACTCCCCAGACTCATATTGCCCAGAAATAACTACTCAAATACAAAAATAAATAAAGATGTTTAATATTTTATTGAAAAAAAGCAACAACAACAAAAAAAAGTAATAAACGATTTGCTTTGGTCTTTTATAACATCCCACTTACATTATACACCTTCCACAGAGTACCTTCTCGTATATTATAAATCGCTAACAAAACCCTCATAAATCATGCAAATATAATAACAACAACTACTGGCACATCGGTGTAGCACGATAAAAACCTGCGACCGACCAACAGCAAGCACCTGAACATAAACAAAAGATGTTTCATTGAACTCGTACCACCTGAAGGCTGTTAGCTGTAGCCAAAAGAACAAAAAAGAAAAAAAAAAAAAAAAAACATTACCATGTGCAAAAATTATTCCTTAAAAAGATACAAAATCGATATCTCATAAAAACCATACCCATGTGTTCCAGTTCCAATAAGAGAAATAAAAAAACGGCACAAAACATCGGGCCATTGAAAAAAGCTGGTGGAAGAGCCTTCTGGATAGGATGTTGTATAGGTGCTCCAATTTGTGCTCTGTTTACACTTGAACGGTGACCCACAAAATATGTATAAAAAAAGTATCTATACTAGAGGGCCGATATTTTTAACCTTCTTGCAGATGTTTCCTCAACCTGCGACATTGTTTTTATATCCTTCTCGTCCTTACACACACACACACACAAATATCAAACTAAAGGTCTATCTACATTCTGATTTATTCTGAAAAGAAACTCATTCATAAGAGTTCCCTCTCCTTTGTCCGCCCTTCCTCGCCTGGTCCTGACCCAATAACCTTCTGGCTAAACGGTTCGTCCTGGGTTCTCGACTGTGTGTGTGTGTATTTTAGACACGAACCCAATAATTTTGTTATGTTTATCGCAGTTGTGTGTTTTTTGTAGGTAATATTTTATACTCAGTATTGGAACATCAAATCGATCCTCGGTCGGTGGAAAATTGATAGCTCTCTTTTTTCCACGTGCCACATCACGTTTAGGATATGGGGACACCATAAACATATGGTCTTGGTCTTTTGGGTATCGGTCATCATCAGATGTGCGGCAGAAAGGTGTTTCGCTAAAATTTCAACGACAACGACACGATATAAACGGATGAAGCAATGCAGCTGAAAAGACTCTTGCAGATGGATGAAGTCAAGAGGAAGAGGCACGCCAGGCCCAGGCTCATCACACACAAAGTATAACCGACACACAGCCTGGATGGCCCATGGGAGGCATCACACATCATCTCCAAATCGAAACGAAACGAGGCGAGTGTGATGGCTCCCCAGGAACAGCAGCAGCAAGCACACACTATTACCAACCAACGCAACGGAAAACGGTTTGAATCTAATTTGTTATGCCACTATACGCACAGAGCTGGCAATCGGTCTTCTTCCGCCTGTGGGGAAATGTGCGTTCATTGGTTTTTTTTCTTTTCGTTTTGTTCTTTTAATCAAACTTTAGCTCTTTATCGTTGTTCCACCTTTAAAACAAGCATGGGAGGATGAGGAAGTATGTTCCGTGATGGTTGTTTGTATAGGATGGCCGTTTGAAGGCCGAACGTCAAGCCGTGGCGGATGGACTCATTAATTTGTAATTCACGCAGCGGAAGGGCACAATTGCGCGACCATTTCCGAAGTGATATTAGCTTTGACTTGCTTATTTAAAGAATATCTAATGTTAATATGCGTTTGTTGATGTTGTGTATTTCTTTTATAACTCTCCAGAGGAAGAAGACAGAAGAGGGTTATTCAAAAATATTCAATAATTAAAAAAAAAAAATTAAATTCATAGACGCATTTCCGGATTAAAAAGGGTTTTTTTTTATAAATTCATTGGATACGCTGTGATGCCTTCATAGTAATTTTGTTTGTTTGTTTTGTTTTGATTTTTTTTTTTTTTTTTTCAAAACTCATTTATGACAGATTTGCATATAAAATTTTATATTTAATTCGTATTCTTGTGATGTCATCAGTTTTGGATTGTAAGAATTTTATGAGGTCTTTGTTGTTTATAGATAAAGATGTTTGTTTATTTTGTTGAGGATGTTTGGTTTTAATGTTAAGAAACCCAAATAAGGTTATCTGGTATTAATTTAATAATTAAATGTTGTTATTCTATTGCAATGGCTAAGAGGGGATAAAGAGTTTAGGTAGTAAGGTTTTGACGGAGAAATATGTATAAAATAAATAAATTTAACGGAATTTTGACAGGACAGAAATTGAAATTGAATCTGTCCGTAAAGTCGGTAAACTGACGATAATTTTGTTTGATAACCAAGAAATATAAGAAAACAGGTTGTGTGATTTTAATAAAAAAAATTATTTAAAAAAATATTTTTTCGCGTGATAACGTCTTATAAATCTATAAACTTCGGCTGCTTTTACGAAAAAAAGACGCCATTTTCTACCGTTACGCCTGAGGTTTTTAGCAGTGTGGTATATATAGATTGCAATTCGAAATAAAAAATAAAATTTAATAGCTTACTTGAGAGGTTATAGCCTAAACGTGAATACTAATAGAGGATTTTTTAAATTTCAATCATTAAATAGGATAAGAAGGGGTAAAAAAAGATGATTGGGATAAGTGCGCGCACTTTTCACTTTAAGGGAAAATTGTAAATATTCTGTAAGAGATATCAGCATAAATTTTTTTATGTTTGATAAACCTATATTTTGGTAACAAGAAAACACAAAAAAAAAGTTTTTTAGTTTATTTCATATGATTCAAAACAAAAACCATATGAAGTGAAAGTGCGCACTCTTGCCCCTAAGTCAGGGTAAGATCGCGCAAAGTCTTGAGTAAGAGAGCGCACATAATTTTAATAGGAATCTTTACAGTTTGCGGCTACTAAATTTCTTAAAACTTAATGTTATTTAAACAAAACTTTGTTTCAAAAGTTCCAAGTTTTCACTAAAATGAATGAAAATATTAAAGAAAAAACAAATTAGGTAAGTTTAAATACAAAAACTTAAACTTTATTACTTATAAAACAAAACAAACAAAAAATGTTTCTAATTAAATCAGAGATTTTCTTTTTTGGAATTCATGAATAACAACCTTCATTTCTCAAGATTCAAGTTTAAAAATTCTCTGCAATGTAAATCAGATTAAAAAAAGAAAAGTTTAATATCGGGAGAAGGTACTTTAGGTACTTTTTTTTCTATTTATCAAATTTATAATAAAATAAATCAAAGTCTAACAAATTTTTCATCAAAATCAAATATAAATATGCACTATTCATAAATATATGCTACTCTCGGTATCTAATGCTGCCACGCCGCCGCCGACGCCACACACTTTTCCAGCACAACTTTTTGTTTTTGTTTTAGCCGAGTTTTTTCAACCCTCTTTTAAAATAAAATGAATCTGGGCACACACTAGCGAAGATCGTCACATATTGACGCCTTACTAAGCGCTGATTTCCTCATTTTTTGTTTTAATTTTTTTACCCACTGCGCGATCTTACCCCAAATTACTCTATTTCCTAAACGGTAGGCCGTAGCGAGTTGAATTTTGTTATAATAGATGGATAAATTTGATACAAGAATACCACACGATAAAATTTCAAAACAAAGTCATGAACGATTTTCTAAAACAAAAAATGAAAAAGGCCTTCGACAAAGTTGTTATTGATAGGAAATTTTTTTTTTTTTGAAAATTTTAAAGAAATCACTTAAAAGATAGTGAAAAAAAAATTAATTAAACGGATTAATTTTTAACGTCGCAAATTTTGAAATATGTATGATTTTTTTTGCGCCTACTTTTTTAAGCGTTTTTTGTGCGGTTTTTTATTTTTAAGATTTTTTAAAACATCCAAAAACCTCAAGCTTACAGAACTTACAGGCAAAAATAGGTTTCTAAAATGATATTTGACTGAATAACGGGAAAACAATTTTCATTTACCCCAATTTTTTTGAACGTTTTCAACTTTTTTTTATTAATAACTTCTTAACTTTGATAGATAGACGAATGAAATGTATTCAGCAGATAGATAATGTTATAAGCAGGACTATATTTTTTACAAAATTTCAATCATTTTCTGAATTCGGAGATAACGATAAACAGATGATCTTTTTTTGACTATCTTTATATCTTTTAACCTAGAGCACATAGAAAAATCAGGGTAATGATATTCAGCCGATGCCGCACAGTGCATGCCGTATCGAATGAGCAAAAAAAATTTTGGGGTGATACAAACTGCCAGGTCGCCCATATATGAACATCATAAATGCACTGGAATATATTTACAATTCACTTAAAATAACTTATTTCTAAGAAACATTGATATATACAAAATTTTGTTGGCACAAGGGGGCCTAACGTTTAACAATGACAAAGTTATTAAATATATGTAAACAAATATAATACATGGATAAACTTAATTTTAAAAGTCTGCTGTCTAGGTTGTCCTCGGTTCAGACCCTCTGTTTTTTGTGGACCAGTGTTATCAACTCAATAGAAGTCTACCGCCTTCAAAGGAACGTTGCTTGTGATATCTACCAAACTCTCCGAGCAGCGCTTAGAGGTTTTTCCTTCTGGGACGCTCCTCTAGTCAGTAATCACAATTAGTTTCATAAGACTACTTACCTATTTATTAATTTTTGTCCGTATCTAGAAGAAAAATATATTCCCTACTTAAGACTTAACTACAATGGCCTAAAAAAAGAAGAAGTGGAAAATTTACAAAAGTAAAAATTTTTCATTTCTTTCTAGCGCTATTTGTTTTTGAAAAAAAAAAATATAAAAATTGTTTTTTAAACCAAAAAATAAGCTTTCTGCATCATTATTTTTAATTTTGTGGTCGGATAAACTGTCACAAAATGAGTTTGAAAATGTTCGCTTTTTGACTTTTTGCAAAAAGTGGTCGTTGTCAGGGGCGTACACTCCCTTGGGGCAAGCGGCGCGGCGCCCCGGGGCCCCGGCTGATCCTAGGGCCCCCACTTGAGACAATGCAGAGAAGGAAACTGTTAGCATAAATAGAGTTATGAAGTAATAAAATGTATTTGAATCACTTTGGATACAATTAAGACAAATTATGTCAATCAGTGTAATGTATAATGCATTGGTAGCCACACAATATATATTGATTTAAAAAAAGATTACCCCAGGGGCCCCAAAAAAATAAACTGCTTTTTTAAAAGAAAAATTATAATTTTATCTTAGGGCCCCAAAAAATATTAGTTGCAACCCAAAAAAGCAAAAAAAGCTTTGTTAATGGCATACCAAATATTACTTCAAGTCAATACTTTAGGGGCCCCAAAAAAGCAAACAAATTCAGGCCAGGGGCCCCAACAGTGCCGGTTTAAGCACTACCGGCGCCCCTGGGCAAGATTGCAAGTGGTAAAATCACGAAAAAAAGCAATAGCAGATTATGTCTTCAATTCAATTCAATTTAGTTTATTGAACTTGTTATTTACAATTGACTTAAAATTAACTTATTTCCAAGATACATTGGTTGATATAAAATTTTGTTGGCACAGAAGGGGCCTAACCTTATACAATGACTAAGTTATAAAATATAAATAAATATTATACATGGATTAACTTAATTTAAAAAGTCTGCTGACTAGGTTGTCCTCGGGGTGTTCAGACCCGGATGTCCAGTTGTGGGGTTGGTTGAGTTGGGTTGGTCAGATTATGTCTTACCTCTCATATACTTGTTAATGCATTTATTAAAAATGTGCAGTGTATTAACTTAAAAAGGTTAACTTAAAAAAAAAATTAATTATTCATGTCATTTAGGCTCAATTGACAAGACTACCTTTATCTCTGACTTTTTTGTTTAAACACATTTAAAGATTAGGTACAGTTGGTTTTATTTGAACAATATTTTTTCAAAAACTTTTTCAACTAGGTACATTAATGTCGTTTTCGATTGGAATTACTCAATGATTCACTCATTCTGAAATCCAATAAAAAACTTTGAATCGCTTCCACCCAATTCTAAAATTTAATATCTGTATTGGTGAAAAATCAAATATTTTGTTTTTGTTTTTTCACTAGGAGAATAAAAAACTTGCAGCACGCTTCTTAATGAATCCAGGCGCTTCCGGACGGCCAATCGAAAACAACATACCTTTATAAGTATAAGGTTTGTTCGTTGTGAGCTCTAGGGCACTCTGGGTCGCTCCGAATTCGTTGTCAAGCGTTTTTTGTAGCTCCTTTTTCAACCAGAGTTATTTCCTCTGTGTTCGATGTTCGCTGATGAAACTAAAGCTCTGAGGTGTTCGATGTAAAATGAAAACCCGAGAAACTCTGATTTTTTTCACAGTTAATTGAAATGACTTAGAGTGCCCTGGAGGGGGAACAACGAACAGACCTATTTTTTTATTCTCACACACAAAGGTAGTTTTTATGAGAAATGGAGAAGCTGTCAATTTTTGGCATTTCTGGATTTTGGGTTTTCGGGATTTTGTGTTTTTGGGTTTTCGGAATTTAGGGTTTTCTGGATTTTGGGCTTTCTGGATTTTTATTTCGGGATTCTGTCCGTCTCCCTTCTCTTTCCTTATTCATTATTATAGGGGCACCTTTGCAAAAATTAAATTGGTAGGAGGAATATTAGGATTGCTTTAGTCTTTCAAAAGAAATTGGGGCGCCTTGTTTTTCAAAGATGAACGAAGATTTTGGACACCATTGTCCTTCCGGAAGCCAAATAAATTAACCCAAAATTGGGGGGCGCCTTCATTCTTCAAAAAGTTTAGGACAAACAATACGAGCGCCGTTGAAAATGTAAAATAGAAAAAAATTGGGGCGCCTTTGTGAATGTAAAAAAAAAATAAAACATCGATTGGAAAGACTTCGTTATTTATATAACTTTTGTAAAAGTTCGGGCCGCCTGCGGCGCCCCTCAATTCTTGCGCCCCTGGGCGACGGCCCAGGCTGCCCCCCCCCCCCCTAAAACCGGCTCTGGGCCCCAAAAGCCTTTACTTCAAGGTGTCACCAAAAAAATTAAATTAAAAAAAAATTGTTTTTTAAATTAAACTACATTTGTTGATGGATTACTAAATATTACTTTAGGAGTCCCAAAGAATATGACTTTGGGGCTCCAAAAATATTATATGAAGGGTCCCAAAAAAATAATTTTTCAGGAACCCCGTTAGTTGAGCGGCAATCAAATATTAATTTGGGGGCCCCAAAATCTATTACTAAGGATCCCAAAAATATTCATCAAATTTTTTGATGGCATGGCAAATATTATTTGAGGATGCTCAAAAGCTATTACTTCAGTGGTTCAAAACAATCAAATGGAAAATTAAATATCAATTCAGGGGCCTCAAAATAAATATATCAGGGCGCAAAATAAAAACATTACGTTATTGGTGGCATTCCGAATATTACTTCAGAACAGAGGCCCCAATACCTATTAATTCTTGGCTCCAAAAAAATTATATTATATTTAAGGGGCCTCTAAGCAATTAATTTTGAGGCCCCAAAAATAATATTTCAGGGGCCCCAAAAGAAATAAACTATGTTTGATGATGGAAAATCAAATGTGTACATATTACTTCAGAACAGAGGCCCCAAGAACTATCGATTCTAAGCTAAAAAAAATTGTATTTTAGGGGTCTCTAAATATTTAATTTTGGGGCCCCTAGTACAAGTATTTACTACTTTTATGATAGACATTTTAATTAAGTATAGCAAAGTGGATTACGAACATATTAAAACATTCAAATAAACCTAAAAATAAATAAGCCATAAAAAAAATTGTATGGCGTATACGTACTTTTTTTTGTATCTAAGGGGCCCCCAAATATCAAATTTAGTCTTGCCCCCGGGCCCCGGCGATTAAACGTACGTCACTGGTCGTTGTAGTTATACCTTTAAGAACCACTTAAGAGTAGTTATGTGAATTCCATATTCTGTTTGTCTTAAAGCACCTCTTACACCGTTTAAGCTTCTACCCTAACCCCGGATAAATTTTCTCATAGCTAAATTCCTTTTAAAATGAAAAATCTTCCTCATCTTCCTCGGTTTGATTTAATTACTCCCTTCTGTTGTAAAAAAAAAAAACACTCATACGCAGATTTCCCCCAAATATAACATGTTGAACAACTTCAATATAGCTTTATAGTGTCTCCTAAAAGTTTCATGTAACAGCATTAAGCACACATGTTACACAATATGGTAGAAAATTACTCCTTGTATCACTACATTATAAGTAAAATTTTCCAACCAAAACAACAACAACAAACTATTAAAATCATAAATTTCATAAAAGCTCCCTTTGGAAAATTAAAACCTCCAGAGCAGACACACAAGACAGAGGGTGTATGCGTTTTTTCATGAAACCCCAGTAGTTATGAGATGCGTTCCCATAGGAAGTGATTTCAAATTATGAGAAAGTTTAAGTTAATGATAAAGTTGACTAAAGTTTTGGTACTTGCTTCCTCATATCTACTCATATATTTTCTATCCACCAACTGCTGCCACACAAATTTCCTTTTCTTTTCCTCTCTTTTGTTCTCGTCTTCCAACTTCCAGGTATGTTTAAGTGCATACCTATTCGAGGAACAAAGTTATGAAGGCTTTTGTATTAAGGGAATTCAATTAAAATGATCTTGTTGAATTCCAAATTGGTTAACATGCGGCATACATCACAAAGTTTTTCATAAATGTGCAACTGCTACCGAAAATTGACACAAGAGACGGTTTTCCATGACAAAGGCCTTAGGCTTAGGAAGATTTAGGGTAGTAGTTTGGAAAGTGGGATGAACATTGCGACATAGGTAACCGAGAGGATACAAAGAATTGATAGATAGTTTCTCATTGCGATGTTTCCTATATTTCCGTTTTAAACGGGGAATAACTTCTTCTATCGAATTGCATTTATGCTGTTTTCGATAGGTTTCACCCAGGGAAATTGATTATTCTGAAATGCAATCTCAATCCAATGCTCTATCCTTTTATGTTGGTGAGTAATCAAATAAAAATCATATTTTTAGTACTATCTACACCCAAAAGGATTTTTAGTACACCGAAATAGAAAGGTGAATTGTTTCATTCACTCACTATTCAGCTTTGTATATAAATTCCAAAAAAAAAATTTATATACAAAGCAACAAATAGGTATTTAGAGTTGTCATATTTTTCGCTTTCGAGTTTTTCCTTTATTTTCATGTATGTTTTACAAAAAAAATAGGTACAATAATGTATGCTAGTAAACCTAGTTAAATACATTTTGGGTGTTTTCATAAACGTCTGCCTAACTTGGGCCTGCGTTAGTCGTGTTCATAAACTCAGATCTGCGATCGGACTAACTTAGTCCAACTGCAGTTTTGCTGTTCATAAATAACGTCAGTATGTCGTCAACATCGGGCAGATTGCGCAGCCAAAATTTTATTGCTGCAGAACTCAAGGAGAAATTTATTTGACTCTTGATTTTATTTTTTTTTTTTTGTTAGTAACTGTAAATATGTTTTGTTAAAAAAAATGAAAAGCAAACATATTAATTAGGGTGGTGCAAAAAAATTTAAATTTGAATGACACAGAAAATTTCGAAATCGTGTTTTTTGAGGTAATAAGTTTATATTAATTTTTTTCGTATTAGGGTGGCTCTAAAAAATGTTATCTTCTACAGTTGCTTGAAGAATTCCAAAAAAATCAACGTGGGTATTGTTTTGACCAAATTATCGAAGAAAAAAAAAATTTCCATTAGATTGGTTCAAATTTTTTTTTTTTTTAATTAATTACAAAAAAAATTATTTTTCACTGCAGAGAAAGTTTGTAAAACATGGTTTATGAAATAAAATGTAAAATTGGGGTAGGTATTTTCGAATTAGGGGGCTCGGAAAAATGGTATATTTAACATTAATTTACGCTTGGAATTCAACCAAATTCAATTTAATTAATTCAGCATTAATTTAATATTGCTATAGCAAAAATGCACTTAGAAAACTTTCTGTGCACTAAAAATCATTTTTTTTTTTCAAACGCATAAAAAAACTTTCTTGAACACCCTAATTAAAAATATTTTTTCCATAGATAATTTGTTTTAAATGTGAACTACTCGGTGTTTTTATTATTTTTTTTTTTTTAGAAGAAAGTATTTTTTTTTAGCCACCCTAATGTAACACGGTTTACAAATTTTTCGTGTTATTAAAAACAATATTTTCGGAAACTGAAAAAGAAATATTTTTTTGCCTAAACAAAACTCATTCTGTGGTAATTTTTTTATATTTTTTTGAAGTGAAAACTTCTTTAGTATCGTAGTGATTTGAAACAAGATGAAACGAAAACGCGACACGACTTCAACTTGTTATAACTTTTTTGTTTTAATAGATAGATGAATGAAATTTGTACTGTAGATAGGTAATTAAATAAATTATAATTGTACAAAATTTCAATTAACTTCATATTCAAAATTCGGAGATAACGGTAAAAAGATGTTCTTTTCTAACACACGTTATATCTTTAGATCTAGTGCACATACAAATTTGGTTTAACTTTAATACTGACATGCTGATAACATAGCCTTTTATTTGATATATCACACATAACGATACGTGCTCTACAAGTTACACAATCTGAAATTGAAAAAAATTTTAAAATTACCTCAAAACACCTGTGGAGATCTGTTGGCGATGACCATCTACCAGTGTAGGAAGTACCGTAATCTCAGTCTGGAAATTCGACATGGTTTACTTTAAAAAATTCTAACTTCTCTTGTAGACATCTTTGAAATAAGATTTATGCATCATTACACAAGGTGAAACAATAAGCTTTCACATGGTATAAAATTTTGTATAGGTTGTCAGACAAAAAAATTGATTTAATAGCATGAGAACATAAAAATAAATGTTTTGTTTGCTTTTTGGATGAAATTTAAAAAATTCTAACTCTTTTTGTAGATGTCTCATACACCTGATCGATTTATATATTTTGAGCTAAGACAATAAGCTATCATATAGGTTGTTAGGGAAAAAAATGGATTTAATTGTGTGAGAAGATAAAAATACGTGTTTTTTCGCTTTTTTTGATGGAATTTGATCGAGTTCAAAAAATTCTAGCTCTTTTTGTAAATGTCTCATAGACTTGATCGATATATATATTTTGAGCTAAGACAATAAGCTTTCAGATGATATAAAATTAATCTAGGTTGTCATATAAAAAACATGGATTTGAAGGTGATAAAGTAAAAATAGGTAGATTTTTTCTATTTTTTTTTTTTTGCAAGAAAAATGATTTTTTAAGGTTTCACTTCTACCAAGTGTGAATTGCACACATGATTTTTTTTTTTTCTGACGTTTATGAACACTCAGTGACTGCTGAAAATTGTACCAACGCAGGCCTGCAAACATTCTGCAGAAGTGGTGTGTTCATTAATGCAGCAAAGCAGAAAGACGATTGGACTGACGCAGATTTCCGACGTTTATGAAAACACCCTTTATCATTCCAAACGTAAGTTTTCACGTTTTTTGTAAACAAATTCTAAACAATTTCTGAAAAAATTAGTTTGGTAGCACAGATTTAAAACTGTTCAAAAAGTTAAGCATAGAGAAATCTCCGGGCTAAACAACTAAGCGCACGGGGCTAAAGTGTTGTTGTATTTAACATGTAAATTGCTTAGCCCCGACTGCGTTTTTTTTGTCCAGTTAAGACCAGTTGTTGTAATAAAAAACACACCTAGTGATAACAGACGAATTTGTATGAACTGAAAAAAAAAAATAAATAAAATTCGCGATAGTTAATATTTTTTTTTACTTTTAAGGGGGCTATTATTTCATGCAAATGCATGGTATATTTTTCATTACCTACGTTTCTCTTTCTGATCGATTTTTGTCAGCCTAATTGACACACCCCCTTAGTTTGATTTTGTAATTGTAAAAGCTGAAACACAATCACGCTTCAGGGCGTCGCTTCGTTGCGTTACGTTGAGAAATCCTCAAAGCGCGCTTCTGTCACTTTGACTTTGAACAGCTGATTGCAACATAAAAATCTGCTGTCAAATAAAAAAAAAAACACAGTCACTCACAAAATTATTGGGCCAAGTCTTTATCTTGATTTAATTGTGGAAAAATGAAAAAGGATATTAATGTGTTTAAAAAATGCATAGAAATTTGTTTATCCTATAGTTATAAAAACAAAATCAATTAAAATATATTGTTTTTAACAATAAAACTCAGTCTAAAACATCATTAAATTTTTTTTTGTTTTTAATACGTAAATTGTTTTGATTTAAAATATCTCGATGTCGTTTTTTTTTGTGCAAAATCTATATAGAGAAATTAAAAAACACACATAGTTTTGCAATAATTTATTTTTTTTTATTCACATTTGGCGCAATAATAATGTGGGTGACTGTAACTATGTCTGTTAAATGTCAGAAAGCGAGCAAAAGTTCAGTCTGGTTGAACTTTTGCTCGCTTTCTTACGTTTCCTTACGTTTGTCAAAAAAAGCGTACGTAAGAAAAGCGTCATTGTGTGAGGATACACAGATTTCCTATAGTTGAACTTTTCGCAGTTGTCAAAATCGACGGCAAAGCGTGATTGTGTTTCAGCTTTAAGTGCCGGGCTACACGGTGATTTTTCAATCGCCTAACCAGTCCGGTTGTTGGCAAGAGGGGTGAGGATTTTCCTCTTTTTGACGTTTTGGTTGTTTTTGTTATTAACAAACGAATTTGAAAGAAACACTTTTCGCATTTTTCTCTTTTCAATCAAAATTTTAAAATGCCAAACTTCAAATTCATAAGTGTGGGTGCAAATCGGTGTAAAGCCTGAACTACATCAAAACACAAACTCAAAAAAGTACAAAAAAGTAAACAAAGCTCAAAATATAAAAATCACATGTATATATTTACCTGACAACTATTGGAAAAAAATTAACTAAAAAAGCTCTTTTGTTTTTGAAGTTTTGAAATTTCAAATAAAAAAAAATTGAAAAAGTAAACAAATTACAGTCAACTCCATTTATGTCGAATTGTCACAGGACACGAAAATTGGTTCGAGTTAGAGGGAAATTCGACGAAGAGGAATCTATTTTTAATCTTTTTGCTGCAGGTGGTTTCATTAAAAGCGGTAAAAAAAATTTGAGTTTGAGGAAAATTTGACCTAAAGGAAGTACGACTTATAGGGAATCGACTGTATTTGAAATTTCAATTGTTTGTCAAAAGAGCTTTTTTTTAGAAAAATGACAGTAACTATGTGATCGAAGAGCTTCCTTACGGAAAGGATATAAAATATTGTTTGAGTGTATTTGTTGTTAAAACTTTGTGATAATTGAAAGCTTGGTCTTGTTCAAGCTTTTTGAATCGAATACTTTGTTTAAAATGAAAGAGAGATATACAAACAAGCTACTAGGGGGAAGAAGAAAAAACATCGTGTTTACTTTTTTGTACTTTTTTGACTTTGTGTTTTGATGTAGTTCAGGCTTAAATTTGACTTAAAATGTGGAGTAAATCCGGAGTACTCCGTAGTACTAAAACTACTCCGGAGTAATTTTTTTTTACACTTTTTGTGGAGCGAAGGAACACTCAACCTTCAAAAGTGCAAAAATAAGTATTAAAAGTCTACTCTCATTGGTGAGAAGAAAAACGACATTAGTTAGCTCGCTACTGTTATCTAGATTTTATTAAACAAATTACTTTATAACTATACATTAAATGTCATTTGTTCGTTCATTAGCTCATTCGGTTGGTCGCTCTCGTATGTAAAGGGTCTTACATCATCAATTTTTAGTATTAATTCCCTGCCATCTATCGGAATTCCCGCACAAAACTCATCTCTCATCTTCTCCACAAACCACCCAGCCCTGAACACACTCATTCAATAAATCTACTCCATCTACTGTCATCTACTCAAAAGTCTACTCCAATTCCGATCATATGTTTTTGACAACCCTATGACAGCGCTTGCGCTAACAAAAAAGTACACAAAGAAAAAAAAAAAAAAATCCAAATTCTAATTTTTATATGAGACGAAAAGACGAAAATTGTGCGGTTCTCACTTGTCTCGTCACGTCTATCATTTGAAAGAAAAAATTATGAATTTACCATAATAATTGTACAAATTTCCAATTGAATTTAACAAATATTTATTAATCAAACCTTTGTCTATTCATTGTGTTTGAAAATTTGTGTAAAATTTGGATAAAAAATGTGAAATTTCTCTGTGAGAAAAATTGCAATTTCATAAGAAAAAAGTTCCAATCCAATCAGCCAGCAAATACATACCCAAGAGCCAAGAAAATCAATATTTTCTTTTCCAACTTTGTGGCTTAAGGTTTTTTTTTTTTTTTTTGGTTTTTTTCTTTCTTTTTATTTTTTTGTACGTTCTTTTGTTCATTGTGAAAAGGTAAAAGGATAAATTTGCAATAATTTCCATCAAAATGATACAAAAAAATGGATAAATTTGGTTAAGAAGGTAAGTTTGGGAGATTTTCTAATTTGTCAAAGAATTTCATAAATCTTTTTGTTGTTTTTAAAATATTTCCCAATCCAGGCCTAGTTCCTAATTTCTTCTTCAACAGAAGCCCCAAAATCAAAGTCGTCCTTCTTTTTTTATGTTTTTTTCGTTCTACCCACTTTTTTTTTTTTTTTTAATGTTATCTTTTCGGGAAGAGGCAAGCAAGCAGGCAATCAAACAAAAACACTTGCGTTGTCGCCTTTGCATAAAAGATTAGGCCGCATGCAAAGATTCAATTGAATTTTTTGTGTTGGTAGTCAGGAAGTAATTGATTGAGTCGTCGTCGTTCATCGTTGTTATCGTTGTCGTCTTTTTCTGTTTGCATTTTATTAAGTTTGGTTCTTATTCTTATTTTATTACCCTGTTGTTACACTTGTCGTTGTTGTTATTTTTTATTTGCCCTTAAGTCGAGCATATTTGATATTTGTGTTCCCCTCAAAAAATGAGTGCATTTGAGCATGATGACCTTGGATGGCGTCATTGCTGAAACGCGGTCATAAACAACAGATTTGAGAATTGAGACTTAATGGCGAGACGAGAAAAACAGGTCTTGCCGGTTGATAGTTGATCTCGGTGTGATTTTATTCTCTGATTGCTTCATTAGTCATACACACTGCATAGTAATGGTAATGATGATAATGAGTGTTTGATAGAGTTGCAAAAGTCTGGAACGATTTTGATTTGTTCTGCTTGTTTAGTTAAGTTTTTGTAGGTAGCTCTTTCGAAACAAATGAAATCATTGAATTTTTGTTTTGCTTCGTGGCATTAAATGTTTTAAGATCAGAGTTTTTAGTTTTGATTTGGAGATTTTCTCTTGTATCTTATTGTGAAATAATTAGAAAGTGTAATGAGTAAGTAGGTAACTGTCGCTATTAAGACCTTGTTACACAGAGATCGTTTTAACGGCACATTGATACGCTCATTATTTCCTGAGGCCTTTACTGCGTATAACTTCATCGTTATCTGTATTGCTTGTGTCACAGACGAGACGAAAACTTGCCTAAAGGTTTATTCTCCTTTCTCCCCAAACAATCTAAAAAGCTTCTTCTTCAAAGTCCATACCTCAGAAATGGTATGATAAGAGTTTAGTATAGAGACACCTTATTTACTGGCCAATTGCCTGCTTAGATCATTGTAGAGGCGGTTGGTAAAAGGAGTTTTTTTTTTTTTATTAATCTTATACTTGGTTTTGCCCTCTGTGACCGTTAAATCCATTTTGTCCGCTTCCGCTTCGATGCACACAATATTTCCACTGACATCATGCTCACTTATATCAATATCGTCGACATACGAAATCATTTGGAAGAAGTTATGTTAGATAGTAGATCTGGTCCTGATGATGCCTTATCTACAAAATGAAGTGAAATGAAATGTCTGTCAAGGCAAGGCTTGTTATCTCACTACTCGGGCAAAGAAATTGCAATCTACAAGCTTGATAAAATAATTAAAGCTAGCTCTCAACAGAAAAACTCGGGAGAACTTCATTGCGCCTCATCTAATCATTTTTTTTTTTTATACCTTCATTAAAAATTCCTATTAAGACGTTTTGCAGGGTGTCTACTTCTATTTGTAATTATTCAATGGTTTTGATAATCGACTGATGGTTCCCTAAAAAAAATCAGTACTTGTTGGCTTATACTTCTTACACAGCAATATGTAAGTCAAGCAAGGCAGCATTCTTTGAGGCTGAATCTAAGAGATTAAGGAGGTTTAGAACCTGGCAAGCATTTTAACGGTAAACAGTTTTCAAACCACTCTAGTATAAGTTCCAATCTTCTAGTAGCTCACTTCTAGAATTTATTGAATCCAACCGAAGGGAAATTTAATTTTCAATATACTATTGTGGGCTTTAGAAATGAAGCTCTTGATTCTGCAATAAGCTACCAAGAAGTAATTTTAGCTGTAATGCGACTAAATAATAGAAAATCAAGCGGATCGAGTAGCATACCAGTTGAATTATATAAGTAGGTATGTCATAACTTTATGGAAACCGAAATGATACCTCAAGTATTCAAGGATTTCATCATTTACCCGATTCATAAGGGAGTTTGGCAGAGGTTTCAAATTATAGATACAGATTATTCACGCTAGTTTTGCAAATATGTTTCAATATTTGGATCGACGACAAGAAAATCTTAAAGGAGTTTCAGGCAGGTTTAAAAGCAGGTAATTCGACGGTTAACCACATTTTCACCCTAAAAAGTGTCAGAGAAACATTCCTAAATAAAAAAAAAAGAAGCTCTATGCGTTTTCATAGACCTTAAATCTGCATTTGATATGATCGATAGACAAACTCTTAATTACAAACTTTATAGTAACGACATGTCATAAAAGTTTAGAAGAGTTATTCCAAATCTAAATGTATATGCAGACATAATGGCTAAGGTATGAAATAGAACAAAGCTGTTAAGAGGGTTTAAAACAGAATTGGGAGTCGGACAGGGCTTTATATTGAGTTCGAGTCTGTTTGGCTTGTTTATTGAAGATCTTGTTAGCTTCTTACCATTTGGGATCGACTTTGCCGGTCAAATAACAAAGCATTGCTGATGGTGAATCTAAATAAGTAAAAACATAATAACAAACAAGTGAAGGCTTAATATGTTATATAGTAAATGAAATTGATTGAGGTTAGAGGAATTAAAATCGTTCGATGAAAATTTAATTTTAATGGATAGTTTTTCAACTAAGCAGACGTCGCGACGTCTTTTTGTAAACTTTGTAAACGAATTTAATCAACGTTATCAAATCAAAGCCAATCTTAATAATATAACCTTTTTTGATATTGGACTTTCTTGGTGTAAAGCCACACTTTTCACACTGTTGACGTAGGGCTTCAGATTTAGTTTAAAAAGCGCCTCCAAATAATAAAAAACAATAAAAACGCTCTGATTATTCATTTCAAGCATAAAACAGCTAATATCTCTAAAAGAATATAAATAATCAATTTCTCTAATCCAGACATCAATCTCGTTGAAGTGTGGACTTCGAGGTCATAACTAATATCGAATCCTTACTTATACTCGGTACCAATTTTACAGTATTTCGACTTAGTACTCGTGTGAAGAAATAACATGGTACTAATTCTGTACAATAACCAGGTATTTGCTGATTTTGAAAAGCTTGGTAGTACCAAGTACCTATTTAGTATTACGTTATAAATTGGCCTAGTACTTGAGTTGATAGCTGTTTGATTTATTATTTAAGGTCTAGTATACTGCCGTGCTAAGCAAAAAGGGCACATATACATTTTTGTAGTTTTGAGATAAATGCATTTTAATGAAAAAGGAAAGAGTTGAGATTTTTATATATGCTCAGTTTCAAAAGTGATTTTAAGCAGATTGTAGTAGGAAATATATATATTTTAGTTTACACAATAATAATATAGTGTTCAAGCTTCCCAAATGCGTAATTATTTTTTTTTTTAATTCTTAGAGTTAGAAACATATTCATTTTTCTATTAAGGAATACAGCTGAGTACTATCGTTGTGCTTATCTTCATTGACTATTTTGAGCCACTTGGAATTGGAGGCATTGTTTCATGATGTCAAATATGCCCTTAACTCATTTTTGGATTTTTGGCTCATGCAGTATAGGCTTATAGAAGTTGAAAGCAGCCTGAAGTATTAAGCAGTAGATACTGAGTCCGAAAAGAAAACAATTACAACTTTGAATATATCCACTGAAATCTCTTCCTTCAGCAATTTTTGGGTCTTCAATCATTAAATTGATAATAATCTTCATTAATTTAAGTATCACAGGTTTCGTAAAAGATATTGTGTAGAATAATAACAAACATATTGTAACAACCTACAGCATCTTAAAGCCTGAAAGAAAAGAAAATTAAATTTTCCATATAAATCAGATCATACTTGAACACACAAATCACAGTCTTCTTGAAAATGAATAACAATTCCATAGAATGACATTCCCAGTGTTATGTTCCTTAACTTGACTGAGAAAAAACAAAATAAAATAAAGAAGAATCTCATATTCATCGTATAGTGATGATGATAAAAAAACACACAAACACGCACACACTCAATCTGGAAACAATGTTGTTATTATTTTTCATTGAGTCGTTGTGCTCACATCCCACTTATCTAATTCTGCTGCTGCCCTATTTGGGATTACTCAACTCAATTCAACTATATTATATTCTACGCAATAATATTCAAGCTTGTAATATATACTAGAGTAGAGAGTAAATGTATAGTATTGCTCCCATGATTAGGTATGCAAGTCGAATAAGCGAACTACATACGTCCACAATATATATAGACACAGCCAACACCATATCGGTTTGGAAGCAATGGAGGTGGCGGTAATTATTGTTATTATTTCGCAATCAAGTTGAGTGTGAGGATTTAATCATCAATTTTCTGGAGTTATTATAAAAATATGACACCGAGTGACAGCAATTTAATTGAAAGTCATCAGAATCCAAGTTAAAATTAAAATATGAAATATGGACATGGACAGGCAGAATTCAAATCAATGACGACGCCGTTGACATCGCCATCGTTTGCTGATTTAATAAAGTGACAATAACTTTTTTTTGGGATTATTCAACTCCAAAGAGACTGTTTTATAAAATGCGAAAATTATAGACGGTGAAAATAATTGTTGTTGATGTAAACGATTTTTGTTTATTTTTCAGAGCTTTTATCTTAACCTCCAGACAATTAAATGGGTTTATTTTATTTTATGAGTGATTGATTCATTTTGATTCTCCTTGTAGTTTTGATTTGGCTCAATGTTAAAGGTAAACAAACTTTTTTCTTAAACCTCCAACTAAGACTTACCTTTTCATAAAAAAACTTTGCATGCCCTGATCTCCAAAGAATTATAGAATTGATGTATAATCAATAGAAGGGTCGCTAATTCCAGTCGTTCCAGATCGTTAACCCTCCAAGTAACGATTAAACTGTTATATTAATTTGGTTGGTTAACGGGAGCAAGTTCCCCGGAACTAGGAGAATTAAAAATAAAATAAAAGAGACCCGGAAAGCAAAAAACTGGACAGAAATACCAAAAATGAGACAGGGCAAAATGTTTCTCGGGAACTACATCCAAGCGCGATTCAAATCCTGTATCAGTCTTAGTAGGAACAATCTCAAGTTAATCACTGGTTTGCTCGCGCTCACGGGCCACTATAAGTTAAGAAGGCACATAAACATTTTGGGCCTAGTAAATAGTGCAACATGTAGATTCTGTAACGAAAAAGAAGAAACACCAGATCACATTCAGGCCCAAAAAAATGAATCTAGATTTTGAAGGTGAAATTGAATTTTTACAAACCATTTCGTAATAAGTGCAACAAACCCTACAAAACGTGATAGGTCTGCTCTAGAGTTTTTTTTTTAGTGTTTTTTGTTTTTGTTTTGTTACACAGAGCAATTTTCTCATAACATTCAAGGACTTTATTCAAAATGGGCATGTTTACCTACAAGGACGAAGCATCTTACCTAATTCAAAATAGTTTCTTTACTCCTAGAAATAAATCGATATTATTTATGTTTTTGTTGGTGTCATTTTAAAAATGTTGTTTACATTCCGTTTTAAGAAAATTTTCAATAAAAACATCTTCAATCTCACCTACATACGTAAGCGTTCCATGTAGGAACAAATGAGTAGTGACACACTGTCGTCCGTATATCAGTCGATAAGATAAGTGTAAGTATACACTTTGATGAATACGTGTAGCACAATCCTCCTATATGCACTTTTTGTGTATTGAAATGAAACATGGAAACGTGAGCAGTATATTGGATGAGTTTTTCTTCGGTTTTTTGGTTGTAACGGTAGGGGCAATAAAATGCACCATAAGGCATAATATTAAGTGTATTTTTTTTTTTTTTTTTTTTTTTGAGGTTTAAGGTTGAAAGTATATGCGGATAAAAATTCAACTAACCCATATGGAAAAAATGAGGGAGTAAGGTGGTGCAATATCGTATCACTACTCCATTCAATTAATGTCAATTGTACGGCTGAAAGATGAAAATCGTTCCCAAAGCTATGTAAAAGTCAAGAACTAAAGGAAGTCAAATTCGAATCTACAACTAAGATCTTATTTGTGGATGTTTAGATATCAGCCACCAGTCTTCGATCAACAATGGCATACAATATGAGATAATGAACTTGGAAGCGAGAGTTTTGAACATTTGTTTTATTAAAACAATTAAATATCCAATATAGAGTAGTGTACATACGTTTCAAAAAGTCAATATCGATTCTGACTATCTACTTATTGTGAATGAGAAGAGGAAGAGAAATCGACAATCAGCCTCTTAGTTTAAGTATTAGAGAGAAACCTTCACTTGGCAAAGATTCCAAAAAGCTTAGCTCCTTGAAGCCATAAATACCTACAACCTCAAAATTTTTAAACCAAACTGGTCTAATTTGTTTGTCCACCCAAAAGTGAATACCGGCGAATTCCACAGGCGGATTACTTGCGTGAAGCAGAAACGTTGGAGAGTCTTTTAGCCCTCCAGAGTGAAATACATAAGTACATATGTATATTGTACAAAGGATGTTCAAGGATGACAACGGAAAGCATTCTATGCAACCCTGATGCACTTATGAAGTATAAACACAAATTTTAAAATTAATCAAAATGAAAAGGAAAAAAGTTCGGAGTATTTTAGTCCCTGAATTTCCAAAAAGTACATCTCATTTTAAGCTTTCAGATTCGGCATAAAATTATAGTTCCCTTCGACTAAATGCATTAAAACGGAACTAGCACATAAAATTGTCACAATTCGGAGCCCTGCTAACATCTATGCGCAATGCACATTAAAAATGTTTCTGGTGACTTTAATAAATGAAGCGTGTACGTAAATTAAAAAACTATGATGAGAATGTGAATTGTCAACACCTCAGACTGAAAGATTTTGCTAAGCATTATATTTTGATTATCTAGATGGTGTTGCTTATTATTTAATAATTGGATATCATTTTCGAGGTGAATTTCGATACAATTCTTTGTTCTAATAAATGGCTATTTAAATCGTAGGTTAGATTAGAAGAGATTTTGATACGGTTAGTGGCATCACCGCTCCTCGAGATTCGAGTGGAAACCAGAGAATGAGATTTTACTAAAACATTAAGCCTGAACATACTGAATCCAAAATGATATAGAGCATCCTTCTAAGTGGTTTTTGAAACCCATATTAAGATAACTAAGAAGATTTCGCTTGTCCGTTTCAGCTAACTATGACAGCTATCAACCAACTTTAATTTTTAAATAATATTGCCGCTGACAGATACCCAAAGATCTCAAAGCTTCAAGTATTAACTAATAAGACACACGCTCACACATTATGCTTAAGAACTTTGAAAACCGCAACCAATTCAGCCTAGAAAATACAACTTAAGTTTATGAGCTCAATTATTAATGAACTGAGAAATTACCTGACCCTATACTTTTCTGTCTTGTAGCCGTCAATATGTATAGACTGATACATGACTTTGGTTTATGTTCCAATATTTCATTTTTGATATATTTTTGTGAGTGCCACTAGCATAACAAATTGTACAGTAAAATGTAGTCATAGACGACTTCAAAAGCCACAAGCAAACCTCTATTACAAATTTAAGACACATAAAGTTAAAGATTAACCAAAACAAGGATAGCAAAACGAAGTGTATGAAAAGTTGATTCTTATAAGTATCATCATCCAATTTTTAACACTTACAAATAACACAAAAAATAACTTTCAAAAGAACTTAATTTTCCAATACTTAAAGTCAACCATCTCCATTTCATGTATGCCTAAGTCAATATGAGTCTCGAATTTCCCAAATTCAATCATTTTCATTTTTTTTTTTTTTGTATTTCAGTCAAACCAATTGGAAGAACAATTTATCGGCATTAAATCTCTTGATAATTTATTTTCGTAAAAAATGACTCATACCAAAGGTTTTTTTTAATGATTTCTTTCTTTTTTTTGTTCATAGAACAGAACAAAATTTTATGTGTACATTATACCCATTCCATGTGCATATATAAAATGTATACAGTATACCCTAGTGTCTGCCTTCTTGTTCATATCAAATTAATTTTGTTTCAAAGCGTAATTGGGGGTAAGAGATAAGATTGTTGCAAAAAAAGAACACTTAGTCAATGCCGTCGTCGTTTGTCTTGGCAATATTTTTTTTTCCTTCTTATCAAATCAATTTTTCTCACAAAATCAAAAAAGAAGAAAAAAAAAATCAATCAACCTCTTTCATCTCCTCTTAAATCTATTACGATTAATTTAAATCTACCTGAACGAACGCCTTCCTTTTAATAATAACACTAACCTCCCTTTGATTTATGAAAACAACTGTGACCAAGGACAGAAAAGTGGGCGAAGTGGGAAATCTTCTTCTGCTTTGTTCGCCTGCTTCACTAGAGTCTTCCTGTGTCTCTTTATTATAGACTCAATTTTCCACTTCACTTAATTTTCATTTTGCTCGTCGTACTTACCCACAAAATCACCACTCTGTTTACTTCCTTAATCAAAATAAACTCACTTTTTTTCAATTTGTTTGTTGTTGTTGTACCTACAGGCCTAGGAGGATACCTGAAACCCCTAACCACAGGAAAAAGAATACTCTTTCATTTTCTGAAGGAAAAATAAAACCCTGGAGCAACCACCGAAAAAAGCTAACCGCAAATCATTAGAGACTTGAAGTTCTCTCTACACCCTCACTCGCTCACCTTTTCAATCAGTCTCTGAGAAGCCAAGTGACTGACTGACTGACTAGGTGATAGAGTTGACGTCGACGACCAAGCAAACAAGAAAAACGACAACAACATCAACAACAATGAATGTAATGCGTAAATTACGTGGAGGTGGTGCCAACAATGTTGGTGCCACCACAACAAACACCGCTGCAGCTAATTCCAATTCCACAACATCTAACACAACCAATGCCATCAACAGCAGCAGCAGCGGTGGCAATACTGCTGCAAGTGATGATCCAGTCACCGAATCGCGCACTCAACTCAGCCTAATGCACCTGAAGAAGCTCTTCAATGAGTACACCCATCCGAAAGAACCACTCAGCGAACAGGAACGAGATCAGAAACTATACAATATGCTTCCATTGTTCTGCAAGGTAAAAATTGAATCCCGACAGCTCTCTCTAGGGGAAAACTCATTTCCTTTATTAGCTTCCGCTTTGACTCCTTTTTTTTTCTTTCTATATTTATTCATTCATGTCTTTTTTTTTTCTTCTTCTTCTCACTCTCTCTCGAATGAACAGGTATTTAGTACATGTCCCTCGTCGGATATGAGTGAAAAATTCTGGGACGTAGTTGCATTCTGTCAGCAAGTTGCTCGTCTCATGGTTGCGGAAATCCGCAAAAGAGCCTCCAATCAGAGCACCGAAGCAGCATCAATTGCTATTGTTAAATTTCTGGAAATTGAAACGAGCGAAGAGACCAGCAGTGGTTGGATGTTATTGTCAACATTGAATTTACTTGCAAATGGTGATGCTTCTTTGATTCAGGTAAGTGTTTTTGGAGTAAAAGTAGAGGAACTTTATGAATTTCTTATGAATGAACTTTTTGTATCTTCAGGTAATGACTGCAGCAGCAGTACCATCGACACTTGTTAAATGTCTCTACCTGTTCTTTGATTTGCCTGAAGTCACTGATGATCCTCCATCTGAAAATGGAGAAGCAATTAGTGATTTCAATGCCATGGAAAGGAGAACATTGCTTCAGAAGATTTTTGTACAACTTCTAGTCAAATTATGCTCATATCCATATCCAGCTGAAGAATTGGCTAGAATGGATGATTTGACATTGTTATTTTCGGCTATAACATCGCCTTGTCCAATACAAAATGTTGTATGGAGGAAGAGTGCTGCAGAAGTTCTAACTACTCTATCCAGACATGGATTGAAAGATGGAGTTGTTAGTTATATACATTGTAAGTTGGGTATTTTAATGGAACTTCCTTATAATGAGTTTTTTTTTTCAATTTTTCAGCCAAAGGATGCATGGCACTTTGTGTTGATAATATGCAACGCCTGACAGATGCTAATCCACTTGAAATAGTGGAAATGTTTGTCACAGTGTTTTGTTTTCTAAAAGATTCTAGTCAAGTATCGCAGATATTATTGGATGACTTTAAAGCCTCTCAAGGATATCTGTTTTTAAGTGAATTTTTGCTCAAGTAAGTATTGAAATATTAAAATAAAGAGATAAGTAAAAATTAAATCAAGATTCTAAATCTAGGGGGGCTTTTTAATACCAAAATTTACTCCTTGCCAATCAATTCCAATAAAAACTAATAACTTTTATACCTGTCGGGAAACAATTAAGAACAAAATGTTAAGTTTCCATTTACCACGAATGTCTCCCTTTAAATTCAGATGATCTGAAAAAAATCATCGTACAATTCTGTAACATAATTTCTATGCTTCGTATGTCATTTTAAATAGAATATCACATCTCCAAAAAAGCAAGACTTAACAAAATAATTTGTTTTGCTCCTAGCTCATTTTTAAACTCTTTCAACGCAAAACTCAAAAAAGAGATTTCCTTTAATATCAAAATAAAAAAAAATAAAAATTTGAAAGGCGTTTGGTCTTAAACCCAAAGTTTTTTTTACAGAGAGCTGATGTTCTCCCCTTCGATATCTATGCTCTCACCGAAACCCAACTTATGCCTTCTTATTTTAATATGTACCGCTATTATCTTAAAATCGCAGTTGACTAATCCCTTCTCTCTCCCGCAAATAACTTTATACGCCACTTTGATTGATAGCATTTCATGGCCACCAACCCTTCTTCTTCTTCAAAAGAATGTCTTTTCATGTATCGACAGGCTGACTATAGCCTTTGCAAAGTAAGTGGTAACTGAAATTATATGGGCAGACAGCTCAATATTAGTTTTTCAATTCCAGTGTATCATTTTTTATCCTTCGCCTTTCAATCATCTGCAGCTACCATTAACTTCTCTTTCTTGCTTTAAAAACCATTCAGAAATGCATTTTCAAGCCCCTTTTCGCTTCTTTCGTGGTTCCTAAAGGAAGTTAATTAAGATCCTCTCCTCTTCATCCTTAAAATTAATCCAAATGGTCATAAAGCGATACTAAATTTTTTTAAACAATACCATTCCAAACTTATTAAATCAGGCCTTGATACCTTTTCAGGTATCTTAAAAATTGTCTAGAATTGAACTTTACCGACTTCTCACCAGATTTTTTGGCTGTCAAACTCTATAATTCCATTTTTTTTAAATTCTAACCCCCGCAATCTGAAAAATTGTCGTCTCTTTATCCACCCTCCCAACGTACTAAGATCCCTTACTCGAAACTTATACTACACTTAAGAGCAAAAAAACGGAATCAAAAAAGATAATTTTTATTTAAAACAAAAATTGCAATGGATAAAATAATGTTTCTTCAAGTTTTAGGGTCTCATTTAAAAGCTTGAATTTTTTACTTTTAATTGTTGGTAAAAACTTCAAAATGCATACGATAGTATCATAGCTATCTGTCAATAAATTGCACTTCATTTTTTTCTAAATGTTAAATTTTCGAGATATTCTCTGCTTCAATTTCAGTTTTTTTTCCTACCGTTAATATTGACGTTATCTGTCAATAAATTGCACTTAATTTTTTTAAAATGTTAAATTTTCCAGATACTCTCTGTTTCAGTTTCAGTCTTTTTTTGCTTACATGCTTCATTTATGTTGATTGGATCCTTATAAAGTGAACGGGTTTTAAAGTTCCTAGTATTGATTTAAAGCCTTTGTTTCAAGCTTTTTAATGGTGCAATTAACATTCATGTATGTCAATTACATCCTGGCCAATGAACGTTTTAAAAAAACGCAAAAGTTTGATTCCATTTTTTTGCTCCTAAGTGTATTTTGACTTCAACATAAACAAGACCATTCAAACATACTGCCTCCTAAATTGTCCTAGGGGCAATAGGGGAGGGACCCTTTTTAGCTACAAGTTATGTAGTTTTAAGTTATATTAAGTTGTTGTTAAATTGCTTGAATTAAGCCTATTCATTGGGGGTTCTGTCTCCACCAAAATCAAATCAATTACCTAAATAGATTGTTTGTAATACTAATGCCCAAGAGATTGTGACCTATCTAAGAAAATCATTTCTAACAATTTTTCTTATCAATTTTTTTTTCCAGATTTGAAAGTGATCGCACTCGTTCCATTGAAGTGCAAGCTGCTATACGCAACCTCGTTCTAATGATCTCATCGCTATGCATGTGTGGTTTTGTCGAGCTACGACCACCACCAGCACAGTCCAATAGTTTATTTAAAATGCAAAATTTCCAAATGCCACAAGCCACATCCCGTGAGACTTGTGTACGTAATATATACGCCTTCCAGGTGCTACAAACTGTATTCCTTAAATCTACATCGCCAACACTTTGTTGCACCATACTGGATGCCATTTCACGGGTATATCATTCAGAAAATGCAAACTACTTCATTTTGGACTCTGAAAATACACTCAGTCAATTCACGGAGAAAATCCATCAAAAAGGACCTCAAATCCAGGAGAAATTCTTCGATCTACTCGAATTCATTGTGTTCCAGTTGAATTTTGTTCCTTGTAAGGAATTGATCTCATTGTCGTTGCTCCTTAAGAACAATCATTCAACTCCGTGTAGTATATTGTGTCTTAAGACTTTGCTAAATATACTAAGGCATAATAATGTCTTCAAGGATGTCTATCGGGAAGTTGGAATCTTGGAAGTTTTCGTTACCTGTTTGATGAGATATTCCGACTATGTGCGGAAAATAACTAATGATGATGAGAATCTAGAAGTCGATGTAGGAGATAACCAATGTGATTTGTTAGGAAAACATGTCCTAGAAGCTTTGACAATCCTGCTTGCAGGAAGCAATAATAATGCAAATGTATTTCGTGAATGTGGAGGAGCCAAGTGCACACATGAACTTGTCAAATTCAAGCATTGCCGGCATCAGACTCTTGGAATTATCCGAGAATTGATTCTCTCTGCTGGAGGAGATGATGATATGCTCTTTATCTTGAGCGTAATGCACTCTGTTCCAGCATACCAAGTCGAATTTAAGATACAAATTCTAAACATGCTCCTCGGATGCTTGAAAGACAGTCATCGAACGCGAACAGTATTCAGAAAAGTCGGTGGATTTGTCTACCTGACAAGTGTTTTTGTCTCACTCGATGGAAAACTAAATGACAACCTTGAGGAGAATACTGCAGATCTGGGAATAACCCAAGATGATCTCATTTTACTACTGCAAATAGTCTGTCAGACCTTGGCTACTGCAATGCGTTTTGAACCAGCAAATGCAAAGTTCTTTCACCATGAAATCTGCACAGCTTCGTTGTGTGAAACCCTGCGACTGTTGGGATGCTTCACCAGTGGCACTGAGTTAACTGATATTTTTGGTGAATTCAAAGCTGACGGAGATGTTCAGCGATATTTCCATGAAGTATTCAGTGGAGAAATTCTAAATTTCAGTTTTCGAGAAACTGTTCCCAGGTCTTTGTCATACGTGTGTGTAGTTTATCGGTTGCTCTATAGCATTGCATTGGATAATTTCGAGCAACCTAATCTCAATGGAGTGATCAATTTGTTTGTGGATCAAACTTTACGTTCACCGAGTCAGGAACTTCCAACACAGCATCCAAATTTATTGAATCTATCACAACCCAATCCTGAACCGAGAATTGTTCATCCAGGAGTGGTCATTTGCATGCTTCAGCTACTTCCATCAGTTGGACATTCCAAGGAACAAGGCAAAGCTATGAATTTGCAGGTATATCTGTCAGAGATCATCAAAAGTTTGGTTCGAAGTGAGAGAAATCAGCAGATTATGTGCGACTATGGATTGGCTGGACACTTGTTGAAAATCGGTCGACGAGCTCTGAGTGAAGAAGATAATCCTCTGCATGTTCCATTGCAGTATATTTTGGAGCGTCTTGCAGCACAGGCACTTCAGCCGACCGAATTGCGAGAGTTCCTTCGTCTCGGAGCACCATTGTCATGTTCGGACATAAATCTCGACAAACCATACTGCATGGGTGGACCAGTTCCACTCACACGAATTAAAACTCTAGTTTCCATGACAACTCCACGAGACTTCCGAGCACATGGATCGAGTACATTGCCACCATTTGTTGAAATGGACATGTCAGCTGAAGGATTTGGATGTCTCTACTTGCCCAGTTTGGCACCACAAGCAGCAGCCACTAGTGGTGGGACAATTGATTCGAGTACTATCGGAGGAATTGGAGCTGGTGATCGGATATTTCCACCACAAACAGGTCTAACTTACTCCACTTGGTTTTGTGTTGAGAAGTTCTCAGATCCAAAGACAGATCCACATTGTGTTAGGCTTTTGACTTTGGTCAGAACCATTAATAACCCACGAGAAGAGAATTTGGTGTGTTTATCGATTCTTTTATCGGCAAGGGACAAGGCGATTGTTGTCTCAACCCAGGAGACTCTAGTTACTCCAAGTAAAAGTAAGTTTTTATATTCTCATTTATCTCTGAAGATATACTAATTTTTTAATGTTTAGATCTTGGAGATTGGGAACCAGAGGGTTCAGATGATGGTAATGCCCGAATATGGTGTCCTGATCTCTTACACGAAGGTCAATGGCATAATTTGGTTGTTGTCCTCAATCGAGCTGTGCTAAAGAATTCAAGTTTGTCACTCTATCTCGATGGAACTGTAAGTTGCCTACACATTTTCTGATTCAATTGATTTTAAAGGGTTTTCCGTCTCATTCCAGCCAATGCACACTCAAAAACTTCATTACATCTCACAAAATCCTGGAGCTGGTTCGGCAAATCTTGCCGTTGCAAGTCAAGTATTCGGCTATATTGGAACTCCACCGATTTGGAGAAGATATTCACGCCTGTGCTGGAAGCAGGGTGTTTGTCATTTAATCGAAGATGTTCTTCAACAACAAACCGTTCAGACAATTTACAATTTAGGTCCACACTATATGGGATCATTGCAAGCACCACAAATTGGTAAACAAAATGAACCTCTAAATCCTCTGGTGTCTGAGGATAAAGTTCTGCTAGGATTGAATGCCAAAGCTGTATCACAATTAACTTTGGTCAAAATTCGTAAGGTTTATAGTCGAACGGATAATAAATCCATAGCTAAGCAGTTGGGAATGAATTCACATGAAAATGCAACACCAATTAAGTGAGTTATTTTTGTTTATCTTTTCTTGGATTTCAAGATATTTCTTCCCTTTTTTTTTTAAAGGATCCTTCACAATTCTGCTGGGCATTTAGCTGGAGCTGGTCGTTCTCTAGGTGGTGTCGTAGTAGGCTATCTTGGAGTTCGTGTCTTCAGTCCACATCCAGTCTCGGCCATGATTGACACTGTTGGTGGTTGTAATGTCTTACTGGGAATCATAGCAATGGCTCAAGACGTTGAAAGCCTATATGCCGGTGTAAAAGCCCTAACTTGTGTGGTTCGTAGTAATCGTGCTGCACAAAGTGAAATGGATCGTAAACGTAGCTATCAAACTTTGGGAATGTTCTTTAAGAAGAAAAAGAATCTCCTCAACTCACATATATTGCATTTAACTTTTGGCCTAGTGGGCACTGTAAATAGTGGTCAAGATATGGCCGCCATTCCAAATATAACCGCATTCCAAGATTTACTCTGTGACTTAGAAATCTGGCATGGAGCTCCCAATGGCTTGTTAAGGTCATTGTTGGAACATTTATTGGAACTTGCCGTCGAATCAAATGAAAAGAAACAAAATGTTAAAATTATGAGAGATCTGCAGTTGCTGAATAAGTTGCTGAATATAATAACCGATATAAATGATCATTCTACACGAGAGATTCTTTTCTCGTTGGTTGAAACGCTTTTGGGTGGCCAACCTAGACATAGTGATCTTCTCCTGTTTGGACAGTATATTGCTGCAAAGCTGCCCAAGTTTGATCAAATAGAAAGATCGGTAATCTTGCCATCGATGGTTAAGAAGGACGGTGATGATCTTGCTGCTCAGAATATTTATTTAAGGAATCGATGTCTATCATTGCTCCATGGACTGCTCTTTACACCAAGAAATACTGTGAATTATATTATTTGCGATGATATCTCCAAGACTTTGGGAATGGATTGGTTGTTGTTATTCATGCAGCCACATGTTCATTTCACCTCTGTGATCATAGCAGTGAGAATTTTGGTAGTTGTCTGTGCGAATGAGTGCTTCTTGGCACGTTTCCGGGATAGTACTCACAATGGTGGTTATTTGAGATTCACAGAATTGATTTCACAAAAGAAGAGCATTTGTCTAGGTGGACCTCAGCTCGGTTCTGGAGGATCAACTACAAACGGTGGAGTTATGGTATCATCATCAAATCCAAATACTCAACTCCCATCACAGATTGCTGGAGAAGTTCGAACATCGGTGTTGCATGTTCCTGGTTTTCAAATGCTCGAATGGCTGCTACAAAATCATTTAGATGTTCCCGAGTTGTACTTTTTGATTACAGCACTTATCATGGGGCAGCCTGTGAAGCTTCTTGCTTCGGAACACACAAAATTTGACTTGGATCGTGTTTGGGCATTCCTCTGGGGAACACCAGTTTCTCATGCATCGGCATCTTCGGTAACTCCAAAG
This sequence comes from Episyrphus balteatus, assembly GCF_945859705.1. NCBI lineage: Eukaryota > Metazoa > Arthropoda > Insecta > Diptera > Syrphidae > Episyrphus > Episyrphus balteatus. Next base: position 120,514,743 of record NC_079136.1, read on the forward strand.
ATGAATGTTTGTCCGGAAGCAGTGTGTGTCTTGCTTGGAATGGTTCGTGCAATTGTTCACACTATTGATACAGCCGATTGGCTAAAGAGTCATCCTGAGACCATAATTCAGCTCTTATTCTCGCTCTACCAGAATCTTCCTGATTTTATGCCGGTCATGATGTCAGGAGATGTTGTGAGCTCGTTAGTGGCTGTATTATTCCCAATGGCAAAAGATGGACCAGATTCGGAGCCAAATAGTGGCACATCAACACCAACTGATAGTTCGGGATGCTATGTCGTCCACTCGCCAATTTCTCTCATTCCACATGTCACCTTGACAACTCATCCTGTTCGAAAGTTCGTTATTGATTTCTTGCGGGTAATTGTTGTAGATTCCTTGAGTCTTTCGATGCATGGCAAATCAACACCAGTTGTCGATCTTGTCATTGATGCATCACCAGAAACGGCTGATATGAGACATCAAGTGGAATATCAAACCGAGATCATTACAGCTCTGGTAGATCATCTTCTAGCAGCTGATGTTCTAGTGGGAGAGCAAGCGGCTCTTCCTATCGTTCCTCTACTGCAATCCCATGTCCAGAATATTGCTCCCAATGTATTCTATTTCACTGCCCGAGTTGTTGACAAAATGTGGCAGGGATGCTTACAAAAAAATCCCCATGACATCTTTGATTTTGTCATAAAATTGATTGCCCAAGCTAAACGACGATCATCGGCACTGTCTCTCGAACAGCTTCATCATTCTCTGAATCGTTCGATTTTATATTTGCTCTCTCGACCCACAGAAGCCATCACAGAACAAATGTCTGTGCTGGAAGCTCTCCACAAAATCATCACACATCGTTTATTGATCTTTGGAGCTGGAAATCATGAATTGGAATTCATTGGATGTCTGACTTATTGCCTGCTCCAATTGACCGCAGACATGAAGATCATCCTAGAGCCGTCCACAAGCAGAAGTACCACATGGCATGTGAATCCTCAAGTAGATGTAATCGAACCACGTGATGATCATTTAAATCAGTTGCAAGGAAGAAATCTCATTGTTGGAGCAGCCTTCCGTGTTTGGGAGGAGCTGTATGTCTGCAAGAAACCAGCGATTGAGGAGGTCTTCAAAATCACTCTAACAGCACCTCCAAATAACTCAAAAGCACCTGATTTGCAGACAACTCGAGAACAAGTTATGGAAGTTGCCTCTAAACTTTGGTTCAATTATGTCGACACCGAACGAAAGGCATCATATCGCATTCCTTGGGAAATTCACAATCAAATTCAATCGAAGATACAAAAAGTCACAGGAGGCTTAACTCGTCTGGCCAGTCGAACCAAAGTCAAGAAAGACGAATTGGTTCGAGTAAAGTCGACTATGAGCAAAGAGAGTGCCTTTGAATGTACAGCTATTCATGTCCAGTTAATTAGAGATTTGTGGGAGATGCGATGCAAACAATATACCCAAATGATTCAACACACTCAACGTTATGTGTTCCAAGATTGGATTCAATCGGAAACCGATTTGACTAGAGAACGTGGTTTGTGGGGTCCCGAGGGTGTTTCAACTCTAGACAAATGGATGTTGGATACCACAGAGGGACCACATCGCATGCGAAAGAAGACTATGCGCAATGATTTGTTTTACTTGCAATATCCATATCGACCTGGTATTGATCTACCTGATAATCGTCAATTAAAATACAAAGTTGCCACAAGTTTTGATAGTAAAATTTACTTTACCCATTGCCAGTTGCCACCAAGGATTCTGTGCGAGACAGAGAGCATGATTCAACATGGTCCGGATAATAGATCGTCGACTGAGTGTGCATCGAATGGAACACCACCTCAGAGTCCGACTGGAGAGCAGCCGCCAGGAAAGATTGGAGGTATCGGTGGTCCACAGGAGTCAATTGATGGAAATACTGGTGGGGAGGAACTCGATGAAGAAGAGGAAGATATGTCGATGGTGTCGGATAATGAGACATTCTTGCGATTGCTTGAAGAGCAGGAAAAAATCTCCTATATGTTCCGATGTGCTAGAATTCAGGGACTTGACACTACTGAGGGATTATTGTTATTTGGCAAGGAACACTGTTACATTGTGGATGGGTTTACTTTGCTTAAGAATCGAGAAATTCGTGATATTGATACTCTGCCGCCCGGAACTTATGATCCAATTATACCTAATTCAGGAGGAACCACAAGAACTCAGAAAATGAAGCAGTGCTCGAAGTTTTCCTACGAGGAAATCCGTGAGGTTCACAAGAGAAGATATCTCTTACAGCCGATTGCCTTGGAGGTATTCTCCGAAGATGGACGGAATTACTTGCTTAGTTTTCCAAGGAAAGTTAGAAATAAGGTAGGTGGTGGTTTAATGGATAGTTGTAAGTCTTGTTTTTGATGATGTTTTGTCTTTATAGGTTTACCAAAGATTTATGTCACATGCAACAGCAATTTCTGACAACGCTCAGCTATCAGTAGCAGGACAAAAACGAACTGCAAGTGTTGAACAGACATCGGGAATATTTAGCAGTTTGATTGGTGAGACTTCTGTTACACAGCGATGGGTGGTAAGTTTTGAAAAACAAATAAAATTTATGGAGTGGAGTTAAATTGTGAGTATTTTTGTATTTGCAGCGTGGAGAAATATCAAATTTTCAGTACTTGATGCATTTAAATACTCTTGCCGGCAGATCATATAACGATCTCATGCAATATCCTGTCTTCCCCTGGATTCTAGCTGATTATGATTCAGAAGAATTAGATTTAACAAATCCGAAAACTTTTAGAGATTTTTCAAAACCAATGGGCGCTCAGTCGGAAGAGAGATTGGAACAGTTTTTGAAAAGGTTTAAGGTAAGTCAAAGTGATGTGGCTTGAAGGTTAAAATATTTTTATTGGCTTTTAGTCAGCAGTTTTATTAATAGTTTAGAGATTTTTTTTAGTATTTCGACCTGTGTGGTTTTTCAGTGTAGCTTTTGTTGTAGGTTGATTAAGGTTGGCTTTTAAGCACAGCGATCGCCCTGGAAATTTTGTCGTATTCCATTAAAATTCTCCTAAAAATAATTCATTTGGCAGGACAAGCTCATGAAGACTGACGGTCAAGTTCTCTAGCAACTTTGGCAATACGCCCTTATTTACAGGATCAAACTCAGACAAATTTGGTAAATGTATATGAGTATAAAAAATTTAAAAACACAAAATTCGTTCTTTAAATGAAAAAACAACTCTTTTAATGAAATTGAGCTCCAAAAAAAGTATGCAGTTTAATTTCTTTTATAAAGATGCATTTAAAAAAAAAAATTCAAAAATTTTAGGACCAGGGGTTTAGTCAATGCATGCATGTTTTTTGGGTGTATTAAAGCAAGCATGTTTTATTAAAACAAGCATATTAAATACCATGAAAAATAAAATACAACCCAATAAAACACATGCATGCCCTGACTAAACCCTTGGACCTAGAAAAATGGTTTATACCTTTTTGAAAACGTTGTTTAATGAAGACAAGAACCTCATCATTAATTTAAAGCTAAATCTAAAAAAATGGCCTCATAAGTCAACACGGGTTAGGCAGTGGCGTATTGAGGGGGGGGGGCTCAAGCCCCCCCCCCCCAAGCCTTCAAGATCATGTTTTTATTTAGCTGATTTCATCAAAATGTACATGATTAACTGAAACTTGTTCGTAAATCTTAAAGATTTAGAGGCATCACAGATGCTCGAGCCCCCTCCAAATTCTGAAACGGCTGTTTGGGTTTGTTTGAGTAAGAGCCTTAGCTGACGATGAGGGTTGTAATAATTTTTATTTTTTCGGATTTAAGTCCAATTCCGAATTCTTTAGATAATTTTCTTAGTATTTTGACGTCCAATTACATTACCGTTAAATGTTTGCAATACTTCTTATGCATTCTCAAAACGCCGTATTTGATCATATATTTACTTTTTTTTTTAATAATATTTTTCTCAAAGATATTGGAAATAGAAATTTTTGATATCTCAAAATCTAAGTGGTCAACAGGTTTCTTTAAGAAAATTGCAGTTTGCGCTTCCGATTTGGATTAAAGAGCAACATATTACGAAAAAACATATATGTATATTTCGAATTAAACATCAAAAAGAATTTCATTCAAAATTAGTTTTTGAGACTTTCACGTTCTGCATTTCACTTTTTGCGTATTCACTTGCCGAAAGTGAAATAGGTGTTCTGCATTTTTTCACTCATTTAGATTCTCTAATCGAATTCAATTCACTTTGTTTCTGTTCGTGAATTTGGGGGCCTTTTTCAATGAATCTGCAATTGCAGTAATTTCACTAGAAACAAAATAAAAATGGAAGATCCTTCAGTTTTTACAATAAGAAGCAATTTCGAAGTTTTCAAAACCGATCGAAATGAAATTGAAAAGTGATTTGAATTCAATTTCGTTCGAATTGCGGAACATGGCCGAATATAACGAAAATATTGGTGAGTTAAGCCCAAAAACTCTTGACGTGATAGGAATAAATCTGTAAACAGTTTTGGATTCAGCACATGACAAAGTTCGAACGAAATAAAGAGTTTTTTTTAAGGATGACACGACTCCTTGCTGTTTAAACTGTTTGGGACACAAGAACTTTGAAAAAACACTAGGTACCTACTCTGAATGTGAAAGGAGGAGACAGTAGTACGAATCTGTCTAGAGCAGTATAATGCTACTTTACCACTTTCAGTACCGCAGCACAGCGTTTAACTCTCGATCAAAGATTAATAAAAAGAAATGAAATTTTTTTCGCACATTTACCCTCTAAAAAATGTTTGAAAAATTTTCCAGCCCCCTCCAACATTTTTTCTGGATACGCCACTGGGGTTAGGGTCGAAATGCTGTATGTTGCAAAATTCTGTATTCAAAATACTGTATGCCAAAATACTGTATGTCAAAATTCTGTATGTGCAAAATGCTGTACGAACGAAATTCTGAAAGTCAAAATTCTGTATAGCAAAATTCTGGTTGGTCAAAATACTGTATTTCAAAATTCTGTACATCAAAATTCTGTAAATCAAAATTCTGTAAAAATGATGTAAAAAATATCGTTTTGATAATGTAAAAAAGTACGCGCGCACTTTTTTATGCTTATTAATCTAGGTACCTTATTAGGCGCTACGAAAAAATGAGAGAGAAAACAAAACTCTACACTTATTTAAAAAACAATCTGAATTAAACCACGTTGCATACCTAAAACGGATTGCAAAAAAATTAAATTTAGGTATATCGCTTTTTACAATTTTTTTTGTAAAATGTATTTTGTATGTTTAAGAAAAGTTGGATTTGTGTTCCTAGAATTGATTTCCTTTTTTACTTTAATAATTAGTTTGTATAAAATTACAACTTTACTGTCAATAATTATATTTAAAGCTAGTATTATGTGTTTTTTTTTTATCAAAAGAAATTTCTTGACAAATACTGTATTGAAAATACAGTATTTTGCCGTATATACATACAGAATTTTGTATTTACAGTATAATGACATACAGAATTATGGTCTTACAGTATTTTGACCCCACAGAATTTTGTATAAACAGAATTTTGACAAGCAGAATTATGACCCGCTCCCAGTCAACACATACCTTATTTAAATGAGAACAAAATTTAACCTTCTTGGGGCGCCATCTAGTGTTAAAATAAAAATATGAAAAAATTAGAGAATTTTTTTTTTATAATTTAGAAACAGTTTTTCCACCTAGGAACTTGATTCTCAAAAAAATCCCAAATAACGAACGCCCTAATGTAGTACCTAATCGCAAGTAAAAATGAGTGACTGTCTTCTGTTTTATGGTTGATTCTTCGGGTCAGCACATGCTCTTATATTCCAGAGTGTCCTTTGCAAGCTTCATCAATCTTGGCTAACCTCTATTTCCAAGTCTGCAAAGCAGGTGTTTTTTTTGGAGATTTTTTTACTCCTTTAGAAATTAGTTAAAAATGAAATGAGCTGCCCGTTCATTGAACACAGCAGCACTATAATCTGGATCCAAACAAAAGTACAGATTAGAGAATATAAAAGCCTAATAGTAGTTTCGTTTTCGTTGTCCACCAGGTTCTTATTAGAATGTGGGACCTTATCTTGTCTTCGTTGTTCTTTTCACCACCCAATAAATATATTTGAAAGGCTCATTTTAGAAACAATACAATTGCATGCTTACGAAGTCGAAGTCATAAGCATGCATGTTGAAGTCTAAAATTTTTTATAATTTTTTTTATTTTTTAGGAATGGGACGATCCACATGGCGAAACACCACCCTATCACTATGGCACCCATTACAGTTCGGCAATGATTGTTTGTTCCTATTTGGTTCGTTTAGAACCATTCACTCAGCATTTTCTTCGTTTGCAAGGTGGCCATTTTGATTTAGCCGATCGTATGTTCCATAGTATCAAAGAAGCTTGGCTATCAGCTTCAATTTATAATATGGCTGATGTTAAAGAATTGATACCTGAATTTTTCTACCTCCCTGAGTTTGTAACGAATTCAAATAATTTTGATTTGGGTAAGTAAACTTTAAAAAACAGTCTCTAAAATCTAGAATGATGCGATTTTTTTTAAAAAAGGTTCAAAACAGAATGGCGATACCCTTAACCATGTAATTCTCCCTCCATGGGCCAAACAAGATCCCAGAGAATTCATAAGGGTACATCGGAGTGCCTTAGAGTGTGATTATGTCAGTCAGAATTTACATTTGGTAAGTTTTGTTAAAAAACTTTGGGCTTTAGTATTAATTGAGACTTAATCTTTTTTAGTGGATTGATTTAATATTTGGATGTAAGCAACAAGGACCTGCAGCTGTTGAGGCAGTTAATGTATTTCATCATTTGTTCTATGAAGGAAACGTTGATATTTACAAGTATGTTCTATCATTCTATCTTCTGGAGATTTGTATTTGAATTTTATCTTTCCTTCTAGCATTGATGACCCCTTAAAGAAAAATGCCACAATTGGCTTCATCAATAATTTCGGTCAAATACCCAAACAGTTATTCAAAAAGGCCCATCCGGCCAAGAAAATGGGTAATTCTCGACATTCAGTAATCGACCCAGGTCCACTGATTGGAAATACAACAGTTCTTCAATCCGATCGTCTCTTCTTCCATAATCTTGACAATTTAAAACCAAGTCTGCAACCAATTAAAGAATTAAAAGGTCCTGTAGGACAGATCCTGCAGCCAGATAAGACTGTATATGCTGTGGAACAGAATAAAGTTATGATGCCGCCATCATATACAAAATATATAGCTTGGGGATTTGCAGATCATTCGCTTAGAATCGGTTTGTATGATTCAGATAAGGCTTCATTCGTGTCTGAAGCTGCTGCCCAGAATTCAGGGGAAATTCTCTCCTGTGCTTGTCCGAATTCCAAGATGATTATAACTGCTGGTACAAGTTCAGTAGTAACCATCTGGAAGTTTGATGCCAATAAGAAGACTCTCATTGTTCGAAATTCCCTGCATGGACATACAGACGCAGTTACATGCCTGGCAGCAAGTGCAGCTTACAATGTCATCGTATCGGGATCAAGAGATGGAACTGCAATTGTTTGGGACATGTCGAGGTTTACATTTGTGCGACAACTTCGAGGACATGTGGGAGTGGTTGCTGCTGTGGCAATCAATGAACTGACTGGAGACATTGCTACCTGTTCGGCAACATGGTTGCATGTGTGGTCAATTAATGGAGATGCTTTAGCGACGGTCAACACGAGTGTGGGCAGTGCTGATCGAATGCAACAGATTCTCTGTGTTGCATTCTCACAAATTCGAGAATGGGATCAACAGAATGTTATCATTACTGGATCAACTGATGGTGTAGTTAGGGTAAGTTTGAGTTACTCTTTGAATATTTATAAGATTCTAATGAGTTTTGTATATTTAACAGATGTGGTCTCTAGAGTATTCACAAGTTCCAATTGAACGAAAACTAAAAAGATGTCCAGAGGTGACATCACAAGATAAAGTTCCCGAAAAAGATGAAAAAGATTCAGCCAATGAAGCATCAAAGAAATTGGATTTATTTAAACAAATGAAAAGTATGTCGTCCAATGAAGGAAATGGTGAGATATCAATAAATAAAATCTTTGGAAACTTTTGAAAGAAAATTTTTTCAATTTTTTCTAGAAATTGCAAAATCTGCTTCAGAGAGTAGTATATCAGAAGCATGTGATCTGTCAGAGAAATCCGCTAAATCTGACGATTCAGATAAGAAATTAGACACTCTGGCAAATTCAGAAAGAAGAAAAAGTAGTTTGGCGGGAACCAAATCGTTGCATGAGATGAAATCATCTACTGTAGATGAGACACGTTCGGCAGCTTTAGACAGATCTGAGAGTACTGGTAAAAAATTAAGCCCTTTGGGTCTCAAAATTTTCTTGTTATTAAGCTTAAACATTTCTTTTAACCAAATTTCTAAATAATTTTTTTTTTTGTTTTAGCTGAAAAAAGTAATATTGAAGATCGTGCGATACGTCCAAGTAAATCAGATACAAGTATAACAGAATCATTTGTTGTTGTTGATAATGATCAACGAAATAAAAATGATAATTTATTAAGAAAAGGTTAGTTATAAATTTTGTTATTCTTGAATGATAATTTTTCAAAGGATGAATGTTTTCTTGTTTTTTTTTTTTTAGGTTTTCGATGGAATCGGCAGCTAATGTTTAGATCAAAATTAACAATGCATACGGCTTATGATAGAAAAGATAATGCAGAACCAGCTAGTATAACATCATTGACTGTATCGAAGGATCACAAGATTTTATATGTTGGTAAGTGGACTTGTTCTTAAATTTATATTCCTTTATTGTTATATATTTTAAATTACTTCTGTATGTTGTCATCAAAGCACAATCCATTTAAAAATTATGATTTATAATATTATCGAAGTTTGAGAAAATGTTTAGAATCGAACCTTTTGATTTGTTTCACAGAAATTTAAAGTACTAAAGTCAGATCAAAAATCTTTCAATTCATGATCCTGATTTCACATTAACATTTGTTTCAATTAATGAAATTAAGCTGCCACACTTTATTAATGTAAATATTTCCTTTACTTTGTCTCCCTGTTCTGGTACGATTTGTCAACATTGATTTTGTTTTTTTTTAAAGGATTTTAAAAACAATTGTGTTTATGTGCAAAATCTGCAAGCTATGGACACTTTTAGAATAAATGTTTGTTAAAATAGTGATAATAGTAGATGGTCCAGTAATATGACTTTGCTTCTTTCTAGAGCTCTTGGTTGATGTAGTATGTCGGTTGAAAAAAAGTCAATCGCAAATTGTCGGGATATTCCATTCAAACAATTGGAGTTTTTTTGTTCCTGTTTGTGACTGTTTCTTTTTTCATCAAGGGTTGCACACTATAAATTGTGAAGAAGCTTCCTTCAGCAGATCTTTTAAGTGTAGGTTAAGTGACTTCAACAGCTAGTTGAAGTCTCATTGCGTCTATGTGTGTTTATTGTTTTCATTATCTGCGCGCACTTAAAGATTTGAGGGAAGGAATGCAGTTTGGTGATTTGGGTGCTGATTATGATTCTGAAGCGTATCTTGTGTCATTAAAATGCAGTATCCAAGGTTTCCATTAAAACATTCAAGTGAAAGGGTGTTTTCTTAGAGGAAGTTTTAATATGTAACTAATGAACTAGTACCAAAAATCTCTCTTTCTTATGAAATTAAGTGAAAATGTTAAGTTCACCATGAAAATTAAGATTCACAAAAAATTCTGGGAATCCATAACATAGAAGTTTTTTTTTAGAGAAACTTATGAGTTAGTTTTTACCCCCATTTTTATTTAAAGCAATCGAGGTACTTTATACGTTTAAAACGAATTACATATTTTTTCATATTCTAAATCGAATAAACAGAAAATTGAGAGACTTTTTTTTAGATCTAGGATTTAATAATAACTATCTTTTTGAGCATCCCTCCATTGCATAGAGAGGTATTTTTCTCCAAAACGATTACGTTTAAGTTCATTTATTGTTACTCTAGCTAGATTTTTATCTCTTACTCTGCACTTAATCTCGTCCCATAAATACTTGAAAGGGTTTAAGTCTGAGGGCTGGCCAATTCATCGTGGCAATACTAACTTTCCTAAAAGTTCCCGGCGCAGTATCCCATTAAACATTAGTGTGCTTTAAAACTCGAACTTGACGGTGCATTGTAGTCAAATTTGGTCCCTAGGCAGTAGGTTTAAGACGGATATGTTATCTCTCTCAGTTGTACACCACAATCGTCCAGTTCTTGGCCATCACATGAACTCTCCAGTTTCCCAGAACCGTATCTGAATTGGCAAAGATGGAGCTACGAGTCAGTTGCACGTTGGCTTTTTCCTTGTCGTAATTAATGTCAGGAATATTTGAAAAAAGTGTAAAAAAGCAAAGCAATTCCAAATTCGAAATAACTAAAATTTTTCCCAATCTAATACAAACAACTATAATTAAACTAACTAAACAATATAATCACCCTAATTCATAAGTTCTATAAAAATAATCATAAATCATCACTCAATACATTCTTATCATACAAATGGTAATCAAAATATAAAAATATTACCTCTTTTATCAACAATCTATATAACTAATAAATTTTAGGTGATGCCCGTGGACGAATATTTTCATGGAGTGTTACAGAACAACCAGGTCGTGGAGTTGCCGACCATTGGCTCAAAGATGAAGGAGCTGATCAATGTGTAAAATGTCATGTCAAGTAAGTTTAAAAACATTATTTAATTCATGAAACAATACTAATAATAATTCTCTTCCAGATTCAATCTTTATGAACGCAAACACCATTGTCGCAATTGTGGTCAAGTATTTTGCAATAAATGTAGTCGCTTTGAATCAGAAATATCTCGATTGCGAATACTTAAACCAGTACGAGTGTGTCAGACATGCTATAGCAGCTTACGTTCTCAATCTGTTGAGAGTTAAGTTAAAATATAATAATAAACTTAAGAAAACTGCACTAAAAATAAAAAAAATTAAAAGAAACAAAAAAGAAACCATGAAACAATAATAATCATTAAAACAAAAAATTTATAGAAAACCCCCCTCTCCTCTTTCCTCATTAATTGTCTATATAATCATGAAAAGTAATAAAATTAAAAAGAAAAAAAAAAAAAAAAATTACATAATGTCACTCAGTTTGTGTAGAAAATTTTTGTATTGTTTATTTATAATCTATACATTTTTTTATGTTTATCATAAAAGTAACTTAAATTAGTAAAAATAGTTTTACCAAAAAAAAAAAAAACAATGTAAATGTAAATGTGTTGCTTGTTATTAAATACAATATAAGTAGAAAAATCATAATTTATTAAAAATAAAAAAAGACATACCTACATTTTGAAAAATGTAAGTTAAAATAAAAATGTTAAAAAAAAACACCCAATAAATATAAATAAATACAAATAATGAGAAACATACAATAATAATTATTAAAAAAAAAGAATGAAAACAAAAATTTTAGATCGAATTTAAAGAAAACAAAAAAAAAATTTAAGTAATAATAAAATTAATAGAGAAAAAGTATTAACAAATAAAATCAGAACAAAATTGAAAATTGTTATTGTGTTGTTCAATAAAATAAAAAAACAAAAAAAAAAAAATATTTATATAAATGCTTGAAAGAAAAGTCGCACCAGGTTTTCAAGTGAATAAAACTTAAAAAAGCCTGAAAATAAAGACAAAAGCAAAAATAACTTTTAAAATAAAACATATTGAGTGCTTGAAAATAATAATTTATAAGAATAAAAAAATAATAAACAAAAAAGAAAGAAAAAAAAACATTTATACATAATTTTCATTCGATCTTAAAAAAGTCACTGCAAAAAAAAACAATGGTTTTCTATTTATGACTAAATTATGCGATATTATTTTTAAATGGCTTTGCAATATTATATTCTAATTTATTTTACATATTAATTATTTTAAATTAATTATATTATATAACTATTATATATAAAAAATATTATATATAATTTATAAAATTTCTTATGTGATTTATTTAAAATTCTTTGGTATAGTCATTTGTAAGGTGTACCTATTTATACAATTAATTTTGTTCTTCTTGGGGATTTATTCTTATTATTATAATATTTATCTATTTCTATATATTATGCATCGATTATTTTTAATTTGTTATAATTTTTTTTTTTTGATACGTGTTATATTTAAACAAAACAAAAACAACATACCTTACGTTATTGTTTTATTTTTAAATAAAATATTACACATACAAATAAAAAAAACAAAACATACTATACAATATTTAAAAACAAGCATGTAAAATGTTCTATTATTATAATATTAATTTATATACAAATAAAGTTTATTTATGAAAAATAATTAATTTTTTGTTTATTTTTATTTTTATTGCATTGTTTTTTCTTGCAATTTGTTGTTGTCTTATTAATTCTAAAATTATTTTTTTTTTTAACACAAAACAGAACCTGAGCACTAATCCTTATAACGAAGGGATGTTTCGCTTTTTCTTTTTAAAAAAATTATCCTTATGTGAAAGTACGTGGCATTGATTTTATTTTAGTCTAAGAGCCCGCTGCAAATTTTTGGAGTGGAGGTAAAACCAAAATGTGAGTATGCAGTTTTATAGGTTTATGCTTTTTTCTGATAACTAATTCAAAAGTCTGGCAGTTTTAATTCGCAGCATTGTATGGTTTTTGGGGGTTAAACATCGCGTGTTTTCAATTAATTCAAGTGGGAGAAAATTACTTATCGTCGGTGAAACCAGAAAAGTGTGTAACTCCATTTTAGCAAATTTTATAGGAGAGCAAAAAAACAAAATCGTTTTGAAGGCATTTGTTGTATGAGTTTTCATTTTCTAATTTGCTAATAAAATAAAAACTATGAAGTTTAACCCCATTCTGAGTTTAAGGAACGGTAGATATTAGGTTTGTCTAACAGATGGCATTCAAATCTAATTTTCAGAAAATTTGGAGTTACACACTTTTCTGGTTTCACCGACGTTTTACTAATTAAAAAAGCCGAAACTACAATACTAAAGACGTAAAATTATTTTTTTTAAGAAAACCAGGAGCGGAATCGTGTAAGCTGTTTTTTGATAGTTTACTGTCAAATTCAAGAAAATTCGTCTGTGTAAGATGATAGTCAAAAGTGACAATCATATTTCTTTGACTTTTTCAGGTGTCAATTTGATACAATTTAACATTTGTAGCATATTTTTTTCTTGGTTTTCGTGGTGCTTTTACTTTGTTTGGGAAAATGAATATTTTTGTGCCTGTGCAATTATTTTAAGCCTATAAATTAAAATAAAGTAAATGAATATGAAATAGAAAATAGAAGAGTCAAACTTGAGGAACAAATTAAATTATATTTTACCTCCCCGACTCAAAGTAATGTGCAATCATACCTTTGTACACAAAAAAAATAATTTCAAAATAATATTTCGTGTTTTTAATAGACTCGTACAAAATTTTCGAATAACATAACATACTTTTTTGAGTATATTCAACATTTTGGATCTGCCATCTAAATTGAAAGTTTATACAATATTTTGTGGGATTCTTTTTAAGCTATCCTTTTCGAGTTTTGTTTGCTAGGTAGATATTAAAAGCTATAAATTATTATTTTAAGCGTTTTAAAAAATATTAACTTACGTTTTTAATAATTGTCTTCTCAATTATTGTAGCTATGGAAGTGAAAAACTGAAACTCTTCATCGGCTATTTTGAAATTTACTGGAGTTTGGCAAATTTCAAACCCAAGTGATACCAAGTAAACCAAAATTAAAAATGATCTCAAAATGATCACCTTACACAGATGGAAAATAGTTGACTTATCAAATTTGATAGTAAAAAATATGATAGTCAAATACCATTTCAGCCGATTCCACCCCAGTTTCCGATTTTTGAGTCAAAATGCATGCATGCACTCGGGCGTAGACGTAACTTCTTTCCAACTAAAAGATCTCTTTCCAAGTTTCAGGCAGGTGTCAAGTTTTGAAATTTATTTTTTGACTTTTGGAGCATTTTGAAAAAAATGAGGGGTTTGAAAAGTCAATCTATGAGCTCATAACCTTAAATACGTTTTTTTTACGAACAAATGGCCTCAGCACGAATTCCATTCGTATGGCAAATTTGCTGTGAATCCTTAAAACGTTATTACAAAATTTATTAGAAATGGAAAGGATTGTTTTTTTTTTCGGGATCCGTAGATAAGTCGAATGATATGTGTGTTAAACGTATGAATTCGGCATGAGAATGAGAATATGCGATAAAAACTCTTATACAAGTTATATTTATCCATGCCATATATTTGTATAGGGTATTAATATGGTACACTTTAAGGGACTATGATAAAAATGAAGCAGACTGTTGTAACTTTACAAGCATTGTCATTCTATTTTTCTGTTACCTACCAAAGTTTACTGATTCCTATAAATAAGTTAAGTCAGAAAAATGTGCTTCAAGTCAAAAACTAACGAAAAAATATTTTCATTATGCCATGCAGTAAAAAGTTTTAGCATAAAATTGAAATCCATACAAAATTGGCACTTTTGTTTGATAATTAAATTTGACCTATTTAGTTCTTTAAGTCGACAGCTATGTAGATAAATTATAGGTTTTCATATGTATTGCGAGTGTAAGAGAACTAAAGAAAAAGTTTGGATCCCGGACTTGCACTTGATACGCGCATCATAAAATGGTTTATTTCTTCCTATGCAACGGTTACCTACCTTACTAGTCAATTTTTAACTTCACTTTAAAATACATTAGAATTGAAAAAAAGTGGCGAAATTTATTTTAAAAAGACTTTAGTGACTTGGCGGAAATATATTCTGGTCAAACGATTTACAAAATATAACATACTCTGACAGCCAAGCCAATTTTTTTTACTTGCTCTATAGGGCAAGTATTGGTTTCGTGTAGAAAAAAAAAAATCGAGGTCTTAATCAAAACCAACATTACGATGATGGAGAAGATCAAAAAAGTGGTTTTCGTCATGCCGTCCGTCGGTCGGTCTGTGCGTCTGTGCGTCCATCTGTACATCGAGCTAGGGCCTAAACGGATGGATGGATTTGCTTGAAACTTGGTACAGATGATTTTTACGTAATTCCCTAGACCCGTTTTTTTTTATTTTTTTAATATCTCCATTTTAACGCATACCTCCCATATAACGTTTTCGAGGTATTGCAAATTTCTCGAAAACGGCTCTAACGATTTCGATCAAATTTAGTGTGCGGAATACTCTTATTGATTCCAACAAAACTGCGTTTTTAGTTTTTCTCAAAAAATGCGGAGAACGGAAATATGGCGTTGCCGTTTTTCAAAAATTGACATATTTTTTAAGTTCATATATTTCATCAAAGCATTAGTTATTTTATTTAAAATTTACAGAGATCATTAAGTATAAAATGTTAAAAAAAAATATTTTTAAAAACATTTTTTTTTTTGATTTTTTTTTCTACAAAATCTTAAATTTCCAATAGATATTTAAGATAAAGATACTGTGAACTACAAGAGCAAGTACGTGCGACCCAGTGGTGCATTTTTTTTTTTATTATTTTATTATTATTATTATTGTTTTTTGTTTGTTTAATTTTTACAGAGCCATTTTTTGTATTTTGTTGAACTAATTCATTAATTAATTGCACATACATACAAGAAAAAGACAATATAAATATCATTATAAAAAACCGATGTCTTAATACTCATAATATTTCTTACTTAATATCTACAACTACAAAATAATATAATACAATTTACATCTCATACATCCTTTCTTAGGTATAACACACACAATAATACGTCACAATACAATTAAAGAAAAAAAAAAAAAAATATTATATCAATTAAAATACTCATTCTGAAAAGTCTGTGTATAAAACAAAACTAACACCACATTTTGTATCAACTTATTAATATACTACCTATCATATTAAAAATTAAAAGAAAAAAACAAAAAAATCCGTATTAAAAAAAAACCTTTGAAATCAATAACAAATAATAATAATAATAAGGAATTGGTCCATTGAACACAAAATATAAAAAAAAAAAATAATAATAAAAATAATAGCACCTCAACAAGATATAAAATTAAAAAAAAAAAAAATCATATACAAAAAAAAAAAAAAAAAATAAACTTAAATACATAAATTTATTTAAATGTAAGAATATATATAAAAAAAAAGTAGCGATCGTAGATAAATAAATTTTAGATGAATCAATGTTGAAAGGATAATAATAAATGTTAAAAGCAAACAAAAAAACAAATAAAACACACACCAAATATTTTAGTCCTGTAAAAAAAAAATATCAAAGAAAATCTCAAAAAAAAAAATTGAAGGAGCTATTGCGTATTGTGTGGTATTTTATTTGTGTAAGAGGCAGCAAAGGATATAACATAGCAATGAAAATGAAAATAATAAAAAATATATAAAAAAAAAAACATATACACTTATAATGTATATATGTATGAAAGATAACTGCATTTAAAATTATGTCGTTTTTTTTTTTTTTTTAAATTGCATGTTTAATCGTCCAGTTCTAAGGAAATGTATATCCTTTTCCAGGACTCCAACCCATCATCAGCCCAACAACATCAACCATCAATTCTTTTGATAGATTTTCTTGTGCAAAAGATGTGTTGTATATGTATATGAATCAATGTGTATAGGTATAGTTAATCCTATTTTCTCAAAGGATACGATTTATAAAGTATTTTCTCTAGCAATCGGCTTTGGGGCGATTTGTATTTGAATATAAGGAATTCTTCTTTTCTTTTCATCATCACAAATATAAAGACGATAACCAAGAAGAAGAAGAAGTGTATAGAATAAAACAATATAAATGTGAATCCTTTTTCTATAAGAATAATAAAATACGAATTCTTATTTATACATATATCCTTTAATATGCAAAAAAGGATAGATGGATAGCCAAACGGGTATAATTTTGCCAAGAAAGAAGAATTTATTCTTCGTTTGAATATCCTGCTTTGACATTATTTTTAGATTTCAAGTTCCTTTATATTCCTTATCTTATGGATATTTTTTGTGATATTTGAAGATTCGCATCCGGCTATTAAGGATTTGGATATTTTTCAATAGCCGTTGGGCATTTTTTGGGGAATAAAATATATATTTTATCAATCGATGTTTTGATAAATGTAAAAAAATATATCCTTTGACGATTGATAGGTATTATTGTGTTAAGTGGAGATCTTATAAAATAAATGTATAGGTATCGGTTAGCGTGAGAATTTTGACAGGTGGAATCTAGCCCAGAGAGATTTTTTTGTTTTGTAAAAAGCTTATTTTGTATAAACTTAACATAGTTAAGGTGTTGTTTTTGATGGTTCTTGGCAACATACCATTCTTTCATTTTCATTGCTTTTATTTTTTTTTTTTTATTTTGCTAAAAACAATTAATAAAATATGGGTTTATAAAGGCATATCTGCCAGAAGGCTTTAGACTTTGAAATATCCCAAATAGCTCAACAAAACTGTGTGAACAAAATAGTTTTTGAAGAAGAAGTTAATCATTCTTAACCTTCTTCAGGCACACCTCTTTTTGCGAATTTGGTTTATATTTTTTCATTGCGCTAGAACTTTTTTGGTCTCAATATTTTATGGAGAATCATATATGAAATTGATGTAGAATTTTCCGAGGAATTCGAATACTGTATTGACAATTCCAAAAAAATGTATTTTCACCCTTATAAAGACACTTTTTTGTGACCACTTTTTATTTTTGTCCTGCCAAATTCGCACCCGTGTGCCGACAGAGGGTTTATCCTGCCATTCACAGAATGTTAAATGTTAATTAGGAAATGTATTGACATAAAAGACTGTCTAATAAAGGTATACTTATAATGTCAATTGTTATCCTAATCTTTAGTGGTAAGGTATATCTACCTGGTTTTGTTAAATAGGTCCATTATAGAAGATAAAAGGCAGAAATATTCTGTATTTGTGTTTTCGTTTTAAAAAAAATTTAAAATGAAAATATGACTGAATTCAAAAGGAAATAAGTCTCTAATTTGAGGACCATACCTTTTCATTAATATTCTTCTTTTTTGTTCAAACTCAATTAAGGAAAAAATGTTTAAAGAAGATGGCTTTATTTTGTTGTTTTTAAAGAAATAGTCAATATTTCTTAAGACCGAAACCAATTAATAAGACCACAACAAATAATGGAAAAACGTATTAACGTGACTTTTTAAATTTGGAGTGTTTAAACAATAATTATATTGTTAAACCCAGAATTTTTAGTCTTTGTGTTAAAAAAAAAACTTTATTTTGGAAAATGGTAGGTATACCTATGGGTCAAAATCATGGAGGTGGGAAATTTCGATGACCGAATTCTGAAAAAAACAACTTTGTTTTATGATAATCGCTTTAGCCATAATTTGTCGGTTTACACTGAACCAAAAAGGTACATAAAATTAATGAATTTGTACATTAAATTAATGTAAAAATTCATGGCAAATGAGCCAATGTAAAAATTCATTAAATTTAAGAATCTTTTTAAGAACAAATTCATAAGGGAATGAATCTTTCTTAAAAATTAAGAATAAGTTCTTAAATTTTATGAATTCTGTTCATACACGAATTCGAAAATTTTTGAACATGTTTAAGAAAAGTTTCTTAGACTTTAAGAAAAATTCATACAATCTAAGAATTATTTCTTATAATTTAAGAACAAAGTTTAAGAAAAGTTTCTTACATTTTAAGATTATTTCTTATATTTTATGATTTTTTTCATAAATTCCGTAAAAATTTGAATGAAATGTTGCTTAAATTTTATGAAAAAAATCATAAAAACTATGAATTTTTCTATGATTGTTTTCATAAAATGTAGTACGCTTTTCATTAAAATGTATGCATTTATTTATATAGATGCATATAATATACATTACCATTCAAAGCATTTAATTTGTTCCTGAAAAAAATTGTGTTCCAATCAAACAAACAGCAAAAGAAAACAACCCAAAATCTAAGACAAAGAAATGAAACAGTTTTTAAAAATAAAATAAATGTTTTATTGGTCACTTTCACTATAAATTAAATTAAAAATATAAATATAAATATCACTATAAATTTATTTTTTAATTTAATTTTTCTTTTTTAATTGATGCATCATCTGGAAAGATAAAAAAAAGTTTGTATTAGTAAAATGACTATGTACTATTTGGTTCAAAAAATCAAAATAGAAGGTAGAATTATCTTTTACCTCATTGTAATCGGCAGCATTAGGTTCAGCAGCTGAAAGAAAAAACAATACAAAATTGAATAAGTTGGGGAAAAATCACAATATAAAAAATTTAGGTAGATACAGAATTAAATAGAATACTTTGAGGAATGTTGATAATATTACTTTAAAACAAAATTTAAATATTTAAAGGGATTAAATAACATGCAACACTTACTAAATTCTATGTTTTCCAAACATGATGTGTTTGCTTTATTTTGCAATGACAACTTTGGGTGTACTGGATCTGTTGCAAATAGACTTTAGGATGGTTTTTACGGTGCAGTATTAAGTGCCCTTTTGCCGGTTCTATTATACTTCGCTTTTTTGCGAAAATAACATTGTCTAAAATTGAAGATTACTCACGTGCCTACTCGTTTCACAAAAGTATCTAAATTATGTACCTATAACAAAAAAATTTTTAAATATATTTAATATACAGGGTGTCCCACAGTCACCGCCCCAAACGAAAACCATGGATTCCTGAGGTCATTTTAAGTCGAAAAACTTAAGAGGTAATTTTCTCGTTTTCGTCCCGTTTTCGAGTTACCACGGTTTTTATGATTTTTGTTCTCTTTTCCCTTATTAAGCTTTATCTTTGCCAAACTACGTTTGATTTGAAAAATTTTTTTTACAACCAATCAAGAATTTATTACAGTTTTAGTTTGTCTCAAAACTTTTTTTTCTGCGGACAACCGTTTCTCCACAATTTTGCATCAAACACAATTTTCTTCGTTTTTTAAGTTGTTTTTTACACTTTCATATCATTTAAGTCAAAAAAACACGTTAATGAGTATTAATTTTTTGTGCTTTTTATTAAAGTCCAGTTTATTTTTATAAAAAAAAATAAGTTTTATTTCATAAAAAAGGCTACTGAAAGTAATTAAAAAAAAATAAACAAACTGAGTGAATTAAAAAAAAAAAATAATTTTTAAATAAAAAATTAATTTAAATGAATTAAAACTTTTTCTGAGCTATTGTGGTTAAGAAAAGAACAAATAAATAAAGCTCAGAAAAAGTTTTAATTCATTTAAATAAATTTTGTATTTAAAAATTATTTTTTTTTTAATTCACTCAGTTTGTTTATTTTTTTTAATTAATTTCAGTAGCCTTTTTTATGAAATAAAACTTATTTTTTTTATGAAAATAAACTGGGCTTTAATAAAAAGCACAAAAAATTAATACTCATTAACGTGTTTTTTTGACTTAAATGATATGAAAGTGTAAAAACAACTTAAAAAACGAAGAAAATTGTGATTGATGCAAAATTGTGGAGAAACGGTTGTCCGCAGAGAAAAAAGTTTTGAGACAAACTAAAACTGTAATAAATTCTTGATTGGTTGTAAAAAAAATTTTTCAAATCAAACGTAGTTTGGCAAAGATAAAGCTAAATAAGGGAAAAGAGAACAAAAATCATAAAAACCGTGGTAACTCGAAAACGGGACGAAAACGAGAAAATTACCTCTTAAGTTTTTCGACTTAAAATGACCTCAGGAATCCATGGTTTTCGTTTGGGGCGGTGACTGTGGGACACCCTGTATATATAAAAGAAAGAAATTTTTAACAAATTAATTATGTTTTTATACTTATCTGAGTATATGGGAAAGATGCAACAGGAACCAACAAGAGTCTTATACTCTTCAAAATTGTATACGTGGTTTTAAATGCTTAACACTGTATTGTTTTTTATTCACAAACTTGTTTCGGCAACGATTGTTCACTTTGAATATCAGATTTTAAACTAAATCTGCAGAGAAAACTTTCTAAATCATAGATTCAAAACAACAGTTATTATTTTCTAGATTGATGAAAAAATACATAGACTTTAAGAAAATATACTTAAAAACTCAAAAGGTAAGAATTTTTTCATAAATTATATGTATACTTTCATAGAATTTAATGAATTAATTCTTAAATTTTGGAAAAATATGAATTTCGAACTTAAAAAGTATGAACAGATTCTTAGATTTTAAGAATAAGTTCTTAATACCGAATGCAGGATAACGGTAAAATGTTCGTTATTTTTCAATTAATGAAAAAATACATTCATTTTAAGAAAAAATACATTCATTTTAAGAAAAAATACATTCATTTTAAGAAAAAATACTTAAAACACACAAAATTTATGAACTCCTTACAAATGTAATTTTAAACATAGATTTTTTAATTTTAGAAGGGAAAAAAGTAAATTTTAAAAATTATTTTAACTCAAAATACAACTGAATGGAAAATAATAGTGAATTTCATTCATAAAAGTATGTTCAGATTCTAAGATTCAGCAAAATATCCTTCAAATTGGAGCTAGAAGTTTATGAATTTATTCATAAACCTTCGTATTTGTTCTTAAAAAAAATTCATAAAAATTTTTTCCATAGGAAAATTTTTATGAAAACTGATTCTTAAATTTTATGAATCTTTCTTAAAACTAAACATTTTTTTTAAGAATTTGTGCTTAAATTTAATGAATTTTTCTTAAAAATGTATGAATTTTGGTTTATGAACGAGATTCATAGTTTTTAAGAATAATACTTTTTTCAGTGTATGAACGGGCAGAGCACAAAAATGTATATTTTTCAATTAACCGCAAAACCCCAAAAATTAGTAGGTACTAGAAAAACGTTCCTCGAAATGGTGGGGATCTCTTCAAAACGACTTTTTATTATATTAAGATATTTTGTCTTAAATAAATCAAATATAACTCTATTTCTTGGGGCAGAGACCGATTTCTACAAAAAATTGCTTTTATGCACGTCCGAAACACTTAGGCCATAAGTAATTTTTTTCTTTTATTTTTTTTGTAACTTTTTTGATAAAAGTTTATATTACAGCCATACTCAGAAAGGATACTGAGTAATAAAAACCTAAAAAAAAATGCAAAATTATGAGTGTAAGACTACATTATTTATTCATATTCTAAGAGCGTGCCCGGAAATAACGTTTTGACCATAATTTATTTTTATTTTTTATGTCACAAAGTAAAACGAAATATTTTTGAGACTATATTGTAGTGGCCTCGATTTTTGATCATAATATCACAAAAAAATTAAAATTTCAATCTAACTATATACGTCAAAACAAGCGTTCCCGGAATGACGGTTAATTGATGTACGCTACTTAAAAATGAAACTAAAACTAGCTTCTTACATACATACATTTTATATATTTATCCATAAAAATAGGTGTGGAATGATAAATCATATAAAATCAACTTTAAAAAATTGCTTGCAGCACCATTTCTACGTTAAATGATTAAAACATTGATACTTTAAGAAATGTTGGTTTTTTCTTGGGACAATTTTTATTAATGTATACAAAGCAACAAAACAACAAAACTTAATTTTTTTTTGTAAGAGATGTACCAATTCATAAAAAGTATTGTGTATATTAAGTAGTTTTTAGAAAAGAAATACTACAAAAAAACGCTGTTTTTGGGTATATTAGATGCAATAAAAAAGAAATGGAAACTTTTCTAACCGAAACAAATATATTCGTAGATGCGTGCCTACTATTTTAATTGGTAAATGAGAAAAAAACTTTAAATAAATGTTATTTTGATTAAAAAAAAATGCCTGGACATCAAATTTTCCACCTCCATGATTTTGACCCATATATTTCAATATTCAATATTCAAAATCAAGGTTCTTACTTTTAATAGTATAACTAAAGAAGGTGAGAAAATTTTCCAAAAATATTATTTTTGTGAGTTTATTTATATGCGTTCACAGGTAAAATTCAAAACCATTGCTCGTTTTCAGAAGTGAGTTTATTTATCTTTCAGTTCACTAACGCATTTTTCTAAATTATAAATGAAGGGCCTAACCTTGCGCACAGAGGCACTGTCAGTTTTTATTTCATGGATCGATAGGGGTATATTTAAAAGGCTTAAACCCAATTTCTTACCACCTGATCATTCTTTTTAGCGGAGTTATTCACGAAAATGCATTTTTTTTTTTTTGATATTTTACTTCCAAGCTAATATCTTTGCTCCAGTATGTCGTAGACCAAAAAATGAGCATACATTCTCTTCCTCATAATATTTTATATCGTTGTATGTATAATTTCATTGCATTAAAGTGAGTTACTACAAAATGGCAGCCAGTTAAAGCCAAATTCTAGTTGTTAAAAAAACACATTTTCGTTTTTATTTCTAAAAAAGCTTATATTATGGTTAACATTTTTCTAACCTATTTTGTAGCCCTCTATATTTCCTGCATTTTACAGAAAAAAATCAACTCTTTGTCACCAAAGATGACCGAGCAATTGATAAATGAACGCACGAAAGACCGGTGCGAAACCACCCAAAAATATCGTTTTTTAGGAATAACTCGGCTTCAGAATGTCATACGCGTAAATAAAGCTATTAATTGGTCGTTACAACATTTTCTATCGATTTGATGTACATTATTTTTGTTGAAACAAATAAAAAATAAGTAATATTAAGTCAAAGACGTTTTTTTGTTTAGCAAACTCTTGCCTTATTATTTTGTAAACGGTGCAAGTATTGGCTAACAAAATAAAATACTGTTGTAGTCCTTTAAATTATCTAAAATTAAAAAAAAAATTAGCTCTCTACGACCTATCGATCCATGAAATAAAAACTGACAGTGCCTCTGTGCGCAAGGTCAAATGAAGCTTTGACTGGAGTATACAAATGATACAAAAAATTTCCAGGAAAACTGACAAAAGAAACAGGGTTACAGAGAACATGTCTTAGGCTTAACAAGTTTATGGAGATATTTATTAGATTTTGTTTAAAAATCATAAAAAAAAACAAAGTTTAATTATATTATTATACCAGTAAAGAATATTTAAGCCATTGACTATGTACTGGGAAATGAGGGAAATGAACGATTCAGTTTTCGGACTTTTATTTTTGATAATAAGTATTTGATGATGACGATTTGATGGGTTAATAAGTTCTGGGATGTTGTTTCAAAAAATCTTCAAGTCTTTGGTTTTTTTTGACCACTAATTTTTAGTAGATAAACTTGTATTTTGTTACGTAAATTTTTGAAAAACAAAATAGGTACATTAACAAAATTTTGTATATTGTTATTTTTGAACTAACCAGATTTAAAATACAATTAAAGAATTAACTTCCGCTAGCTTTAATAAAATATGTACAAGTACATGTTGTAATGTAGGTGCCGGATTTGGAACACAAGAAGTGGTAACATTGAAATTCCGTCCAAAATCATCAACAAGGTCGAGGTCTTTAGCGAAACACTTGCTGTTCAGAATTAGTTCTGAGTGCAAAAACTTCATAGTACAGGTGAAATAGTACATAAAATCAACAAAAATAAAAAAAAAATTGTACACTCATGAAACTTGGCAAAAAAGTAAAAGTAAAATAAATTGCCTCAAAAACATTACAGCTAGAATCCACCGAAAGCAACGGCCAACGGGCACCCCAGAAATACGAAAAATTCACAGTTCAGTTTTCAAGGGATATCAATGAAAAAAGGATTAATTCTCGGTTATTTTAATACTGTGTCACTTTATTGTGTCCTCCAACAACTCTGAATGTACAAAAATAATAGAAGAAAACTTAATATTTCATAAATTAATTTTACCAGCAAGCCCAGTCACGTAGAAACAAAAATATATTAAGGGCTTTCTCTAATAAAAAGTAGTTTTGTATAATTTTTTTCAATTTCTCTAAAACGACAAAACATTTTTGCATCTAGTTTTCTCTTTTTGAATTTAAATTAATAAAAGTATTGAATCTTGAAAATAAAATAAGTATTTAATTACATACTATTTTGAGAAAAATTAGTTTGTAATTTTTGTTTGAAAGATTTTTTTTCAAAATTTTGAGTTTGAAAATATTCTTTTCAAAAACTATTCTTTGAAAGAGCTTTATTTAAAAACATAATAAAAGAAAAAGTTATTAGCTTTCCAAAAAAGTATAGATAGTTGTTGTAGATATAACCGTCGATTTTAATGATTTTTTTCCAATCTAAGTCAAATTCCTAGAAAATTTGCCCTCCAGGCTAAAAAGAGGGGAATAAACCACCCCCTCCCCTCCAATACGATGATCTTATCTCAACCAAATCAAACCGCTATGGTTTTCTGGCAAACTGCTGGTATATTACCTTGTACCTATAAATAATAAAAAAATGTTTAAACAAAACATAATTCACGTTTTTGAAATTAATTCCACAAATTCACTATACTATGAAGCTTTAAATGCCGGTAGCGACCTCTAAATATTATTCAATTTTTATAAATTTTTCAGACATTTTTTTTTTTTTTTGACAAAGAACAAAATGGCGGGTTGGGACGGTCAAATTTAACAAAAAAAAAATTTTACCCAGTATAAGGCGCACCCTAGTAGGCACTTCATTGATCTTTTTTAAAACACCAAGTATTTCTATTAATATACAAATTTGAAGATCCAATTTTGATGATTTTTTTTCAAACGTCGGAGATTAAAAATGTTCTAACTTCTTATACCTAGATCAAAAATTGTCGCTGCTACCATATTTTTCTTTTTAACTAAGACTGGTAAGGTACTCGCCTAGCCACTCAAAATTCAGAGAACCAAGTTTTATCCTCAAGTTTCCTTTTTTTTCCATTCCAATGTGTTTGACATACATAATTTTTACTTGCGATATAGGTACTATATATCAAGTTATGCATTCGTACAAAAAAAAAAAGATGAGATAACATTTTTCCATGACATTACGATGGTAGAAAATGCCAAAAAAGTGGGTCCCCTAAGTCCGTCTGTCTGTCTGTCTGTCTGTCTGTATAAGGAGCTACAGCCTAAACGGATGGACCGATTAATGTCAAACTTGGTATGTGGTGTTATTTGGCGACTCTCCAGAGGGATTTTTAGAATTAATTTTTTTGGACCAAAAATAACGGTACTTGTCATATACCGATTTAAGTAAAATTGATATAATATCTCAAAAACCGCTCTAACGATTTTGTTTAAAAAAATTCAAATGTTAGTTTTAAGCTAAGGTCTATCTTTCAATGAAAAAAATTTTTTTTTGAAAATCATTATTAACAGTACCTGCAATAGAACGGTTTTTTTCAAACTGCTTATTCGATTTCAAGGAAACTTTTTGTGAAGAAGCATTAATATAATTTAAATATAAAACATAAATAAAATTTCCAAAAAAATAATTTTTGGAATTTAAAAAAAATTTTTAAATTTTTTTTTTGAAAAATCAAATTTTCGAAAACGGGACATTGAATTTTTTTGAAATTTTGTTTTTAGATGTTGATTAGTGATTTCTACAAAATGGCTTACCAATTTTATTTTAAAACTTTTTTTCCCAAAAAAATATTTATAAAAAACTAGTTTTTTTTAAAAACGGCTCTAACGATTTTGAAATTTTTTTTTTCTAAAAATGCATGTTAATATATCAATCAAAACTGCATACTTGTTTTGGAGGGCAATTTAATTTTAGATTTTATTTTATTTTTTTAAAAAATGAATTTTATTTTTTTTTCCAAATTTCTATATAAAAAGTCTTAAAAATTTAAGCAACTTTAACTCTAAGAGAAAGTTCGTGCGACCCAGTCGTGCATTTTATTTTTTATATCTTACAATTTTTTTTTTGAACTTCAACTAGGTATGTAGGTTTTCCAGTATTATAATTAATAAATCAATTTTGCATCTTTGAAAGACCTGTGGTAACTTCGTGGTTGCAATATTTACCCTATACAATATAAAGGAAGTACAATATTGAAAAAGTTTAGTCTAGGAACCAGCCTAGGACCAGTCGAGGGACCAAACTAGGAACCAGTCAAAGAAAATAAAATCCAATTTCTTTTGAGTAACAAGAAGCTGAACTTAATTTGAATATCTTTGAAAGTTTACTTTTAACTCTAAGAGCAAGTTCGTGCTCTACTTTTTGACTCTGTAACTTATACTTAAATTGCTTTTGGATTTTACTAAATCGTTTAAAATTGGGTTAATGTAGGTGAAGAAACAAAAATTTTAAATCGAGCATGCAAAAAATAAACGTCTTAACATCAAACTACAACACCTGTCAATTTTCAATATGTAAGTACAGACCATTTCCACCTGTGATGACTCATGTTTAATCATAATCAACCTTCTTTTTTCCCAAAGTTCAAAAAAAAAAAAATTCCCATGCATCATTTTCATAATATTCAAACCATGGGAATTTCTAACAGATGGACACTCACTAAAACCAAAAATTCCTCTGCACTAAGAGCATCTAGCATCCTCTGTACTTAACCTTAATTACTTTGTTCAACTATTTTAAAACATTAGAGACTCACCTTTGTTCCCATACATTTATCTATCCTTTCATATTTACTGAGTGAGTTGAAAGCAAAAAAAAATTACAGTTTCCACAACATCATCACTTTTTAACTTACACTTCGTGACATGAATTGTGAGCATGTTACAACATCACATTCAGGATAACAAAAAGCCTCCTAGCAGACAAAACAAAAAAAAAAAAAAAAAAAAACTAAACTCATCTTCTTCACCCCTATTTGCATGGTTTCAACTCTACTTTACCTTTATACTAGTTCCGGTGTGGGAACTGTAACTGGTGTGAAAATTTGACTACACCACCCTCTCTTGACATTCATATCCATCTTTTAATCGGTTTTGCGACTATACTCGCACTTCTCAAAATCAACCCTCTTTTTCAATTTGATCTATAGAGAGCACCTAGGCCAGCCAGCTTCAACTTCAATGACCTGACCACCAAAAGAGAAAAGTGAAGTGCGTGACTACCTTCCTACTAAACAACGAATTGAAGATAACACGTGGTCCAGCTCACATGAAGGTATTAGCGCGTAACACACAACGGATGATTACATCCCCCTCGTGTAAATACTGAATTGAAGATAACTTCCCGCGAAGCACACAACAACAACAATGCATCTATTGGCCAAACCCCTTTTTTGTAACAATTGTTCGTGGGGGTGTTGTTGAGTTATGATTGCCAACTGATGTGATATTTGTTACAAAAAAAAAAAACTTAAAAAAAAGTGGTTGTCTCTAAATACGGTTTACGGACGATAATCTTACGTAATAACGTAATAATTTATAATTTTTGATGTTCAAAACATATATGTATTATATAAAAGCGAAAAAATTTAATTAAAGTTACCTAAATAAATTAAAAATTAGCATTTCTCATTATGTCAATTTTTTTATATGCAAAAGTATACAAAAACAAATTATACCTTTAATGAGCCTTATATTTCTTCTAAAATATTAAACAATAACTAAAGCCTATATGTGTAGTTGAAATCACACACTTTTCATGAAAAAAAAGTTTTATTTACACATCATATTGTCAATATTTTAACATTACGACCTATAATACATTTTATATCATTGGAAAGCTTATCTATTAACCTCTAAAAATATGCATCAACCACATCTGTACGACATCTACAAAAAAATTTACAATTTTTTAAAGACAACCATGTCAAAAAAAAAAATGCAATAGCTTAAAAAAATTTGTATAGAAGATACAAAATTTATTTTAAATTTAGCTAAGCTGATATTTTGTATTAAACAAAATGCTTAACTTGTTTGTGCAAACTTGCTTCTTCACGCCTGAAAAAGTATACCAAGGCTTTGCTTAGTTTGACGGATAGTAAAAACCTTTACAGAAAGACAGATACTGTGATTTTTTCTAAAGTGGCAACCGAGTATGTCGATTTCTTCTCCATATACAAAACCAAAAAAACGTTACAGTTGGACAGGATATAAATGAAGGATTCACATGCAAGCATGAAGCTTCTCTGATGCCATAGACTGAAATAGAGGTAATGATTTTCTGCTCTTTCAATTTCGTTACGCTTTTATTGTCAGGGAATCAGGTAATTCCAAGGATAGTTCTACCACACCGAAGCAATAATGTTCTTGACTACCGATATCTACCGACTTGGTATACATCAAGTTCTTCAGTCTTGATTCATTGTCTCGATATAAAGAATCCTTACCCCATTGCACAGATGGCGTGCTTATCGTAGCCCAATGATTTGATGATGATTTTTCGGTTTCTTTTTTTTTTGTATGGTTTAGTTCCCGGTGGCTCCCCACTGTCTACTTGTATAGGGTGAAAAGTTTATACCAATGATTCTGATGATGATGATGGTCATCTTAATTCGTTGAAGAAGAAAGAAAAGAATGAATTTTTATGGCAGGATAATTGCGTGCGCAATGATATGGCAGTAAATCGAAAAGGAACAAAATAATGGCTGGCGAGTTAGTTAGTACCCGATATTTTGTGTTTTATATGTGTTTGTGTTTATTGTGAAAGATTGGTATTTTGTGGTAATAGAGTGGTAATTAGATGTTGAAACGACTTATTGTTAGTTTTGTGTTTGTTTGTTATATTGTTTGAGAGATCTGTTGGCTGTATAGACAATTTGATATAAGAATGGTCATCATTCTTCAAGTTTATATAGAAGGTGATTCGTTTCGTTTTTGGAGAAAAATATTGTGGGTGGTTGATATGGGAATTCGAGCAGTTGGTGATGTATTTTATTGCTAACAATTTATTATTTCGTAAAATGTGTGTCTTATATAGAGTCTTGGACGGTGAAATAGAGGAGATTTTATTTTGTAACCTTGTCAGAGTTGAATAAAAAAAAAAAATTTGTCTGCGTTGTGTCGATATGACTTGGCATTTATAGTAGAATAGGTACAAATTTGATATGAAAATTCTTTAAGGCATTTTGAGATAGCCAATAAATCAAGAATAGGTTGCCAATGATCAGAATGAACTGCATATTAAACAGGCAAACAAAATAAACATTGAATATTTTGGTATATGAAATGATAACAGGAAGAATTTAAAAGAGTAATGTGCATTAGAGGGGCTATGTGATGTTGATTTTTTATCCAAACTGCCTGGTTCGATTGCCTAAGGTTAGCCCAGCATAGACCAACTTTTATTTTTTATTAGCCCACTCTTAGTTCTTAAGTTATAACGGATTTATTTTTTTTTACCTCAAAAAACACAAAAAATAATTTTTTCGTTCAGTGTAAAAATTGTCGATTTTGCACTGTGGTGCGTTTGCTCAACGTTAGCCCAATAATTTCTTTCTTTTTTTAATTTCTGAGATTAAATCCGTGGTTCGTTTGCCCAAAGTTAGCTCATTATTAGCCCAACATTTTTTTTCTGTAGCCCAAGCTTAGTTCAAAAGTTATGACAAAAAAACTTTTTTTTCAAACTAATAACCTCTTATAAATCAAAATTTGTTGTTGTTTTTTGTTTTACTGTAAATATTATCCATGATAAAAATTTACCATGATTATTTCAACAAATTCCCTATCTACTGTTTTGGTTTGTTCTTTAAGTTCAAAAAATGTATAGCAAAAACTTATTTCAAAATATATTTTGTTTGTTTTACATTTTATTTCAATTATAGTTAAGGTAAGGCTTCGTGAAGTCAAAAATGTGACCTCAAAATTTTTGAACCAAACTAGCCGAATTCGTTTGTCCACCTTTTGTCCAAAATTTTCGTTTGTCCACCCTTCAAACAAATTTAAGAGCGAATTAATTTTTTTTGTAGATTAAGTCTGAAAAATGAAAAATCACTCAAATTTTGAGATAGACGTATAAAATCAATTGCACTCGGTTTTCCAGCTACAGTTATTGATAAATTCACAAAATCCCCTCCGCTTTAGAATATAATATAATCTTTTGTCCACCTCGAAAAATTGACACAAAAAAAAAATCATCGTCTGTCCATACTACGTTTAAGAAATATTTAAAATACAATATTATTTGCACTGAAAAATTCTAAAGTCCTCAAAATTCCCAACAAAAGTAACGTATATAGATCACAGTGAATGTATACTGACAAAAATTACATACACCAAAAATCTTCGTTTGTCTGCCCTACGTTTAAGAGATATTCAAAAAACAAAATTTACACCGAAAAATTAAAAATTCCCAAAAAAATTCTTTCCAAACATATAAGCACATATTTTTAAGCTGTAGATATGTTGTAAAAAAAAAAACTCCAACTTGCATATATAGAAAATAGAGACGACAGCCAATTTTGTAAGATATAAATATTTTTACATAAAGAAGAAAACAAATTATGCAGCTCTATATGTAAGCCCCACAGTTAAAATTTTGACTCTACAAACGTATAATCTTCAATAAGTTAATGATTAAATTAGATAGAGGAAACTAAGAAAGTCACTGTGGCGTATGCGTAACAATTAAAGTGATACAGAAAATTTATTTCAGTTTTTATTTTAATACCTTGCTTAGAACGATTACCTCCCTACAGGATTGTTCAACAGATACTAATGAAAAATGCATTTGAAATTGAAATTAACAAAAGTATTTGTTGCATTTGCAATAATAAAAAAAAAGAAATAGTATTTTAAATAAAAACATTCTTGCATTAAAAACAAAAATCATTGCAAAATGTGTAGGGGAGAGTGGGGCACATTTGAACACTTTCGCCACTGCTTGAACGAAATATGTTCGTTTTCTTGATCTGTAAAGTTTACTAACATTGAACAGTAACATTGATTTTCGATTTCAAAGAACATTTGGTTAGTTAAACAAATTATTTATATTGAATTTTGATGTTTTAAAAATATAGACTCTTATGTTCAAAAGTGCCCCATGTATGGGACAGTTTTGAACATGGAAGGGGCACTTTTGAATAGCAGTATTAGTTTCGTTGTAATGAATAAATAATACTTAACTTTTTATTAGTTTTTTAATAAGAACATACAAAAACTCCAAGTTGATTATTATATTCAATTAACCAACAAATAATAAAAGCTCAGAAAAAATAACATTAAAATTTAAACTATAGTTATCAGTTTATCACATTTATAAGTTCAAAAGAAAAACAAAAACCAAGAAAAATGAATCTAAAATATATCTTAGAAAAATGGTATTCATACCATTTATGCTTCTCAGAGTAAAATAGATTTATTTTCAATGTATATAGATATATTTCTAGACATTAAATCCAAATGTTAAAGCGGATGTTCTTCATGTACCAGGAGCATAAATTGGTGTAGGTAGCTTGACTTTAATTTCTATAACGCTTAAGCGGTATATAATCGAGTTCTCATCGAGAACAGTCTAGCAGAACTTGAAGAATTCAGGCATTTTTTTAAATCTTCAATTATGTTGTACATATTCCCATTTTTTCTTTAATTTTTCCCACAAATGCTAGTTTCATTATTTTTTTTTATAACAACATTACGATTTATTAAATAAAACACATTCAAGTGTGCTTAAAATGTCTGATACAAACTGCTCGGGGCGGTTTTGAACATGTTAAAAAGTGCCCCACCATACTTGTTCAAAAATGTTGAATAAATATTTAACATTAATATATTCATTCAAAAATTCATCGTCGATTAGTTTAACATTCATTAACCATTTACAAAAATTGTATTGCGTTTTGAAATCACGTACCAAATTTTTTTAAACTCTTACAACTAAAAAACTGAAATAATGCAAAACCACTATTAAAATCACCTTCCACTTATATATCTGAAAGTCAGCCGAGATAACTATGGAAAGTCATTGACATGTATGGAAACCTTTATTTTGTATTTTTTTATATTTCGGTCAACCAGTGAGATTTATCGCTGAGAGAAAAACCGCTTGAGATAAAATTTTGGCAGTGGTGCCAAATGATAGCTTGTGTCATGGGCCTACGCTTTGCACATTGTCAGATTTAAAAAAAATCTCCTTGCATGTTAGTCCGCCACATTTTTCTTAAAAAAAAAAATTTCGTGCCTAGTCTTTTTGATTTTTTAAGTTCTCCCGGTTTGAGAACGCGTCCACCTACAGTGACGGGAGTGGTACCCAAATGTAGGTTAGAGTCCCCGCTATCTTTTGGGATCAAAAATTTTTTTCATTTTTTTTCTCAAAATTCTGAGATATAGCAGTTTGAAGTTGGGCGGGCGAAAACGCTTCTGGAAGCTGAACGCTTTGACCTAGATATTAGAACATCGGTCTCCTGAATTATTCGTAATTGCATTGGCTGTGCTTGTCGTCCCAGCGACTTAAATCACAGTTGAAAATACATTTTCGTCTTTAGATTTTACTTTAAACGAAAAGAGATATAATCTTGGGTCTAAAGAACTTTGAGAACATCTAAATAGACATACATTATTTAATACATAAACTTAGAAAAAAACATCCATTTCATATTTATTTTTGCAATATAAAGACATTCTTGACATATTCGACATTTTCCTTTGAATTGACCATTTTTGATTTATTTTCACCGAAAACAGTTAAAGGTTGACCTTTTCCATTTATTTTTTTTTGTAAAAATCTCAACCATTGAGAGATATTTAAAAAAAAAATAAAAAAATAAATCTCAACCGATAACCTTTATTTTTTTGATTTTTAAAAATAAATCTCAAACCTTAACCGAAACTATTTAAAGTAATGTGGCAACTCTCAGAGAGAAACCGATTGAAAATAAAGCGTTGACTGTTATTTCTGGTCTCTGGACGTAAGTGATTAAAATAGGTATGTCAAATCGCAAACTTAACTTTAGTGATCCTCTAAATCGCAGTTGAAAATTGTATCCATATTCCATTTGAATTAAAACTAATTTTATTTAATTTTACTAATAATTTAATTTTTATTTATTGTTTTTTTTTTTTTATACTTAATACAATTTTTAAAATTTTATCTTTACATTACTTACAATTTAAATTTTTTTCTTCTTCTAAATGTCTACAAAAAAATCACTTAAAAATTAATTTTTTTAATAAATATCTTTGGTTTTATTTTTATTTATTTAAAATTTTTATCAACATTTATTATTTATTTTTATTATTATTTTTAACAATATTTTTTTTTCTTTGGTTATCGTTTTCTTAAAACAATGTTCAAATAAACTAGAATAAATAAATAAATTAAAAAAATATAAATTGCTTTTTAAAAAGCAAAACAAACAAAGACAACAAAAAAAAAATATTAGAAGTTAGAAAAAAAAAGTCAAATCCAATTTGATTCACGCGACAAACCCCCAAAGCAAAGTTATTTTTCCATCTTCCCATCATCACATCTCTCTCATATGCGGTCATAGTAAGATTGAAATAAAAAAAAAAAAAAAAAAAAATTGACAGAAAAAAACACACAGGTGAACCGCGAAAGGAAGTACAATACTGGTAAAAAATTCACCCCCCTCCTGCAGCCATTCAAACAGCCAGCACCACAGAATGTTGGAAAATCATTTTTTTTTACCCCGGTTAGATAATCAAAAGAAAACATAACATAGCGATTGAAATTGAACAAAAACGCTAACCAAACACACAAAAAAAAAAAAAAAGAAAAAACAGTTTTTATGTTGGAATTAAAGAACAACATTGATGGCAAAAGGAGTCCTTCTCTCCTCGTCGTTTCCAATTCAAACTCAAACCTTTTCCATTGCATATTGTTCCATTGAATACATGTCACGCAAAAGTCTTGCTATTGGAACATTTCCAATAGTTTCCTTAAAAAATAAGGCTTCAATGGTCGATGCACGTATTGTCCTGAGCGATGGAAGCAGTAACAGCAGTCTTCCGAAACGAGTAGCTTGACGAGGATAACGAATTCGAACATGATCCGAGAGTATACACTGGGCTTGGTCTTGCAGCATTTCCACTGGCTGAACGTCACACAAACCCGGAGTTTCTGGGGCAAATAGGGAAATGGCCTTCATGCAGCCAACTTCACTACCATCCGGGGAAATCTGACGGAAACGGGTTAAAATCTCCTGAATTGTCTTCATCTCTGTGGTAGTGGCTTCGTCTTGAAGAACTCGTTCTTTGATCATTGGAGAGTCAAGAATTGGAGCTAGGTCCAAAGGGATACTCCATTGGGCAAGGTTCAATAAGAACAACTCCTTCCAAGATTCCTGTAAATAAAAAAAAAGGTGTTAAGTCAGGAAACTGGGATCATTTGGAGAAAAAAACTTACCTGAAGCAGCAAATGCTGGTCATTTTTCGACAAAGTCTGAAACGGCATTAGACACTTGACCCATCGAACAGCCATAAACAACAATCGAGCTGTGGTCTCTTGGAGCATTTCCCACGACAACAATCTCGAATCCATTCCAATCAGTGTTTGAGGAAGTGGCGGGAAGAGAATCGAATTGTGCATCTGGTACTGGATGATTTCTTGACATTTATCCGGACTTAGCAGAAGCTCCAGGAAGCCATTTTGTCGACTTGGCAGTCCGTTAGAATGATTGTTATTTGGAGAAGCATTATTATTATTGTTGTTGCTAGCCGGCAAAATATCCTTTGGAGCACAGGGTAAAGTTGGCGTAGAAGACGGTGATGATTCTACATTCAATTTGGGACTCTCCGAGCCTTCAGATTCTGGTCCTCCTACACTGGATATACTTTGAATCGAACTTGAAGGTGATGGGGAAAGATTATTATTATGATGGGGCTTATAGAAATCACCCTGACTTCCACCGCCACTGCTGGGGGGTGATGTGGTAAGATCAAAACTGTGAGGAAGTCGGTCGCTAGCGGACATTTTAGACACTTCCATTAGATTATGATGCATTTGGGGTAGCAAATGTGGGGGAAATGGCATTGTGGGTGGAGGAGGTGGTGGTCCACCTATGCCGGAGGCACCGTGTAGATGTGACGGTGGTGGGGGGTGGAAACCCCCCGCATTAGCATGTGCTGAGATGTGTGATGTGTAATTGAACGAAGCCGATACATTTGTTACCAAAGAAACCGGAAGATGCGGATTAGGG
The DNA here is from genome assembly GCF_945859705.1 of Episyrphus balteatus. Classification (NCBI taxonomy): domain Eukaryota; kingdom Metazoa; phylum Arthropoda; class Insecta; order Diptera; family Syrphidae; genus Episyrphus; species Episyrphus balteatus. The sequence goes on from NC_079136.1 coordinate 120,550,698, forward strand.
TGGCCCAGTCCATTAGCATGATGGTGATGATGATGATGGTGGTGGAGTTGGGGATGGAGTTTTGGCTTACGGGGACCGCGTTCATGTTGAACAGCTGGAAAAGATAAAGAAGAAGAAAATCAAAAATAAGAGATATATTTGCTTTAGTCCTTAAAATCGGATTAGCGCAATTATCCGGTTGGGTAAATAACCTACAACCCCAACCCCTCATTCGAGTGTATGTCAAACAAAAAAGTCCTTAAGACATTTTGATTTTATTTGCATACAGAAAACATCAAAGTTTCCTTCTATCTATATCTGTCAACCTAAGTTAAGCATGTATGTGTTTGAGTATTATAAACGTGCCTTTTCTTCATTTGTAAGCTGTTTTTTTTTTTTTTTTTTTTTTTTTTTGTGTATGTGTGTAGGAAAATTATAAAGTTCATGTGAAATTTCAAACAAAATTTCACCCCCAAAATGGAACCTTCTTATTTTCTTATGCTGATGGGGTGATTTTGAATTTTCTTCATCATCGCAAAATTCTGATTTGTTCAACGGAAAAAACGAGATGGAGGGAAATTTTGTTCTTTAGCATTTTCTTCGTGGTGCGGAAAATAGGGGCTTGGCAACTTTTTGTTTGCTATTATGTGTGTGGGGGTTTTCTTATTTTTTGTTTTTTTTTTTTTTTTGAAGGGATTGACGTCTTAATGAGGTTGTGGGTTGAGTTTTGTGTGTTCGAGTTGAATTGAGCAGCTTCTGGAGTGTGTGTGATGGGAAAAAAGTACTTAGTCAGCGCGAAAAGGTTTTTCAATTTTATTTTTTTTTCTAATAGTTTGTTGGAAGAGTTTTTGTTTTATATACCTATTTGAAAAAAGATTTTAAAAGTTTAACGATTTTCAAATGATTTTAATGTTTTTTTTTTTTGAAGAAAAGGGTTGAAAAGAGTGCGTATAAGACTGGAAGGGGCGAGTGTAGGTTTAGGTATAGTGAAAAGTTTAAAATTTCTTAAAATGGATTGCATGAGTATGAGGATTATAACTGGAGTTTTGAGGTTGTTTTTTCTCTTTTCTATGTGGCTTTGTTTAATTGAATTTTCAAGTTCTTTCTTTTAAAGTTTTTGAATATGACTTGAGGCTGGGATATGGGGTTTGGAAAAAATTTATAAGTTTTTCTTCTTTTAATGGAATACATATTTTAAATCTAAAAGGGATGCATTTATCTACGTCTGTCCTGATTTAAGTAATTATTAGTTGATATTATTTTATTTATTAATCAATCCATGTTAAGACAAATTACTTCACGCACTTGACAGAGTTCAGGTTTTCAATTAGTTTTCTGTTATCTTGACATCCTGACAAGTTATAAGTTCAAGACTCCAGTTTAAGTTTCTTTTTGCTACTGTTTCCGTGATAGCGATATTTTTTATACGTTTTTAGTGTTTAAATTAAATCGGTCACTATGGCGTATGTGTAACATTTTTTCTTCAAAAATATTTTTTTTTTTTTTTTTCATTTTCTTAACAATAAAAAATTGGTTCAACAATTTTTGACCATTGACATAATGATGCGGGATTTTTAAAAATGCGATAAATGATTAAAAATTATGTCGTAGTTTTTAAGACACTCTTTGGAGTTAGGTATTTTTCAATACAAACAAAAATTTGTTTTTAATATTACGATTTTATTACACAGTTTTTAAAACATTTTTTTTTTATTAATTCCAAATATGTCTGCATTTAAAACCTGATTTTGAATACAAAAGTATTAAAATATTAAAAATTTGAATTAAAATCTGTTTCCTAGCTACCTAAATTATAAATTTATCGAATGAATTGAAATTTACTTATCTTTTTAATACAAGAAAAATAAATTTATATCCAATTGCATACATTTTTAAAAATGAAAAAAAAAATGTTCGTCCATGGTTTGAAGGTTAACATAACCTGACAAAGTACTAGTAAAAATATTTCGTTCAAAAAAAGTGCATTTAGTAACCCTCATAAAAAAAAATTAAAAACATTAAATTTTGAATTTGTTTTAACTCTTGAAAGCGCTTTGTGTGTTTTTTCGAAGTAAAACGTATTAATTATTGAAAACAAATTTGATTTGCAATGAGGTTTTACTTCACAAATTTGCGAAACAGAAAAAATAGAGACAATAATATCATTATCATTATTATATTTATAATTAATAATCATTTTCAGTGATGTTTTGTATCATTTTAAAGAAGTAAGAAAGAAAATACCTAAAATTATAAAAACGAAGAAGAGAAAAAATATCATTACAATAAACTAAAATTTAATATTTAACAGAACGTCCTTCTTTTTAAATTTAAGAGTATTATTAAATTTAAATAGAATTTTGGTGTTGCCTCATTTATGTAACTCAAATTTTCATAGGAACTAAATACCCTAAACAAAATTTTAACAGTAGGTAGAGAGCTTCACGGGGTTTGGGTCACTATTCTGCAAATGCTGAAATTCGGTTTCTAAAATTCTGTAAATCTAGAATTTTATTTTCGAAAACATTGTGCATGTGCATTCATAGTTCTGTACTTCGTATAAAAAATCGAGCTCAACATGACATTACGATGATAAAGAATGCGAAAAAACTTCGACTATAAATTGATTGGAATTTTGTAATCGAAATCATTTAAAAAAAAATGCTTTTTTTTTTAAATTCAAAATCAAATTTTATATAATTTTTTCTAGTTTTTATCATTATTTTCACAAATTAAAATTTAAAAAATATTCTATTATGAGTTTTTACATAAATAGCTTTAAAATTCTAAGAAACTTTAACCATATGAGCAAGAACGTAAAACCCAGTCGCGCATTTCATTTTTATTAAGATGGTTTAACAAAAACATTTTCAAAATTGTTAGAGTTGGTTTTTTAAAATACACGGTTAAAAATTCTGGAGATTTTGATTTTTTCTTTAAGTAATAAAGTTTTTTTTGCAAAAATTTCCTTTAAAATATCGATTTTTTAAAAATGTTTTAATACATTGCACTTAAACATCTAAAGTTACCCAGAAAAGTTATTCTAGTGTTTCTTACTTATTTATTCAGCTTTCAGGTTCTGGTTCTTTTGTTCAGATTAGTCATTTATTACTCAAGATATAACCCAAATACTAAGTATGCCTAGAAAAACAACAACAAAAAACTTTGAAAAAATAGCTTAAAAGTGTAAAAATCATAACGGGATAATTTTTTTTGAAAAGATCATAAAATTTTACTTCAAAAACAGTTTTGAAAAAAAAATTAAAAAATGGGTTTTTTCGAAAAAAAATAAAATGTGTTTTTCACCTTTTTTGTAATAGATCAGCTTAAAATGGACTAATTTCATTTTTAATAACGGTTTTGGAAAGGTCTAAATATCACCCTACAAACGCAAAAAAAACATTCATTCAATTATGTTTAAAGTGGCAAGAAATACCTATGCAAAAAAGTAATTTAAGATCATAGTTTTTTTTACTCTCAAAAATTGAGTGACTTAGGGCCAATTTTTCAATAGTCAGTTAAACAGTCAGTTAGTACTTATTCCCAAGGATAGAGAAAAAATCAATTTTTCAACAGGCAGATATAGCTTATTCCTAAGAATAAAACTATCTGCTTCTTTCAGAGACGAATAAAAATTATTCTAAGGAATAATCTTAAAAAAAAATATTGTGTCAGTTGTCAAAGCTGTTTTAAAAGAATTTTGAAAAAAATACAGTGGAACACAAGAAAACAAAAACAATCATGAATAAAAATGACGTTTAATTTTAAATATTTTTGAATTTGACAATTTTTGTTTGTTATTCTGTAGAATAAATTATTCTTGATTGAAAAATTCAATGTTTTTATCTGATTGTTTATGAGCCTAATAACTTTATTCGTCGAACAGTTAACTGACTGTTTATTAGAAGATTGAAAAATCGGCTCTTAAGGAAATAATTCATACTACTCACTTGCTAATTTTTTTGGGGGATTATTTATATACAGAAGTTCATATTTTGAGCTTAGGAACCAGTAAAAAATGACACAAAAATATTTCATGACATAGGTATTTTTCGTATATTCTTTTCACATGGAATTACTCAGCTCTTGTATTAAAGCAATTTTTAATACAAAAAATATTACATTTTAATACTTCCAAATATTAAAATTATTTTTAATTTTTTTTGTATTAAATTTCAATATCTAAGTATTAAGTTAACTACTTGTAATACAAAAATTATTAGAAAATAACCTCCGTGGGTTAAATTCTAATCTTGTAGGTATTGAATTTTAATACCGCTGTGTTAGATTTTAATATTTTTGTATTACATTTTAATATATATTGTATTACATTTTAATATAATTGTATTACATTTTAATATAATTGTATTAAAATGTAATACAAATTTATTAAAAACTAATATATAAAGTATTAAATTGTAATACAAGCATATTAAATTTTAATCAAACCACGCCAGCAGCCAGAAAAAAATCCATTGTTTGTGGTAGGGGAGAGTGGGGCTAAAAGTAACATTGGTAAGAATTAACAGTTAAAAAAAGCGATGTTCCTTTCAATATTAAGAAACGCGTAAAGGAGAAAAATGCTCAATTTTTCCATATCTACCGGCACATTTTTTTCAGTTGAAGATTAGACGACAGGGTGAGAAGTTATACTTGTGGTGCCCAAAAAAAGCATGTTTGTTACTTTTTTTTTAAATTTTATTTTTGGTCTACCTATTTACCCGAAAAAGATAGAGTGCTAAGTGTTTTTTTGTTATATGCAATTGTGTTTTGGCTCAAATTGAGTGTATATTTTATGTCTATATCAGTTTCGCTTTTTTTTAAATTGATTTTGTTTGAAAAATTACATGCTGGGGCTAGTTGTAACATTTTTCCGGGGCAAGATGTACCATGTAAAAACCTACCTATACTGAAAAATTGTTTACCTAATATAATAAACAACCCTGGATATGAATGCTTGTAACTGAATTTGTATTTATTTTGAAATTGGAAACAATTTTTGAACCACCACTTGAATTCATAAAGCTTATAAAACAATTTATGAATTCAAATAACTTTAATTTAAGACTACTGTTAAATTTTCTCTGAAAATCTTGGATTTGCTCCTCTTTTTTTTTAAATTTGCACCAAAATTTCATGACTGAGGTTTGTTTTTATTGTTATTAATTAAAAATAAATAAATACAAACATAAATAAAGGTATTTTTCTCTTATTTTTAGTTCTTGGTACAACCTACCCCGGTATGTGTAACACTTTGCCCCGTATGTGGGGTAAGTTGAAACAACACGATTTTTTTTTTTGGAAGCTTTATTTTTCAACATTACCGTTATGTTTTGCTGAATTTTTGTGATGGATCTTTCAGATAAAACATGGGTCTTTAAATTAAAAAAGGTCTGGTTGACCCATTTTCAAATTTGTAGGAGAACCATCGGTTTTAGAAAAAAGTGTTACATTTGGCCCCACTATCCTCTACCTTTAAATCAGAAACTGTAAATTTGTACCAATTTGAAGAAGCTTTGTGTTTTTTCGAAGCAAAATGCATACATTGCAGATGAATGTTGATCGGCAGTAAGATTTTACATGCCACAGTTTGTGAAACAGATAAACTATAGAGAAAATAATATCACCATAATTATATTATTTATGATTAAAATTTATTTTCAGTAATGAATTGAGGAAAAGAATACATTTTATTAACTTTAAATACATTTGGTATTAAATTGAAATATTTTTATCTTTTAATAAAATTATTAGAAATTAATATAAAAAGATTAAATTTTAATATGCAATACCTACTTGAAATTTAAAACATTTGGTATTAAATTCTAATATAAACTGTATTATTTTTTAATACAACTATATTAAATTTTAATACATTTTGTATTAACTAAAAAATTTAAATACTTGTCATGTATTAAATTTTAATACATTTCTGGTGTAGACCTATATGTAACCAAAAAAATATTAAAAAATACTCCAGAATTTTTAACCGTGTATTTTTTTTAAATTAAAACTTATTTATATACAAAAAAAAATGGTATCTATGGTAGTTTGTAACACTTTTTAATCAATACCTAAGACCGATAAAAATCAATGTCCCGTTTTCGAAAAATTGAGTTTTCAATAGAAAAATTCAAAATTTTAAATTTTGTTTTTGATTTCTTTCAAATTTAATTAGTCGGTGTGTGAACTATTCAGAAATTTAACAAAATCGGTTATTACAATGATTTTCAATAAAAAAATTTTTCTTTTATCAAAATCATGGGAGCCGCTTTTCAGAAAATCATTCAAGGTCTTGACGATTGAATCATTGTTTGGTTGCGAAAACTGGTAGATAGGTACCTATACTGTAAATTTAATGCTACAACACAAATTGGACTCTAACCTTTATATTACCAAATATATTATACTATATTACTCTTCAGAAATAAAAAAACTATACTTGAAAGCTGGTATAGGTATTTTTAACTTATAAATTTCCTTTATACATGTTTTTAAAAGAAAAAAAAAAAAAACTGTTAAATATAAAAAAAGAAGAATTCTTACTCAGCATATTTTTTTTAATCATTTCGCTTCAAAGTCGGCTTTTCGATGTAAATTGAATTAACTTAAAACCAAAAACTTAACAATCTACGATCTACCACAACTCCACTCACTCTATAAAGCTAGTTTTTCGAATTCCTAAAACATTTTTAACCACTTAATTAAAAGACAGTTAAATTACTCTTTTGCTTCATTAACTCAAAGGTTACATACATATATTCAAATATGTCATATTATATGTCAAAATATAAGTACCTGACCTTCTCTACTGCAACAAATTTTCCCATATACCTACCACAATTGCATACATATGTTTTTCAAAACACTTGTCGTGTTGTTATATAAAAAAAAAATCAACAAAAACAAATAGACCTCTAAAACGATTCAATTAATTTATTGTTCAAAAAGTCCAATCACCCTACAAAAACACATCCACTGTGATGACCATTTCTATTCTCTATAAAACATCTGCTAATGTCAAACGCCCCAGGTATAACAATAAAACGCTTTGATAGCATTGAGCATTCCTTATCTGCAAATTATATTTTAACTTGCACCCCCTCAAAACAGTGTGCATTATTGTCTAGTCGTATAATCAACCCCTAATTATGCGGATGTAACAGAGAAAATCAATTTACAATAAAACACTGAATTATATGAACACAAAAAAAAAAAAATAATAAGCAAATAAATCTATTACTACCCTTCTGAATAAAAAAAAATAAAAAAATTCCAAGGGTCGTCCTCATCATCATGACGGATGCAACCATCCATGTCAGTTCCCATCATCCAATTTGATCATCATCATCACCTGATGATGATATCGCGTCCTCTGCATACCGCAGCGGGAGGGTGTTGTTTCATTTGCACGCTATGCAAAGTAATTTCAATTCTTCGCGCCATTACATTCGAATGTAAAAAATGTTCAAAAAAAAATTCTATATTTTATTGTAAAATATCATCAAACAACAGTAAAGTCGCTGAACAAACAAGGAAATAATATTGCGTGTCAAATTGAAGGTTGGTAGATATACAACTTGAGTGCAAATAAGACCTTCAAGTGGAAATGATGATAAAAAAAAAAAATAGCGGGCTGGGGGATGTAAAATTATTGTAAATTGTATCACTTCACCTAAATCTTCTTTTCGTGGGAAAAATTCCCAAAGTGAACACATTTCTAATATTTTTTTTTTGTTGTTGTCTTTTTGTCGGGAATCGGGATGTATTTCAATTTCAAACACAGTCATTTACACATAAAAACCCCCTCCCACTCTATATCATCTAACTCTGTTGGAATGAGAGAGAACAAATTGTGATCCTTTATAAATAGAATGGCGGCTGTGCGGAAGCGACAAAATGCCATGAAAAATTGCTTCACATCAAAGAATCCATAAAGAACACAAACAACTGAGTTAAAAATTTTTATATAAATTATGGAATCCACTTGGTGATCTCTTTTCCGTTTTCCGCAAGCAAGTAAAAGCTTACTGAAGACTTTTTGCTGCTCCCATAAAAAAATTATTGTCTGTTCTTTTTTTTTTTATTGTGGATGAATTGTGGGTGAATAGGCCAAGAAAAACAAGGAGACATTCATAGAGAGACTGAATGGTGTGTAAAAGAGGAGGCTTAAGAAAAAAGCCGATTTAAGTAAATGGGGCTTTCGTTTATAGAGAATTAAATTGAAGGATGGGAATGAATAAGTAAAAACACAAAAAAAAAAAAAAAATAGAAGAAGAAGCTATTTTTGTATTAAAATTGAATAAAAAATGAAGTCGTAACAAAAGTAGGGGTTGAAATTGATAACTCTTTTGAAATACACCAATAGACTGCTGAACTTTGTAATCGATAAACGATTCTTCAACTTTTTCTAAATCTTCTATCCCCGCACTTTTCTTTAATACTGACCCTTTCCAACATATCAACTCTTTTTCTAAGAATATTCTTACTATACTTTTTTTAGAAAAGTAAGTAAAATAGTGGCCGAGGTAGGGAAGTAGGTAACTTGCTAAATGACCAAAATGGAAAAAGGTTGGTTTTTTCTTAGTAAAATACCTGTACTGTAGCTCATAAATTACTAATTTTAAAATAAAATAAATATATATATTTTTTTTTTAATGTTACTAACCTTACCTGCCATAGTAGCGATTTCTTATGGCGTTTTCGATTGGCTCTCCGGAAGCGTCCGGAATGATTCAGAAGCCTTCTGAAAGTGTTTTATTCGCCCGAGTTTGACAGGCAGAACGCTTCTCAGAATAAAAATTCTCTTCTTGATTTCAAAACAGAATTCAAATCAGAATTTACTCAAATGTCAAAATAAAAACACTCAATCAGTGTTTTTTGTGTTTTCATTCAACAATTTATTGTTTTCTGAAATTTAAATTAATTACAAATCAAAAATGGATACATAATGGATAAATTACCATTTTCTTCGAATAATAATTCATAATTTTTCAACTCTAACACCATAACTTTGGTTTGCAAGAAAAAAAAAAATTATACAAATATTTGACAATTGAAATTTCAGACAAATAAAAAAATAGAATTGAGTGGAAGCGATTTAACCTGTTCCATTAGATTTCAGAATGAGTCAATTCTTGAGTGAAACCAATCGAAAACGACATTAGTTTTGACTTTCTTTAACGAAAATATTTGTACGAAAACATTTTAAAAATCTTAATTTAAAAACTAAGAAAAAAACTTAAAAAACATCATATCAGTTTATATTCGAAAACAAAACAATTTAATTTTTTTTTTCAATTGATTAATGATGATTAATGAATTTTCTTGACATTTTTGTTTAAATACACTCCTTTTCATCAGAATAGGTACACAACTTTTCAAATGTTCATTAACCGTTTGTCCCCAATAGTGGTACGTGACCTAACAAGATTTTGGGACAAGCAACAGCTAAAATTATTTCAAAATGGACCATAACTTTCGCATTGTTTTTCTTGTAAAGTATTTTTTGAGGAAAAATCAACTTATTTTTTTCTTCATCAGAATAGGTACACCCTTGTTATCTTTAATGTTTTTTGCGGATTTCGAGCAAGTTTACCATTTTGAAAAACATGGGTGGATTAAAATCGCCAAATTTTGGCGAAAACACCTTAAGAAAAAAAGCACACAATGAAAGATCCACCAGTACTGGTATGATAAAAAAAAATTACGAATTGTGAATATGCTCTATCCAGACTTCAGATACAAACATTCTGGGGTTAAAAAAATGAATGGTGGTAAAAAAATCCAAAAAAAATACTCTAAGACGAGTAAATTTTAACATGTGCTACCAGTTTTTGTGGATTAACGACAAGAATAAAAGTGAAAAACCAGTTGTAATATGTAATTTTAGGACAGTAAATAGAATGGTCATTAGTCCCAGTGTTCTAAAATGGCTGAATTTTGAAAAGACACCATTACTACACCAAGAACAGAATTGTATGCGTTTAAGGTTTTTGTAATAATCCTTTACCACATGAAAAGTTGAGTGGTATTTCTTGTTATTTTTGGATCAACGAACATTTAATTTTGATGTCCTTGGTGAGTTAAACTATCAGTTTAACATTCTGCGAAAGGAGAAACCATTTTGAGACCAACTTCACTGTTAAAAAAGAAGTGTTAAATCATGGAAGAAAGTAATCTTCTACGATAATACAAATAATGAATTTTAAACGTGAAGAATGGTCACAATTATTTGTAAATGCATATTCAAGAAACTTTTCCTTAATTCTCTAGTATTTGTGAACCAGTATTCTGAATTTTTTAACAGGACCACGCCTCCTACCACAAAAAATGCTCTGTAAAATATTGGGAGGAAGTGCAAATTTAGGAAGTACTTGAGTATCTACCATAGAAAACAACCCTGAACCTTGTTGAAAATGTTTGGAAATGGCTAGCCCGTACTGATAAAATTTGTGATATTCGATTTTAAGACAAAAATATTTCCTAACCCACCATTTAACAATTTAGGGAAGAGATTCAGATAGATTGCATAAAGAGATTTAACAATGCAATTCCTGGACAGTTTTGTTATTATTTTATGAATAAAAACGCCACTATACAAAAAATGAAATAAGTAAAATACATTTTTAAGAAGAACTTGGTTTAAATTCATTTCATGGACCACTTTCACATCATTCTCTATGTGTACCTATTCTGATGAAACAAAAAAATTACTCAATTTTTCGATGTGAAATGCTTTGCCATAGAGAAACCAGAAAAATAACCACACGTTTTGAATTATTTTTTTTTGCTGATTCTGCTAACATCTTAAACATTGACTTGACATCAAAAAATTATTATTTTTCCTACACTGTGAGGAAAAAACGAATACTGAACATTTGAAAAGTTGTGTACCTATTCTGATGAAAAGGAGTGTATGTAAACTGCTAGTTTTTAAGAAAAACTTACCAATTTTTTTTTTTTTTTAATTGGAGCAACTGCTCCATGAGTTTTTAAAAGAAAAATCCGAAATTTCTTTGTTAAACAATCTATCAAAAATTCGAAATCAAAACCAATTAAAAATAAGTTTTTAAAGTAACTTTTGATACTATGTATTTTAAATTTTTAATAAAATTGATAACAAGTGAAGTCTCGTATTAAAAAATTGGATTCTTATTCCAAAACACATTACACGGTGTTACAAAAATGAGGTTTTAAAATATACGCGGGCGGAGACCTATCACGTTTTGTAGAGCTAGTCGCACTGATTACGAAACGGTATTTAAAAAGTCCCTAACACCCCTAAAATCTGGAGTTAGGGGCAAAAAACGGTTTTTTTTTTAACTTCACCCATAGAAAAAATCTAGATTCGTCAAATTTTTACCTATTTTCGATTTCGAACAGAGAAAACTATATGTTTCTATGTCTTCTAGTTTTTGAGAAAATTGAAAAATTATTTTATCAGATTTTTCTTTTTTAAAAATATTTTTTTATTTTTCAATTTTCTCAAAAACTAGAAGACATAGAAACATACATATAGTTTTCACTGTTCGATAAGGAATCAATCAATCAAGGCAGTTTTCTGTGTGAGTAATATTTTTATTAAAATTCACAGTCTGGACAAAAAAAGTATAAAACGAGTTTTTAAAAATTTTCGTTCGCCTATTTTTAACTTTGGAATCGATTAATTCAAAAACTATTTGTTATAATATATTGATTTAAAAATTAGAAATAAATGTACAATTTTGCCTTTCGGAAATGGTATCATTTATTATTGAAAGTGTTGCCGTTGTTTTTTAATAATTTTTTTTTTTTGTTTTGATAATTTTTTTTTTAGAAAACTGCCCCTCCCACCTAAACGGGGGGAGATAGACCCCCCTCCTAAAGAAAAAAATGTTTGTATTGAGCTCCTCTACAAAAATCCGTTATCAAATCCTGGCGCCCAAGTTATCCTACTACGTGCCGAAACAACATTTTTGTTCTATACCTAAAAGTTCGGATTTCTGTATCTGGGTTGAAATCGAAAATTTTTTTTTCAAAGCCAATTTTAAACTGATTTTCATAAAAAAAAACCTCGTTTGATTTGGAAATAAATTTTATTTTAGAATATATTTTTAAAATAGCATGTTGGTTTGAAAACATATACTTTAATTTGATGTCGAAGTTGGATAAATGACGAAAAAAATGGAATTTTTGAACTTTGACAGCTTATTAATTCTAGGTGGTTTAACCGAGTTACATGTTTTATACATTGTTGAAAAGGTATATTTATCTCCTATTAGAAACTGTAAAAAAATCGAAAATGGGTAAAAATTTGACGAAGCTAGATTTTTTTCAATGGGTGAAGGTAAAAAAACCGTTTTTTGCCCCTAACTCCAGGTTTTGGGGGTGTTAGGAACTTTTTAAATACCGTTTCGTAATCAGTGCGACTAGCTCTACAAAACGTGATAGGTCTCCGCCCGCGTATATTTTGAGTGTTACACCGTGTTATTATTAATCATTTATTATTTTTTTTTTTTTTTTTTTCAAAAAAAAAATAAGTTATGAAAATGTTTGGGTTGCATATTTAGATCACAGGTAAATATCCCTAGGAAAGAAAAGTAGATCTAGAATCCTTTCATTTTTGACCATTAGGTAAACTCCCGAAAAATTGAACAAATTGAACAAAAAAAACCCATATTCAATCGCTCCACTTAAAAATAAAAATATTTTTCAATATTGTTTTTTTTTTTCTTCCTTAAAAACAATTTTCTGCCTCGTTTTCGAAAATAAAGTTTAGAAACTAAGCCAGATTATTTTATTTTGCTGTGGCCTTATTTCCATTATATTCTCTGACTCTTTTTACATATTTTGTCTTTATTTTCCAAATTGTGGTATTTTTTTTTTTCCAAATTTGACCATAACAAAATTTCTGGCATTTTTTTCAATCGGTCAAAAATTGTTCGGGTCGAAATTGTACAAAACATTTTTAATAAGTTTGAAAAATATTTTATCACTCCTAGTATGTTTATGAATTAAATTTTGCTTAACAAAAGAAGAAGACACAATATTGAACTCCGAACTTTACATATTCGAGAAAATCTTTGAAAAAATCTCTAAAACCGTAACCGTTCTTAAAAATTTTAATTTTTTTCAAAAACGGTATAGTTTTATAAGTCTTTTTTTTTTTCTTCATAATAATGAAATTTCAAACATTTTTTGGAAATTGTTGAACTTTCCCTTACACTTTTCAAAATTGCGGTCCGAAATGGTCATTTTTGAAATGCAAATAACTTTAAATAAGTTTTTATTTGGTCAAGGACAAAATTATAAAGTCTAACAATAGCTACTCAAACTCTTCTATCTCTTAGATAAGCCTTTCAAAGATTCCTTTTTCATTTGCAATTGTTTATAAAGCTGCTAGTTTTTCCTATACCGACCGAAAAAAAACTTCTTCTTGGCAATCTCCAAAAGTCCTCTAACTCCATTCTGAATATTGACATAGTCCCTTTTAACCATTTTAATATGTATATTATCCAGACCATATTTGTATCCTAATTTGTATAAGACATTTTCACTTTTTACAAAGTTTCAAAAAGGCAAAGACATTATTTATCAATAAGATGTTTCTTAAACTTCTTTGCTGGGACGACCTTCGTTAATAATGCTCCAATGATCGTATAACATTACCACCCTTTTATATCTCCTTCATATCATTTAAAATTTTCTTTGTTTCCTTTGTTTCTTGTATAATTTTCTTGAAAAAGATACTCGCACACACATACTTTATCATATATTCCAAAAAAGGACTTTTCGGTTATTCCAAGTAAAATTAACTGTTTATTTTTAGCCAATAAATCGGATTAGTGCGGTTCCTTTGTGCTATGAGCTTCTTCTTCTTCTATACTTGACTCTGACAATAACACACTTAAGCTCCTCTCATACTCATGATAATTTTCTAGAAAAGGATAAATTTTCTAAGGATTTCCCAAAATTACAAAAAAAAAAAAAAAAAGAATCCTTTCGTGAGAAAATTCACATCTGTCATTTTTGTTTGTACATATTCATAGAAATAGAATGAAGAATTCAAAAGCTAAAGATTCAGGATCGCAGCTGGGAAGTTGGGAATTTTATTGGAGTTGGGGGTGGTTTTTAATTACGTGACATTGAAGTCATGTGTGCGTGATGAACTTGTCGTTCTATCTTTTACTTGTCACATACTTTCTACCGCATTATAGCACACAAAAAGGGTGACAATTTGATCTATGATGGATCTAAAAACTATAAAAACGCTTAGGGAATTTCATCAGCTGCACTTTATACGGACAAGAATTAAAAATCCCGTACAAATGATAAAAAAAAGTAGCTAATTCTATCAATTTTTTGTTTGTGTATTTTTTTTTTCTTGTCATGTTTGCCTTTTATAATCCTTTAACTAAAAAGCCGTCCGCTTTCACAGTGACAGAGAGAAAGAAAGAGAGAGTAAAACATGGCTCAGTTGGTTAAGCTCGAAAATCGTTGATGCATCATCATGAATAATCTATTTGATGTTTCGAGTCGAGTGTGTGTTAAATTTGTCATCGCAGTGAATTTTCAAATTTCTCTGTCTCTCATTCTCTTCTCTGTGATTGTGATGATTGATACCATACTGGACAATGTCCACCTTTATAGATGCATGATAAACATCGACATGGTCACTCCTATTATTATCCACCCATCATCATTCCTACTCTACTTGTTTTCTCTCACTTTTCCGGGAGAGCCGGAGGTACATGGAAAATAAACTGCAATGTCATGTTGAGTCGATTTTAAATTTTTAATCCTTTTGTATGTCAATTGAATGAGAATGACTGCATTTGGGGATCTCCCCCCATCACTATACCTTACCTACAATACGTATAGAGTAATATAAGGGACTCACAATGCTTTCCTTGCTTTCTCTGGGGACAACTTTTGGGAACTGATTATTCACATCACAATGCTGTGCAATTTTTTTTTATGAAAATATTCAATATAAAATGCTGCTGGTTTCAGGCTTTTGGCTACTGGCGTTTCTAATGAAACTAACAGCATTCTAACTGGAACTTAATGAACTTGGTACCGAATGGTACCGAAAACGGTTCCTTCAATTTTGATCAAAAAATTCAAGTAGGCATTAGTTTTTGACAAAGTCTATCATTTAATACAAAATTCTTAATAAATCATTTTTTAATTTTAATTTAATTTTTTAACGACATTTTTTTTAAATTTTTGTTACCTCATAACTTTGGACTAAGTGAACCAATTTTGATAATTTTTTTTTGTATTGGAAAGCTGGTACCTGTAGTGTAGTTCCATTTTAATTTGGTCCAGTTATTGCTATAGAAACTATGAGAAAAACCATAAAACTTAGTTTTGTACCATGGAAATCGGTTTTGTTTTTTTTGATAAAAATGATTATAACAAAACACTTGTATAGTTTTTATAAAAAATCAAAAATAAAATTTTGAATAAAAAAATTTAAATTTTTTTGTTTTTTTTGAAAAATTAAATTTTCGAAAACCGTACTTTGAATTTACAATTTTGGTTTTATGTAGATATTGATTGTTATTAATTGCTACAAAATGTCATATTTATGAATTTTTTTTTTTTTAATTTTTATAAATAAATATTTTTTTAAAAACGGTTCTAACGATTTTGAATTTTTTTATTTATGCATCTTTTTAAAACAAATTGCATACATTTCTTGGCCTTCATATTCATTTAAGACGTTTTTTTTACGTAAACAAAAAATATTATGTGTTTTTTTTAATTGCGATATATTTTTTCCGAAAATCATTATTAACCTTTTTTTTTCAAATCTGATTTTTTGCAAACTATTAATTCAATTTCCACGTTTTTTTATACAAAAGCTTATACACATATTAATATAAATTTAAATTAAGAATAAAATTTTAATAAAAATAATTTTTGGATATAAAAAAAACTTTGAAATTTTTTTTTTTTTTTTTGAAAATCAAATTTTCAAAAACGGAATATTGAATTTTTTTAAAATTTTAGTTTTAAATGCTGATTAGTAATTTCTACAAAATGGCATACCAATTTTATTTTTAAATAATTTTTTTTTTTTTTCAAAAAAATCATTTAAAAAAAAATAAGTTTTTTTAAAAACGGCTCTAACGATTTTGAAATTTGTTTGCATCTTTATAAAAGAAATCAAATTGCATACTTGTTTTGGAGCTCAATTTGCTTTCAGATGTTGTTTTTTACCTTTGTTTTTTACCTTTTTAATACCAAGGTACTTATACATTTTCTAAATTTCTATTTAAAAAAAACTCTTAAACATTTTAGCACCTTTAACCTTAAGAGCAAGTTCGTGCAACGAAGTCGTTCATTTTATTTTTATATACATACATTAACCAATTTGGTACCTACATAAAAAGTTTTAAAATTTTTACCAAATTGAACTCTTAGATCAAGTTCGTGCGTTCGCGCGTTCGTAACCTCAAAAATCAATCTTGTTTTGGCTTTGGAGGTGAAAGATAAACTTCAATTGCGACGAATTAAAAACTCTCATGTGTCAAAATCAACGAATATTCGTTCTTTCGTTGGTCGTTGTTCGAACTCATGTGAATTAATCTTAACAGTTACCATTCGTTTGTATCTAACAAATTTGAAAGGCCTTCCAGTTTCAAAGTGTTTTTTTTTTTTCTCTTTTTCAGTTTCAGGATTGCTGATTTGTTTTAGAAGGTTTTTTTTTTTGTTGATGTTTCGTTTTAATGTTACGTAGCATCTGGCTACTCCATGTTCATTGTTTTTAATAGCCTTGGCACCCAAGTGGCTTTAGAGACCTTCCGCTGCTACTTGAACTCCAATCTCTAGTTCATGGAGACAAAATAATGCCAGGGATAATTTTGCTTCTGGTATATTTAACCATGATATAGTAAAATATACCAGAAATAAGTTAAATTTACCAGAAATAATGTTAAATATACCAGAAGTAAAGTTATATATGCGTAGTTTTTTTGCACAGCAGTGTTTTTGTTTCGTATGTAGAATGTAGCTATTTGTGTAAATGAATTTGTCACTTCAAAATTTTGTTGTGTCATTGCGCATACATATCAGACACCAACATCATACTCATTTGAATATGTATCATGTGTATATGTATCAGTATGTGTAGCCATTGGCGCTATAAGGTGTCAAAATGACAATTTTGTTAAGAGAAAGAGGAGGAATGTGATGATGATGATGATGTGATATGGTTCTATACTATTGTGTCCTGCATTAATAAATCACCTCTTGCACTTTGGGACTTTGTTTTAATCGCTTTTTGAATGTATTGTACATGTATTTATATGTATTTTTGTATATATGTTGATATGTTCTACTTAAGGTAAATGTCAGATATATTTGTAAAAAGCAAATGATTGCTATGTCATTCTCTCTTTCTGTCTCTGCGCTCCAGATGGCGCTGTGCTGTTTAGTTCCCAGGTGGATGATGCGATTGTCAAGGTGTAATGTCATGTTAGCTTTTATGAGGGTGTGAAAATGTTAAAATGATGATGATGCCAAAAGGGTTGCAAAGTGAATTTCCCATATCATCATCATCATCGTTGATGATGATGTTGTGCGATGATGATGACGATGAAGGAATGAGATGGACATTGATAGATATAATGTCAATGTGTGGGAATTTTTAACCTCTGTTAGCGGCGGCATTTATCAGTTTGAAAATATATCATTTTTTTTTTTTTGTTTTTGTTAACATGCGACAAAAAAAAATGTTAAACGAAAGCTTCCAAATATTTTCCTCAATTTTCAATTTTTTTAAATTATTTCATATCGTTGTAAAAATCGTTTAAAAATGCTACAAACATTTTGTCCAAATGTTCACTTTTCAAAACAAACAAAAATTGGATCGTGTAAAAAAGATTTCTTGCCTCCTGTGAGGATTGAACTCACGACCCCTGGTTTACAAGACCAGTGCTCTGCCACTGAGCTAAAGAGGCATATATATCAACTCTTTATCAGATACCTTCAAACGACTGTGGTATAGGCTATTGTTTCAATTTATCTTTTTATTGTTATCAATAAATACAGAATCATAATTTATTGATATCATATAGATAATTTTGCAAATTTTGAATTCATTAGATTGCTTATTTTATTTTAACTGATAATGGTTAGGCAAGTCTATAATCAGTAGGTTCGAATTTGTCATTTTATTCGCAAAATAAAAACAATTTATTTTTGTTTTGAATTAAGGCACAGAGTATTGAAAAAATATGAGTATTTTACCTGTCTACTTAACAAGTACCTACCTTAGGGTGGGTCAAAAAAATCGAATTTATTCTTTTTGATTTAGTACTCCGAAAAATCGATTGCTTTTGACCTCGAATATCTTTAGAATGGTTAGATTATTGAAAAAAATTATCAAGACCTTTTTTGTGGACCAATCTGTTTCCTACAAGAATAAGTCTTGCGCGTTTGACTATTATAATTTTTCAATTTGTTACAAAATTAAGAACAAAAAACGAATTTTTGAGGATTTTCTCGATTTTTGGACCTCAAATATCTATTAAACGGTTAGATAAACGAAAAAAGAGTATAATGTCTTTTTTGTAGAGCGTTCAATTTCCTACAAGAATAAGCAAAGAAATTTGCAAAAAAGTCGATTTATAAAAAAAATAATTTTTTTTTTGTAGAAGCTTAATGCAAAAATGGAAAATTTAAAAGCGGAGGACCTTCCCATTAATATAAAGAGCTCATATTTGGTGTGTATATTCTAGAGGTGTCTAGCAATCGATTTTTCGGAGTACCAAATCAAAAAAAAGAATTTCAATTTTTTTGACCCACCCTAACCTACCTACTACATACATTAGAGTGGTCCACGCTTGTATGCGGGAAAAATAAAATTTTCAAATAAACATTGGGCCACACCCTAGTATGGTTCCACATCCTATTGGTATCATACCTACTGTTGAATTTTCAGCCTCCTATCTTATATAGAAGGGGGTACGGATCGCATATTGAAAAATTGTATTTTTATGGGAAAAAGTAAACAAAAATATATTTTTTTTTGTTTTTAATTATATAGTGGAGTAACTAAAGCTCAAAGATTGGCAATATTAGGGAACCCGGCCGAACAGCTTAGATTTTGATGATCTTTTTTTTTCAAACGTCGGTAATTAAAAATACTTTAAAGTCTATAGATTAAAAATTGCCAGTTTTGCCGTTTCGATTTTTTAAATTTAATTTAAGATTTTTGTGAACAAAAACAAATTTTTTTCAAAAATTTTTCTTAAATTTCATAAATTAATTGATGCCAAAAGATTGTCTAGGAAATTCAAGGAAAAAAAAATATATATGAGAGTGAGGGACAGTCTTCCATAGTTCAAGCGATAGATGCAATTTTCTTATTAATTGACTTCAAACACAAAAAAAAATATTTGAACACAAGGGCAACACCTACAATATTCAAATATACATTTTTTAAAAGCTAGAAGCTTAGTCATATATGTAAAATTAAAATTAAGTTAATTGAATGAACGGCTTTTGAAAGAATGGTAATTGAACTCAGATTTTTGAAAAAAAAAATTATTGAAAAAATTTTAACATGCCGTTTTTTAAACTTGGTCGTAATATAAAATGCATTTATTTTCAAATTTTTTTGGCCGCATTTATTATGATTTGAAATTATAAAAGGAAATGTCAATATGTATAACGGTTTATGAAAAAAATTAAAAAGTATTTCATTTCGAAGAACTTTTTTTAATAAAAGTTTTGAAAAAAAATGTAACTTATTTTTTTTTTTAAAGTTCAACATCTAAACATAAAATTATTTTTTATTCATTTAATAACCCTTAATGTTGAAAGTTAAATAGCAAAAATTTAAAGTTCCTATTTACCACAGTCTTTGAGAAAATTAATTAATGCAAAAATTCAGTTTTAATAAAAAAAAAAACCATTGAAATTGAAGTAATTTTTCATTTTTTTTTTTTTTTTCAAAAGTATGATATATTTTGAATTTTTTGCTTCAACTGATAATATTTATGGCCAAAAATTTTTTTTAAATAAATTCATATTTTATTAGAAAAAGTTTGGAAAAAAGTAATTTTAAATTTTTCTAATAACTTTTTTTTAAATTCTGAGTTTGAGGACCATTTTTTCAAAAAGTCTTGATTAAATTTAGTGGATTTAAATTTAAGAGATAAGAATGAGCTTCTGGCTTTTTAAAAATGTATTTTAAAATATAGTAGGTGTTGCCGTTGTTTTCAAAATATTTTTTTGTGTTTGAGGTCAGAATGTTAGAAAATTGCATTTATCGCTTAAACGATGGAAGATTGTCCCTTACTGCCTTTTATACATATATTTTCCATTTGTTTTATGAAATTTAAGCAAAAAAAATGGTTTTGTTGGACCGAAAATAAAAAAAAAATATTTCTTGGACCACTCGAATACAACAAATCTAATCTATACATTTTCTAACTTAGGTACCTATTTTATAAATCATTACAATTTTTTTTATTGATATTGATCTGTCACCTATTTGCACAATTGTTTATAAGAAACAAAAACAAATCATTACCTACCTTGAGTTGATGAAGTTATTTAGATACATACATATCTGTTTTTAAAGCTTGAACATTTTTAATACTTTTGATACCTACTTCATACTATCTAAGTATGTATAAAATAACATAACACAATAATTTATATCTCCAACAGATTTCATTATTAGCCGTGTTTAATTGGTAACTGTGTTCGTATAGGTTCGTAAAATTTTACTTTTTATTTTTTAAATAAAAGCAGCCTTGTGCAAATTGTATACTAACCTGTCTAACTAACTAACCTGTAGAGGAAGAGTGTGTGTTAAATCTGGTAGTTTTGATTTTGGAAACATTTTGTATGGGTTGTGGACCAATGCACATTCTAAGTTCCTGGCTAAAAGTGTAGAACGCATCATTGTCAAAAATGCGTAAATTGTAAAAAAAAACTCTAGTTTTTCAGTCTTTGGTGATTTTAACACTTTAAAGATTAGTTCTTGACAAAAAAAAAATAATATTACAGCTTTTATGCTTTAAAAAATCCTATTCTTTTTTAAATCAATTACTTTTTCCAACACTGTTTTAAACACAAATGGGCCTTTAATAAGTAAAATCGTTCCAATTTTTGGACCAGTTACTTGGATATTGATTCTTGATAGGTACCTTTTAACATCGAGGGAGGGCTCGATTCAACATTTTGAATCAAAGACGTTCAAAAGTGCATAAACATTAGTGATGGGAACTATCGAATAAAAACTATCAAACTATCGATAGTTGTAAAATATTCATTCATTCGATAGTTTTAAATCATTCATTCATTCATTCATTTAGTTACTATTTTCATTCGATAGTTTAGTTACTATTTTCATTCGAATAGTTTTTTCATTCGATAATTTAGTTACTATTTTCATTCGAATAGGTTTTTTCATTCGATAGTTTAGTTACTATTTTCATTCGAATAGTTTTTTCATTCGATAGTTTAGTTACTATTTTCATTCGAATAGTTTTTTCATTCGATAGTTTAGTTACTATTTTCATTCGAATAGTTTTTTCATTCGATAATTTAGTTACTATTTTCATTCGAATAGGTTTTTTCATTCGATAGTTTAGTTACTATTTTCATTTGAGTAGTTTTTTCATTCGATAGTTTAGTTACTATTTTCATTCGAATAGGTTTTTTCATTCGATAGTTTAGTTACTATTTTCATTTGAGTAGTTTTTTCATTCGATAGTTTAGTTACTATTTTTATTCGAATAGTTTTTTTCATTCGATAGTTTAGTTACTATTTTCATTCGAATAGTTTTTTTTATACGATAGTTTTGTCATTAAAATAGTTTTTTTTTATTTGATAGTATTTTCTTTTGAACATTATTCTTATTTGATAGTTTTTTCATTCGTATAGTTTTTCTATACGATAGTATTCTCATTCGAATAGATTTTTTGTGTACGATAGTTTTTTCATTCAAATAGTTTTCTTAAACGATAGTTTTTTCATTTGAATAGTTTTTTTATACGATAGTTTATTCGATAGTTTATTCGATAGTTTGTTCGATAGTTTTTATTCGATAGTTTTATTCGATAGTTTTTATTCGAATGAATGAACTATTCGATAGTTCAAATCATTCTGTTATTAACTATCGATAGTTCAAATCATTCGATAGTTCCCATCACTAATAAACATCATATACCTAACTTGGAACCAAAACCAAGAATTTGACATGAATCCTTAGTATTTACCTTATTTTCGTTACAAAAAAATCGTAGACAGTAAATTCTACCACTATACCAATGTTTATCAACATAATTTTAATCTTAATAATTTCTCGTCAATTTTGTCTACAGAAAGCTAAAATCTTAAAAAATATTTTCGAGAAAATAATTTTTTTCTTTTTTTTGAATAAATTAAAAATGGAAGCTCTATCGAGGTACGTATTAGGCCTAATGTTATAATGAAATGTATAGGTAGGTTAGGTACTCGTAGTTGTTGTTGTTGGCCATGACCAAACATGATGCGTACGTATTTGTATTTGTATGTGTTTTTTTTTTTGTTTTTTTTTTTTTCCAAAGTTTTTAGGAAGTGGAATTTTGAAACTATTTTTCGAAAATAAATTTTAAGAAGCTGTAGGAATCACAACTATCATTCTGTCAGTCTTTCAGAGTCGGTAAAAACTTTTTTGAAAAATAATTTTTTATTTTTTATTTTATTTTTATAAAACACATACATGTATGTAGGTAATTGAAGAAAATATTTTCTTAGAAAAAAACAAAACAACAACAAATATTTTTTTAAATTCTATTGAATTAATTTTTTTTAACAATAACAGAAATCGAGTTCTAAATTTTTTTTTTGAAAATAAAAACCATTCAATTTGTATTGCGTTTCCTTAACTTTTATGTTTTTTTTCTATTTTTCTTTTTAATTTATAGTAGGTACATATTTACAATTTTTTAGGGAACTTGAACTCAAATACTTACATAAGTCAAAAAGGAAGTTTTTAAAAATTAATATTTTTATTTCTCAGATTTATTCTTCAAAAATATTGCCAAAATCATGAAAATTCTTTTCGCCCAAGTACTCGTATGCATATTTTAAACATCTCTTTATCCTAAATATTTTTCTGAACTTTTTATTTTTATTATGTTCTCATGACAAAAAAAAAAAAAAAAAAACTAATATACCCAATTTTGCCATTTTAGGTTCCAAAACGATTTTCGTTAAAATTTTACCTGATGTACCTACTTAAAATAATCCTTATAAGTAATAAGTATGCATGAAAATTAGTTTTGATTTTTGTTCTGTGCACTTAGGAAACGCAATTTTTTTAAAAACTACATCATTTCAAAATGTTCAGCGACCCAAAATTAATTTATAACAAAAAAAAAAAAAAACCTAGGTACCTACTTTTTTGCTAAGGCAAATACAAATTTTTCGTGTAGTGTTAACTTATGCTCCCAAAACCATTCTAATGAAAATATTCACTTTTTCTTTTTTTAATGTGTTTCATATGCCACTTTTTATTTGCTTGAGAAGTCAATTAGGATTAAATTGGTACCTAACCATTTTGCCAATAGCCTCTTTCTCTTCTCTATATTTTTAAAAATTTCTTTCAACAATTTTTCAAATTTTCCATTGTCAAATTCTAAAATCCCCGAATAATTGATCTGCCTATCAAAAGTCGAGAATTGAATTTCCACAAAAAGATTATTATATGTGAACCATAACACTCTTCTTCTCTATCTTTCTTTCCTTTTTGAATCCTTGTTGATGATGATGGTGATGGCAAATCGATGTGAAGATGTCATTAATATAAAAGTAAAACGGACCATATTGAATTTTTCAACAACATCTTCATCCTTTTCGTATAGTTTATACCCCTAACCTTTAACTGACAACAACAACAACAAAATGATTCTATTTCGATTTATCCTCTATTTACTATTGTGTCGCATCTAATGATCCATAAAATGATGGGATTAAGCTTAATCCTTCGTTTTTCCTCATTCCCTTTTCTATTTAATATTGCTCTTAAAAAAAAAAAAATGTAAGAAGCAAACTACCTACCACCACTTTGCCATCATCATCATCATCATCTTTGTCGTCCTTTTTTACAAAACTCAAACACCACAAAATTTTCTTCTTTTGTCAAGAAAACAAGAAGAAGAAAATTGAAAATTTCTCCTTTGGGGTGTTTCACTTTATATAGATATCCGCAATGTCTATCGGACGGAAAAAGTCTTCGAAAAAAAGTCGAAAAAACATTTATCCCGCAAAAACAGGACACACCACATTCTCACTTGAAAAGTAGATGATGGAAAATGTGGTTGCTTCTTTTCGGTTTTCTGGTCGTGTGAACTTCACATCAGGCAAAGGACAAGAAGGATAAAAAGAAGGCAAAAACGAAGAAAAAGAAAAAATATATGTAACTTACCAGTAACCACACACATATACACAACAACTTGCAATACAAATAACATTAACACTCTGGAATCCTAGAAAAAGGACACAATGCCAATGGGATTACAAAATGCCACCGCACGATAACATGGAAGCGATTTCTATTGTTTTGAAGAGAAACACGCCAAAAACCAATGTTATTTTTCTGTTTGTGTTTCCTACGAAAAAGGATCTATCCAAAACCAACAAAAGTCGCAAGGAACTGCCATAGGATTATGCATAGAGTTCCTTTATACTGATGATGATGATGAGATGAGATGAGGAAGAAAAAAGGATTTTTCTTGTTTCGTTGGAAAAATGGTCTCCCCTCTGCGCCATTGTTCTATAACAAATTCCTCTCATTTTCTATGCAAATTAGTTTAATATTTCACAAGACCACTTTTTGGTATTGTTTTCAAGGATTTGTTATACTTATACACTTCCTCCTTCCTTTCTCTTTCTATCTTTGCTGTCTATGATTTGTATATCTAACTTCTGGTAGTAGATATACGACCCCAAAAACAAAAAAAGACACACCTTGATGATCGGATTTTAAACTTCTCTCTCTCGCATTTTATTGTTTTCCCAACAAAGTGCCAAGGATAACAATTTTAATTTAACTTAATCATGAACCTGACATTTATAGAAGAAGGAGAATGAGAAGGTTTTTTTTTTTTTTTTGAATTATTTTGGCTTTTTGTTGGTTACACTTTATTTTTGGTGTTGTTTTTTGGTTTAGGTTTTTGTGTGCGGATGTTTATTTAAATTTTTTGAGGTTTTTGATTTTTTTTTAACTTACCATCTTTATTCATAGCTGATTGAAAACATTTAGCTAAACGACAAGCACGACATTGATTCCGATGTGTTTTGTCAACAGGACAACGTCCTTTAAGATCACCAGTTGCTTTGCATGTGTATATCCGATTTCTGTGTATGCTGCGTTTGAAGAAACCCGAACATCCTGGAAATTTTCAAAATAGTTTTATTTAAAAAATTTGTTTGGGGTAGTTTTAGGTACCTATATATGATAGAAAAAAAAAAAACTAGATTAAGAAAAGACACATAGTAACACTGGTCAACAAAATTAAATTTTCTTTTTGGTGCCAAAACTAAGATACCTACCTATACTTTTCTATAGGTTTTCGATGTGTTGGACTCGAATCTGAAGTCAAAAATATCCTATCAGCTTCCGTTTTGGAAATATTACCGTTAGAAAATGCAAAAAAAAAAACGTTTTTTTCCACTTTTGATGTTATGCCCTTATTTGAAGATTTATTTTAAATATAAATCATAACGGTTTCTATAAGAACTATTTTCCTACTTTCAAAAACTGTTTAAATCTTTGCAATATCTTTTTTATTGCCCGAGAAATTTTGGAATGAAGTAAGTGTGTTTTTATCAAAAAGGAGATGAAAACGTGAAATCTGTTTGATACATTACAATAAGCCAAAAAACTCGAACAATAAAAAAAGATATCGAAAAGATTAAAAAAGATTTTGAAAGAACGAAAATAATTCTTATAGAAACCGTTATAATTTATATATATACAAAAAAATTTCTTCACATAAAGCATAACCTCAAAAGTAGATTTTTTTGAATCTTCTAACGGTAATATTTCAAAAACGGGAGCTGATAGGATATTTCTGACTTCAGATTCGAATTCAGCACACCGAAAACCTACAGAAAAGTATATCTTAGTCTCGGCACCAAAAACCTTGTAGACCTGTGTAATTTTTCGAAGATAAAACAAAAATATTTTTTTATGATTTAATTCTAGAGGGTCTAAGTAGATTATGCACATGACAACTACTATAGCAACGAATACGAAGGACACCGCCTGCAGAAGAGAAAATGTGGTTTCAGTGAGATTTGAAGAAATTGATGCATATTATAGGTAGTTCACTAGAATTTAGAGGGTGCCATATTAATGAAATATATACATTTTCTATAACCAGTGAAAGCGAAAAACGTAGTTCAGAAGTTATTTTCATATCAACGCAAACCAATGGCATATATTCTTTTTTTCTACGCCGCGCCTTAGTCAATTAAAAGAAATAACAATAAGACATTCAATAATAATGATTTATGAAAATTAAATTGATACTGAAAATAAAAAAAAAAAATTCTTGCCATTTTCAAAATCGGAATTTCTATGTGGCAACCATATTACAAAGAAAAAATTGCTACACCACTTCATTAGTCATTTCTTTGTAGTCTGTTCAAACTAGGAAACATTGAAAACACAAAAAATAATCTCAGATATTTACAATAAATTAATTAAGTTTTTTTTTTTTTAATATGGTAACCCTATTCGAATGAAAAATACACTAGAAACTTTTTTTTTTTAATAAAAAAAAAGTATTGAGGTTTACAGACATATCGTTTATTAAGTGCGACAGAAGTTATTTGAAAATGATATTACGATCTTCTTACATTCAATAAAATCATTTTTTATCAAAAAAGAAAACCGACTTCCATGGATCAAAACTGGGTTAAATGGTTTTTCTAATAGTTTCTATGGTCAGAACTGAACGAAATTGAAATGCGGCCAGCTTTCCAATACAAAAAGAATTATCAAAATTGGTTCACTCAGTCCAAAGTTATGAGGTAACAAACAAACAAAAAAAAAAAAAAAATATATTGAAAATAGGATAGCGACACCTACATTCTACATGGCCGACATTATTATTATAATACCGAAAATAAATTAGTTTTTCAAATTACCTATTCAGGTCCACACAATTGCTTATTGATCTAACTAAGGTTTCTCGAAAAAAAATTGCATCATTTTTTAAAAAGCTTTAAATTCAGATAAGATCTTTTCAATTCAACACCACCGTTAACAAATTCTCGAAGAAAAATTTCTTTAACCTCAAAAAATCGAGAAAAACGATATGAATGACATAAATGTGGCGCTACAGTCGCTTTACTGAATTGTGTATATTTGATAGCCAACAAATCCATGAAGAACGACTTTTGGGATACTTAGTAAGCAAAACCATTTGTTTATTAGTATTAAGGTATTTACATTGTAACGGGTGTGACACAGTTGCTTAATTTTTTTTTTTTTTTTTTTGATTTTGTGCTAGGTATTCACAAAATTAGATATTTAATAGCTTCAACGCCTAATGTATTTAGTTGTTAATATATTTTTAAAATTACATTTTTATTTATCTGGCTTTCAACGTTAGAAGTCATATGTTAGTTTTTATTACGTTTCCAGTAGGTAAGTATTTATTCGAAAACTTTATTTTTATAATTTTAGAATATAGAAGGTGTGACATATTTTGTAATGGGTTTGAAATTGTATAAAAAAAAAAAAAAAAATAGGGGAAAGGTGCAAACAGTAAGACAATCCATTTTTCTCTTTTCTGAAAATAAGCACAGTAACGCTAGTTTGGGTCAAAACGTTTATTTCCCCGTCTGCGTCTTTTAATTTTGTCCCGACTAAATAAAAGCTGTCCATTTTCCTACACCGTAAAATATCACACAAAATTAGGTGAAAGTAGTTTTTGGAGTGTTATAAAAAGAGTGTTTAACACAAAAAAATCTGGTTAGTGGACAGAACATTTTTTACATAATGTATTATATTTATATGTTCTTTCATAAAAAAATATCATGTAATTAGAATTCCTTCTCGTTTTTTGTAATTTTTTATTTTTCCGAAAAATGACAAAAAGTAAACAGTGAGACATCATTAAAAAGCAAACAGTGAGACATAGATTAAAAAAAAATCTATTAATTTAGAATGACTTCAATATGATTTCGTAGTGTTTTTTCTTTCGTTTTTTTTTTGGTTTTTTGTTATTTTTTTTTTTGAAAAAAATGGGTTAAAGTAACATAAATTAATTAATTATACAGGGTGTCCCAAAAGTAATGGATCAAACGAAATATGCTGATAGGCCTACTTAAGGGCTCTCAGAATTTGGTAACTTGTTTATCCCAAATCCTTACGGTTTTCGATTTAACGCAATTCTTGTGAAATTTCGAAAAATCCCTACTTTGCAACAGTATTTTGCTTCTTGCGCCCACTATTGATTTTTGTTTTTTAAAATTCTTTTACAAAAACGTTGCCAAATAATTAGGAACAATTTATTAATCAAAATATTTTTTATTCCATACGCCATTTCGGTGCAAATTAACTAACAGCTTCAAGTTTTATAAAAAATCAATTTCTAACTTTTATTTGAGAGCAACACCGCAAAAAAAATTTGAACGGTGTGTGGATGGTTTGTTATTTTAAAAAGTTGCCCTGTTATTGTCGTTTTCAAAAAAGTATAAAAGTTTCCCAAGTTGCAGTAAGATCGGAAAATATTACAATTTGAATTCAACAAAACAGGGTTTTTCAGAACAAAAAACAACCAAAAATAAACACATTTTCTCGAACTGTTATTTGTTTATTTTTCTTTGAACAAAAGCCTCTATTTTTGTTTGTATTTTTGCTCTGAAAAACCCTGTTTTGTTGAATTCAAATTGTAATATTTTGCGATCTAACTGCAACTTGGGAAACTTTTATACTTTTTTGAAAACGACAATAACAGGGCAACTTTTTAAAATAATAAACCATCCACACACCGTGCAAATTTTTTTGCGGTGTTGCTCTCAAATAAAATTTAGAAATTGATTTTTTATTAAACTTGAAACTGTTAGTTAATTTGCACCGAAATGGCGTATGGAATAAAAAATATTTTGATTAATAAATTGTTCCTAATTATTTGGCAATGTTTTTGTAAAAGAATTTTTAAAAACAAAAATCAATAGTGGGCGCAAGAAGCAAAATACTATTGCAAAGTAGGGATTTTTCGAAATTTCACAAGAATTGCATTAAATCGAAAACCGTAAGGATTTGGGATAAACAAGTTACCAAATTCTGAGAGCCCTTAAGTAGGCCTATCAGCATATTTCGTTTGATCCATTACTTTTGGGACACCCTGTATACTTGTCAATTACCAATTATTTGACGGTTTCGTTAATTTGTTTCACCTAAGACTGTCTCACTGATCGCACCCCTTGCAAACAGTGAGACGTTTTGACTTTTTCTACATTTTAGTCCAATGTGATGCTCTCATTCATTCTTTAACTACTACTTTTTTTGCAACATTAAGATAAAACATGTCTTAAACTGACTTCAAAGTTTGGTTAGGCTATCTTGAAAACATTCTAAGATATTCCAATTAAAAAAAAGGGTGTCTCACTGTCCGCACCTCTCCCCTACATTAGGGTGGGTCAACAAAATCGAAATTCGTTTTTTCGATTTTGTACTCCAAAAATTCGATTGCTATACACCTCTAGAATATACACACCAAATATGAGTTCTTAATATTAATGGGAAGGTCCTCCGCTTCGCAATTTTACATTTTTACAACAAGCTTCTACTAAAAAAAATCATTTTTTTTTAAATCGAAAATTTCTTTACATATTCTTGTAGGGGATTAAACGTTCTATAAAAAATTCCTTGGAATCAAATTGTTTGCTTTAACCGTTTAAAAGATAATCGTATCCAAATCGCAATGCATACGAGTCGATTAGAAAACTACTGAAATCAGTGGGCATTGGTTTGGATACGAATATCTTCTAAAGGGTTAAAGCAATCAATTTGATTCCGAGGATTTTTTTATAGAACGTTTAATCCCCTACAAGAATATATCTTGCTTATTTGAAAATAATGAATTTTCAGTGAATTAGAAAATTTTGAAAAGTAAAAAATGTTTTTAAATTTTATTTTAAATTTGACCTCGAATATATTTAGAATGGTTAGATTAATTAAAAAAGTTAATGAGACCTTTTTTGTGGAACAATCTATTTTCTACAAGAATATGTCTTCCGCGTTTGATTATTATAATTTTTCAATTTGTTACAAAATTAAGAACAAAAAACGATTTTTGGAGGATTTTCTCGATTTTTGGACCTCAAATATAATCTACTTAACGGTTAGATAAAGGAAAAAAGTGTACAAGGCCTTTTTTGTAGAGCGTTAAATTTCCTACAAGAATATGTGAAGACATTTGCTAAAAAGTCGATTTAAAAAAAATAATTTTTTTTAGTAGAAGCTTGATGTAAAAATGGAAAATTGCGAAGCGGAGGACCTTCCCATTAATATTAAGAGCTCATATTTGGAGTGTATATTCTAGAGGTGTGTAGCAATCGATTTTTCGGAGTACAAAATCGAAAAAAAACGAATTTCGATTTTGTTGACCCACCCTAATATACATAGATAATGTATAGACATTTAAGAAAAAATAAATACAAGTAATAGGTAATTTAGGATTTTAAAAATAATGCTTCCATTTAATTTTTTTTTTATTGTTTTGCCTTTGAGTAGTCAACTTGCGTCTTTCTTTTTTAATAGAGAAGATAATGTGCATGAGTGTTTTGTTTGTCACGCATTTTATTTGAAAATGTTTAAATTTTGGAATAGGGAACTCTGCTTTGATATGCTCGCCTATTCTTCAGCGCTCAAAAAGTCTCTTAATTCTAGAATAACACAGAAATAGCTGGTGTGGCCATGAGCAGCGCTGCCACCCCAAAGATAATTGAGCGCAGTATATTTCAAGAAAAAGCGCAGTAGATTGCAATAAACCGCAGTAGATTTTTAAATATACAAACAACATTCAAATCACAGAAATATATTTTACTACAACACAAATTAAAAAAAAAATCATGTGTGCAATTCACACGTGGTTGAAGTGAAACCTTAAAAATCATTTTCCTTGCAAAAAAAAATGGAAAAAATTTTACTTTTTTTTTATTCCATCATTATTTTTATATGACAACCTACAATAAATTTTATACCATCTGAAAGCTTATTGTTTCAGCTCAAAATATTTATATCGACTATGTCTATACAACATCCACAAAAAGAGCTAGAATTGTTTTAACCCAATTAGTTTTCATAAAAAAAGCAAAACAATCAAGCTCTTTTCTCTTCTAACGCCATTAAATCCATTTTTTAAATGACAACCTATAATAAATTTTATATCATTATTATTTCACCTTTTATCATATTTCTAACATGCCTACAAAAAAAGGAAGAATTTTTTTAAGGCAACCATTTCGAAATTTCAAACTGAGATAACGGTACTTCCTACACTGGTGGTTGGTCATCGGCAACAGATCTTCACGGGTGTTTTGAGGTAGAGCACGTACCATTATGTGCGATATATCAAATGAAAGGTATTATTATCAGCATGCGTATTAAAGCACATTTTGTATGTGCTCTAGATCAAAAGATGTAACGTGTTTAGAAAAAGAACATATTTTCACCGTTATCTCAGAATTTTAAATATGAAATTAATTGAAATTTTGCACAATAATAATTTATTCAATTACCTATCTACTGTATAAATTTCATGTAGTCTATCTATTAAAACAAAAAAGTTATAATCAATTGATTTTTCGTGTAGCTTTTTCGTTTCATCTTGTTTCAAATCACTACGTTACTAAAGAAGTTTTCTCAAAAATTAGCTCAACAGTAAAACAAAAAGCAAAACAGCTCTATCTTCGGTTCCACGCCATTTCACATCATTTTGTTCGCCCGAAATCTTAACAGGTATTGCGAGTTTCACTTTTCACCAGTAGCCAAAATAAAACTGAGCAAAAAGATGTCGGCAACTTCTCAAATTACCTGAAAAAGAGTTAAAAATACGGCTAGATTTCCGAACATGAACAACTTTTCGCCCGGAACTCACAAGTCACAAGTCAAATTCAATTTTTCGTTTGGGATTTTGCTCACGTAAAACTCACGATAGGGCTGCATTTGAATTTTTCAGTGAATACATTTAGAGTGAGTGAACGTGGCTCAGTATTTAAAATGCACAAAAATCAAACTTTGGTTAGGTACTATTAAAATTTTTAAAAGGGAAGTAGATTCGTTTTGCTGCGCAGTAGATTTTCATTTAGGCTAAAACGCAGTAGATCTACTGCTAAAGGAGTAAGGTGGCAGCCCTGGCCATGAGCATTTACTTGTGTAGTTGTGTTTTTAACTGAACAAATTTACACATTGAAGAATATGCGAGCAGATCAAACAAGAGTTCGCTATTCCAAAAATTAAACATCCCAAATCTGTCATCTCTGGACAAAGAAAGGCTTCTCTTTAAGGTCAGAAAAACACCTGAGACAAAAACAAAACAAAAAGCGGCTTGTGAAATAATTGCTTTTCTCAAACTCAAAATTGCGTTTTGAAAGTAGGAACTCTCATACCTATAATAATTTTTTTTTCTTCACATATTTTAGACGGATTCTAAATTGACGGTAACAATTCGACTTTATTTGAAATTCTAAGTCAATTAATGCTATTTTGAAAATATGTGATTTAATAAAAAAAAAAAATTCGTATACAATTATTCTTTTAATTTTAAACTTACCATCACAGCTGTATATTCCATAATGTTTTCCTGAGCTTCTATCTCCACAAACTTTACATGGAATGTCCAGAAGGCGATCTCCTATAAAAACAAAATAGAAACAAAAAAAATTAATACCAACATAACACTCAACTGAAAATGATTTAGAAAAAAAAAAAATATTTGTAAAAAGGATATTAATCCTTTAATTCCTTTAAGAGAAAAAATGACACTCTCTGTCTTTATCGCATCATGCGACATAAGAACTTTTCTTTTGCCTTAAAACATAAAAATGTTTTCGTATTTTTTTTTTTCTTTTAACTAAAACAAGGAAAAGAACTTCCTTACACGTCATCCTTTTTAATCTACCTCTCCTCCTTTTCTACTTTTCTACGAAAAAAAAAAAAAATACTTCACTTTTAATTGAATACGAAGAAGAGTTAAGTGGATGCGGTGGTTTTTGGCGCAAAGCAACTAAATTAAAGTGTTTCCCTTCCCTTATACATTGTGCTTCTCCCCAAGCTAAAAAATATTGTGACGATGATGATGACGCCAGCCGCCGCCGGTGAAGGACAAGAAAATCCTTTTTACTCCAAAAGATTTCTTGCAGTTTTTTTTTTTTTTTTTTTTTTTTGATTTTTTGCTCCAGTATCTTTGGGTTTCTTTCGCGCTGCGCTTATAATGTTTGTGAATCCTTTTTTTTTTGTCTTTCTTGTTTAATTGCCACCTAGTGGTGATTTTCCCATGACTATTGTGTCAGTTTCAAAGAAAAAAAAATAGCAAAAAAGACTTCAGGGTGTCCTTAATTAGTTATTCGACAGAAAAAAGGATTTGTTTAGCAAGACTAGCATAGCAAAATTCATCAACAAAAAAAACCGAACCGAAATGAATTAGCTTCTATTTATCTTGGCAAAGATATTCAACACCTTTACTGAATGCGTACGCACAAAACACACGCAACAAATGTGGTCGCTAAAAATCAGGAGCGGAGTTAGTATTTAAAGGGCCTTGAAGCAGAAGTAAAAAAGGGCCCCATCTATTTGTTCTTTATTTGGTGATTTCCTTTAATAGTTCTTCGATGGTTAGTAAAAGCTCTTCAATTATAATTTCTGGTTGCTTAAAACTCAAAATAAAACAGAGCCCCATTGAACTTTGCGCCTTATTTGTCAAATTACAAATCCACCCCTGATTAATACTATGAAGGATTGGATTTAAATGAAATTATCCAGGATTACGTAGAAAATTAGTTTTTTCATCGAAAGTGGTTAGTCCTTGATTTCAGTCGAAACACACACGCGTCCTTTTTCGTCCTTTTTTGTTGATTTAATTTTTTTTTCTTTGCATTTTATTCGGTTGTCTGCCCTCACACTCTTTGGTTGCAAAAGCAACACTTTTTTTTCACAAGTGTCCCTCACAAGAGTGTGTGTATGATTCTAATCCCTTTGTTCCAGAAGGATGTATGTGCGTCGTTGTCCGAAACCAAATCAAAAGATAGAGAGAGGTAGAGGGTGTTGATGTTTGCCCTCTCTAAGTCTAAGGTAATCATCAATTTGACACTTGTCAAAATACAAGGGGTTGACATTTAAACGGTGTCACGTTTTGCTATTTCATGCGCTTTTATATTGCTCAATTGCCTGCTCGATGTTTCAAGTGTCAAATTGAAAATTCACATTTTTTGTTGAGGGGGTTGGTCCTTTCTATTATAGACATGGACACAAAGGATATATTTAGGTGTTTTTGAAAATTGAATTTTATTTAAATAGGCGAGGCGGTGGTGGTGGTTTTTGTTTTGATTTGATTTTAAAACTTTATAACCAGCAGGCTATATTGATGATGATTTTGTGATGGGAAACTTATTGTTCTACGTTGAGTGGAATAGTAGCCGCAATGCCAAAAGGACAATAGATATAGAATAGAGGGAGAGTGTTAAGTATTGAATTTAATTTTTTTTTTTTTGTTTTTTTATTTTAAAAGAAAACATAAACGTGTGATTTGGAATAGAATAGAGAAACTTTAGTAGCAAATATTTTTTTAAAAGGTCCTTGCTACAGTTTTTTTTTTTTATTGTTTGAAATACAAAAAAAAGGGTATTGTTATGTTGGTTGTTGGAGATGGTTTTTTATATGATTGAAGTTTGGTGGGAACAAAAAAGTATAATTCAAAAGAGTTCAAGTGTTGTTTGGGAATGTTTGCTTTGGCTATTTTACGGGAAAAGCAATATGCTTTGGAAGGTCCTTCAAATTTGAAGATGTAAATGATGTAATACAATTTATGCATAAAGCATATACACCAGAAGAAAAAAAAATTAATAAAAGTATTAAAATGATGAGCTAAAAATTATCTATTGATTTATACATTTTTTCAATAACTTCTAGAAGAATATTATAGGACAACTCAGGTTGAGCTAAATCTTCAATTACAAGCAAAAGTATGGAATCATCTTATTTTATGTTTAAAGATAACAGTAATAGCACTCCTCTTTCGATGCATTGAAAAATTACGGGAAACCGACGAAGTTCAAATACCAGAGTTACGGGCGACAGAGTTACGAGCTTCAAAGTTACGCGAAACCGAAGACTTGTGTCACTCAAAAATGTTAATTTGATAGCTGTTATTATCAAATTTTTTTTTCGGTGTATTAGCTCTAAATCATGTCTAAAACCATAACAACAATGTGTCAAATGTGTTGAACATCATTAATAATATCTGGTGTTAAAGTGAATAGAACAATTTAACTTTTTGTTGATGTGAGTGCTACGATTCGAACTCGAAATTAGATAAATAGGCGCTTTTTGGTTTAAACAAAAGAGCTGAGCAACGAACTTTATTTTTTTTATTAATTTTGGTATTTGCTGGAAAAATATTAATTGAGTTTTTGTAACAAAAGTAAAATTCTACATAAAAAGTAGTGAAATGAATAAAAAAAAGATAACGATGGCTTTGCAATTTTAGAATACTTTTTTGCATTTTACCCGATTTTTAAAAATTTTATTGATTAAAAATGATTTTAAAAATCAAAACATAAAAAAAGGTTTCAGAATTTCAAGTAATGTCTGTAATAACTTTTTACAGAAAGTTAGTAAATACGAGGTCTTGCTACTTTAATTAATATTAAATTCAAAAATCGTTCGGAGTATCTCTGAAGAGTAATTGAAGAGTGACTTTTTAAAGGAAATCTTTATGTCATTTCTCAGAAAATCGAAAAACTAAAAAAATAAAACTGTGATTTTTCATACGATTTTTAATTTTCATCAGTTTTCAGTGTATATTTTTTGGGATCAATTCACTGTTTTTGTTTAACTTTGACTTGTTAAATTAAGCGTTGTAATGTGCAGAAGCTACATACTTTGTTTAAAAAAAAAAAGTGAAAAGTGATTTTATCTCCTTTTAAAAAGTCACTCCTGATATAATATGGTTCTGTCTCATATTTTAATCGATCATACCAAACTACCAAACTTTAATCGGTCCATGACCTTTTTTTTCAAAAAGTAATCGCAGTTTACATTTTCAAAAAATTTGTTAGGTATAGAAATCTAATTGTGATCGACAACCGATATTTTCAATTTGATCTAGAATGGTTGTAGATTTCATCACCAAACCGTCACAATTATGTACAACATCTTTTGTCGAACTATTATGTTTATTGCATTGTATTGTAATGTATTTTTTTTTTTTTATGTTTGAATATTTTTATAATATACCTATTAAAACATTATGTTTCTAACAATGACAAAAATGGGTATACTTCTTTTTTAGGTCAAGCCATTTAAAATATGTAGGTACCTTATATAAATTTTTATATTTTTTTTTTCTTTTTCTTGTAAAATTTCTAAAAAGAATTAAACTTTGTCTTTTTAGAATACTTCATACTGTCATTATTTATTATAAGATAAATAAAAAAAAAAATCAAATGAACGTAAAGAAAGATCAACGAAACTTATCTTCAAGTGGAAGAATTCGGAAATGTCGCAAATTTTAACATTCTAGGTACTCATCGAGTCCTTTTTTATCTTAACAGCTGCGTATTTGTCCATTAAGATGGATGGCCATTCTTAAAAAAATGTGAAGCACATTTTCTTCTATAGGATTTCTCAATTCTCAATTGTGATTGTGAGAGACATTTTGGGCACTTCACTTTTCAACGTTAAAACCAATACATTCGTTTACCTTCTTATTTCTTAAAGGGCATTTTTACGGAACTAAAGATAGTTATATGTACATATCGCACCCTCAGTGCAAAAGAGCGAAAACTCATAAAACTCCATTTCGAGAAAACGCTTCTTGAAAATACTGACTGTAAACATTCTCCTATAACTTTCCATGCGACAGCAATTTCCATAATGTCAAAGCTTTATTACAAGAACCATTATGTTTATTTTGTATTTTTAATACATTATTTATTTTTCAAATTTGTTTGAGGGCCAATTTTTCAATAGTCAGATAAACCTCAGTTAGAGCTTATTCCTAGGAATAAAAGTTTTTTTTTTTATATTGACATTTATTCTTCTGATAGTCTAACTGACGATTGAAAAATTAGGGCTAAATAATATAAATAATAAGAAAAGAAAAATCTTTTTTCAATTATCGCTCTTTTGCATTGAAACATTCAGAGAAAAAACCAGAACTATTTTGGTTTATCGCTCTTTGGCACTAATTTTTTCAAAATGAGAAAATCAGTGTGATTTATGAGACAATTTTGGATAATCTCTGTCTTGCATTGAAATTACTGAAGAAAAAACGTGAGCATTTTGTGTTAGCTGTGTTTTGCACTGGAAATTATGAAAGAGTTTAACTTTTAATATACCTAAACAGTCATAATCTTTCGAATTTTTCGTTCATGTAAACGACAAGCCCCTCAAAATGAAGATAATTTAAAAAGCAAAATTTACTCATCATTAACTCAAAAATGACATTTTTTGACTTATCGCTGTTTTGCACTGAGGGTGCGATATAAGTAACGCTGTTTCAGATTTTTTTCTTCTTACAGTAGGCATATCTACTAAAGATAATTCGAGTATGCTGAACACGCTGGCGTTCTTAGTTTTTCAAAGTTGGCTTAGTTCAGAAAGATTTTGACCTCTGAATTTTTCTGTTTTAAGCCAGAAATCAACGAAATAATAATCATAATAATATTTGGTATTTATTTTTATCTTGAATAGAATAAAGAAAGACATTTTGGATGTATAGAGACATTTTTTTTTCAAAAGTTCCTTTAGTTTCTGAGAAAGTGTTTTTCAAAGTTCTGCATAATGCACAAATTTCAAATGGACTTGACCCATTATAATTTAGAAGAAAAAGGGTGAAAACGAGATAAAAAAAAAACAAGGGCCTTGGAAATTACTCAAAAATCATTCAATTCAAGTTTCAAGCAAATCCATCCATCGGTTTAGGGCCTAGTTCCGATGTACAAATGGACATATAGAAATTGACGGAATTGATCAAATTTTAATGTTCAACGGAAGGTGAAAAAGACTTTAGTACTGTGTTTTCAATTCAATTTATAAAATGAATTTTATTAGTCAAATTTTCTTGTTCATTCAACAATTCATTTTATAACATGGCTTTACGCCGTCTGCCAATGTTTTCATTTGATTAATG
Source organism: Episyrphus balteatus (assembly GCF_945859705.1). Classification (NCBI taxonomy): domain Eukaryota; kingdom Metazoa; phylum Arthropoda; class Insecta; order Diptera; family Syrphidae; genus Episyrphus; species Episyrphus balteatus. The sequence goes on from NC_079136.1 coordinate 120,589,041, forward strand.
TCATTATTTTTTGACGTAGTAATTTTTTTTTAATAAGAAACACAGTCAATTAATTTTTAAACAAAATATTAAAAAAAAATTTAAAGAAAATAAAGTTTGTTGCTCAGCTCTTTTGTTTAAATGAGACCAATTAAAACTTTTCCAAAAAAAAGGACAACCGACGACAAATAAAAACGCTGACGAAAGTATTTTTGTATGAAATAAAATCCAATTCGGAACATCGACGTTCAGGTTACAATTTTGTTTCATACAAAAACGCTGTCGCCACCGTTTCCTGCAGTCGGTCGTCTCCGTCGGGAAGTGATTTCATGCATGCTAAAAAGCGATTTATCAATCTGTTTTTTTATTTTACTACAAACAAATAGGTACATTTAAATGCAAAATAGTAGTCGTTGCAATTATTTTACTCATGTCTAGTAATTGGGTATCAAATTCTAGAAAATAAATACCCGTCGCCAAGCATAAGCATAAAACACAGATTTTACGTCAGCGTTTGTTTCGCATCAATATTTGACATCGTTCAACTAAAAAAAAAAAAACGATTTACTTTATTCTTTAAAACTGCCTTGCCGACGGCTTTACCAAGATTTTCTGATTTAATGACTTTATACATAGGTAAAAAGAAACACACCAACCGAATCCAAAACAAAACAAAAAAAAAAAAACAGGAACCAACACCTACCTGTTCCCATTTTCCGTTGATGGAAATATTTAAATCCTAAAGTATCCAGGGCGACAGCAGTTTTGCACTAACTTCTTTCTTAAACAAAATTATTATTTTTTTTTTTAATTCGTTTTTATTTTTCCACAAAAAATATATTTATTTTTCTAATTCCACTTATTTTCACAAAATTTCCAATTCCAATTTTTTTTTTATTTTCGCTCAACAATATGCATTTTAAAAAATTTATTTAAAAAAAGTCTTATTTGAAAATATTTTCACGGAACTATTTCTTTTTTTTTTCGAAAACGAATACCATCCAACAGCGCCGCGAAAATCGAAAAAACAAAACAAAATTCAAGTTTAAATGACAATTCGAGAGTATAACACGTCCTTCTCACGGTAACTTTGCACAGTCAGTGACTCCGACACGACTTATCTTCCACTCGAAAATGTGGCTGCTGCTGCTGCTTCTGTTTCGGTTTCTGTTGGCTGGTTGGTTTCCCTGACATCCTTTTTGATAGATGATGACAACAAAACAACGATGACGACGACCGACATTGATATGAAAAGTTCATACTCTTTACTATCTACCTACCCAACGTTGTGATGTTGTGATGAAGATGATGATGATGGTGATATACCATCTGCTTGTTCTATAAAAAAAAAAAAACAACCGAAACCAAACCAACCAACCACCATACCAACTTGTACCATATCCACCCCCGTTTTTAACGATAAATTCTGACATTGGCCACAGGATTTCTCTCACACTCTTCGTCGTCCTTGCCTGCTACTTCTACCGCACACGCACAACAATCACACACAGTCAGTACCGACAAGAAAAAATATCCAACTAGCTTTTCCCGACTAAAATACAAAAAAAAAAAAATTAAAGTCGAAAAAGTTAAAAAAAAAAATAATATGGAATGAGAAAAAGGATGCGCTTCTTTTCCTTCCTATACCAACTATAGGTCCTCTTGTATAGATATAAACTCTCAAAAATCTCAATCTCATTTTACACTGATGCTCTCTCGAGAGAAAGAGAAACAAAGTCAGGAAATATACTAGCTTACTGCAGCAAACGATGGAAAAATATACGCCCACATTCATACTCAAAAGCATCCTTGAAAAACATCCCCGCTTTTTTTTTTTTTTTTTTTCTTTTCTATCTTCCTTGTGGCTTTCGACAAATTCACCACAAAATGTCAAGAATGACAAAGCTATGTATTTAAGTACATCATGATAAAGAAGGGAGAGGGTAATACACATCAGCACTCACACACTCACACATAAAGTCGAATACTGCAATGCGACGAGAGGGTTGTTTGGTTTGAGGAAAAAATAAAATCAACTCCTGGCAATGCTGTCATTGCAATCGCAGCCACTAAAACGGTGACATACCAACTTTTTGTTCATAAAATTCACAGATTACAGTTGTTTTCAGTAGGTTCTTTCGAAAGGGTATGCATTAAGGGTAAATATCCCGTTAGGATAGGATTTTTAGAGAATTGCCAGCATCGAAAAATTACATAATTGACTTAATTGCATTCTTTTAAAGTAAATGAAATCAAGAAATATACTGTATAAGGGCGTGGATAATTAATATGCATTCGAAATATAAAATAAAAATTCCATTCAGCATCCCTATCTCATCCAGGACGAAGGATAATACAGCGAATGTGTGTAAAAATGGCTGCGTGTACTGTATGAGGGTTGATTTACTGACTCCGCAAATTGAAATGACTTAAAATCGTAAAAAAGCGAGTTTGAGTTGAGACAAAGATACAGAATCCCTCCGCAGTCACACACACACACACATACACACGCACACACACACACTTACACACAATCATATCAGAGAATCACAGAGGACTCACAGGGTGGAGCTATGATGTGAAGTGCAAATGACATTGACTCCTGCCACATCAGTGAAGATAGGTTACTTACCACCACACAGCTTCCTGGTACCTATTCCCATTACGATGTGTCAAAAGGAGTGTGTGCGGGTGAATCGGTGCAGAAGTTCATCTCTCTGGCTGCTGCACAAGGAAAAGAAGACATGTTGCGGTTACATAAGTATCATCCAGCAGCAGTAAGTCGTTTAGTCCTTTTGCCTGCCTGCCTGCCTGCTAGAGAGATGGCTGGTTGGCTGCAGCCCCTAAACGAATTTGACTCTTACATTCTGTGTGTGTGTGTTTGAGAGTCCACCATTTTGAAAATTACTATACAACACACACTGGAGAAAGGAGAAAGAGAGTCATTGTCGCTGTGATTGGAGGCCACACCTTCTTGTCAAGAGGGAATATGCCAACCACTAAGCGTAAAGCAAGCCAAAAAATCATTTTTGCTCAGCATCAAAAGGCGCATACGTCAGACACATTGGTTGGGGTTTTTTTTTTTTTTTTTTGTTGGTGTTCTGTGTCCAGAATATAAATGTGTAGTGGTGGAATATACACATGAAAGACCTTTAAGATTTTTCGCTTGGTGTAGGTGGTTGGATGACTCGTTGTTGAGGTGTGTAGGAGTTGGCATTTAGGGACAGACAGAGTTCGGTTCGGAGGACCAAGGACCAGAAACAGAGACATGAAGAAGATATTTTGTAACGGAAAAGCTAAAAGCTACATTTTTCTCGCGCTGGCTGACATCACACAAATTGATTTTTCTTCTCCCTTTTCTCCTTTTCCATTCCTCTTCTGTTTTTTGCCCTTTTTTTTTTGTTGTTTTTGGGGAGGAGGATGTTAGTTAGATAAGACTAAATTGGATTTTAGGTTCCACATTTTCACATGTGAAGATGATGATGATGATAACATTGTTATAGAGGTTGTATAGGAGTTTTCTAATAAAAATAGAAAGGTAGAATGGAGGGTTTTTGGGAAATTGTTTTTTTTTTTTTTTTTTTTGTAGGTAGATAAGTTGATTTGTGTTTGGTGATTTTCTTACTCATGATGACAGTTTTTGTTTTATAATAATTGTAACCTTTTGATAGCAAATGTTTATTGGACGTACAAAGTTTTTTGCTAAGTAAGTAATTTATGGACACAAAAAGCCAGGTGGATTAGATACAAGAGTTATGAAGAGACGACTTTTTGGGGCATTGGAAAAGTTTTTTAAATTCGTTTTCAACAACATCTATGAAATATCATAGAAACAAAATTCGGGAAAACTTTTTTTTAGGTATGCGAAGAAACTTAAACTGATATGACAAGTATGTGAGTTGTTTTTTCTAAAAGATTCATCTGCTGAAGATGTATGTTTTTGTATTGTGTCGAATAAATATATTCTTAATTTACAATTTATAAAAATAAAACAATTTTTTAAACGTTATTATAATTTAAATTTTATGGTGAGGGGAAACTGTGTAGGGTTCTTCAAAGATTAAAAATTTTGTAGGTTAAGAACTAAAATAAAGACTTTTTTTTTACAAACAAAATTCTAAAGGCAGGTTAGAATTCAATATAATTTTTGCCCCCCTCCAGCGGGATCAACGTCTGTCGGCTCAGATAGAAGATACTATAATAACTATTAGAAAGTTCTGCTATAACACGATTTGTACCTCAAAAAAAAAAAAAAGAGAGTAAGCGAGATTTTTTGATTTGAAAGAATTTTGAAGTCTCTTATTTTAGCTGACACTATGGCGTATTCAAAAAAAAGAAAAAAAAAATTAACCTTAGAAGTCATGACTTATTCAAATTAAATAAAATGCACGACTGGGTCGCACGAACTTGCTCTTAGAGTTCAAGTTGCTTAAGTTTTTAAGACTTTTTATATAGAAACTTGGGAAATGTAGGTATATAAAAAAAAAAAAAAAAAAAAATTAAAAAAAAATAAAATTAATTTTTCAAAAAAATAAAACAATATTTGAAATCAAATCGCCCTACAAAACAAGTACGCAGTTTTATTTGATATATTAAGGTGCATTTTTAGAACAAAATTTTCAAAATCTTCAGAGCCGTTTTTTTGAAAAAAAAAGTTTTAAAATAAAATTGGTATGCCATTTTGTAAAAATCACTAATCAACATCTAAAAATAAAATTTCAAAAAAATTCATTGTCCCGTGTTCGAAAATTTGATTTTTCGAAAAAATATTTTCAAATTTTTTTTTTAAATCCAAGAATTATTTTTTTTTTTTAATTTTATTTTTGGCTTATATTTAAAGTATATAAATGCTTTTGTATAAGAAATTTCGTTGAAATACAATAAGCAGTTTTGCAGAAAATCCGATTTGAAAAAAGCGGTCCTATGGCAGGTACCGTTAATAATGATTTTCAAAAAAAAATTTTTTCTTCAAAAGATAGACCTAGTTTAAAAACTAAAATTTGAATTTTTTTAACAAAATCGTTGGAGCCGTTTTCGTGAAATTAAACTTTTCCGAAATTTTTGTATGACAGGTACCGTTATTTTTGGACCAAAAAAATTAATTCCAAAAACCCCTCTGGAGAGCCTCAAAAAAATGCTACATACCAAGTTTGAAATCAATCGGTCCATCCGTTCAGGCTGTAGCTCCTTATACAGACAGACTGATAGACTGACAGACAGACGGACTGACGGACTTCCGGGACCCACTTTTTTGGCATTCTCTAACATCGTAATGTCATGGAAAAATGTTATCTCAACTTTTTTTTTGTACGAATGCATAACTTGATATATAGTACCTATATCGCAAGTAAAAATTAGCATTTTAATTTGCTATCTCCCATGGTTTTTGAGTTACCTATTGAATTTTGTGCTAAAATATAAGTCTGAACTAAGCGAACAAAATCTGAAATAAAATTGAAAAAATTAATTTTGATAAGCATACAAATTTGCAGCTTTTTTTCATGTTCTTAAACAACATAAACTAGATAAACTTCATATATTTATTATACAACAATTCTTTTTATTCAAAAACACGATAAGAAAAAAAAGACTGAATTTCATAATACAAAAATAAGAAAAGTATATTTTTTTACATAAATGTTCCAAATTTTAACTTAATAAATACTGCATAATTTATTGCGCAATCTAAGAGTAGGTACCTGACTTTTTTTTTAATTACAAGTAAAAGGTCACTTCTGGTTTGTTCAAGCCGATGGAAGAATTTTTGAAAAAAAAAATTACCATTTAAACTTTTTATACAACAAATCTTATGTCGTTTTCTATTGACGAATCTCAGAATGAGATTTGTGAATTTGACAGCTGAAAGGGGGGGTGAAGAGGGGAAATAGTGGATAAATCTCAGATTTCATGATCTATTTGCGTCTTGAGATTCAAAAAAATGACAAAAAAATGAATCTGAGATTCAAGAATCTGATTCTGGATTTTTATCAAGATTCACGCATACAAACACACGCACTTTCACACACACTCCTCTGTTTGACATTTGTCTGAACATTTGTTGTTGTTTTATTTTTTTTTATACGCACAGATTTCGCACACAATTACAAAACTAGATTTCATATTCTATTTGCAGTGGAAAATCTGAGAATTTTACACAAAAATCTCAAAAGTCAATAGAAAACGACATTAGATTTTCAAAGAAAACTCTAAAAACTTTCAAAAAGTTGAATTTTTCAACTATAGGTACCTACCTATCAAGGGGCACGGTAGTGCCCAGCCAAGTTCTCTAGCAACTCAGGCCATTTTCGACCCCCCTTCAACTTCCTATACCAAATATGTCAGAAATTTCAAACTCGCTCCATTTGTTGAACTAGTCGAAAACAAACTCCTTACGAAAATTCTGCTGCCTAGGATTAGTAGTTCCTGAGATATAGGGCTTCGAAAATCTCAAAAACCGTAACTGACTGAATGACTGATTCACTCACTGACAGATCATCAAAATTATGGAGAACTTCCCGTTATCGTAGAAAATTTGAGATTTTCAATTCAGGGGGCGCACAGTGTGTCGAGCTTGGAGTTTTAATTTCTTTTTTTTGTGTTTTTATGGCAGGAATAGAAAAAAAAATTACAAATTAACAAATTAAACAACCTATTACTTTTTTTTTTATTATAATTTATGAAATTAACATTTATTGAAGAAGCCACTTGTGAGCAAAATTATTTTTTTTTTTTTTCATATATAACAAAAATATACTTTTCGTAAGGTTTTTGGTGTGCTGAACTCGAATCCGAAGTCAGAGAAATTCTATCATATCACGTTTTTGAAATATTCCCGTTAGAAAATCTGAAATGTCGTTTTTTAAAAGTTTTTGAGGTTATGTTCTTGAACGTGGTGATTTATTTTAAATAAATTTGTGACAGTTTCTAAAAGAACTAAATGTTTTCTTTTAAAGCCCGTTTAAATCTTTTCAATATCTTTTTTCTACTGTGAGAAATCTTAAGTTGAAGTCAACTTGTTTTGTTTATCTTCTCTGTACAAAAAAAATCGTATGTTTATTTGCGTTTCATAGCAAATCTCGAATAGTTTTTTGTCAATCGATTTCAAATTTTGAAATAAAGTTTTATTTGCATTTTCGTAAATTCTTATATCGGCGAGGTTGGTAAATACGCTATAATACACAGTAGAGCGTGGCCGGGTCAAGTAATTATATTAAAAATTTAGTATGCAGAAAAAAATAATTTTTTTCTTGTTGAAAACAATATTTAAAATATTTTTAATTACATAAACAGCTTTTTGTTACTTGTGTATGGCTAAAAATTATTAAAAACATCGATTTTTTCATTTTTGTGATCCCCTTTGAAGATGTTTCTCAAAAAATGAATTATTTTGAGTACTTGACTCGTAGCACATAAATGTGAATATCTCTGGTAATCGCAAACAGAAGCAGACCAAACTTTGCCAATATTAAGTATAGGCCTAAGGCAAAATAATATAAAAAAATTATCGATATGAATTTATATGTTTTTTTTTTTTTAAATTAAGTTTAAAAATTGAATTTTTTTTTTTTGGCCATTTATCAAAGAAATTTTAATAACTCATATATAATTTTATAAATTTAATTTTTTTTTTTGTTATACGTTTTACAACAACACTCAAATAAACAAAATAACATTAAAAAAAAGTTTTCAAACAATTACCAAACGTGAAATATACACTCAAAGATTATCATAAATTCCTCAAAATATTTTCGATTTCCGAGGTACTCAAGTTTCGGAGCTTATTTTGAATACATAACCTGGGTTATTTTCTAAGATAAATATGTTTTCATATGAGTTAACACTTCTAAATTATATTTTAATAGCAAAAATATTAATTTTTAACAAAAAAAAAAAATTGATTTATCATAAGGGGACGACACACTGTGGGGCGTGGTAACTGCCCATTTTCGCTGAATTGTCATCAATTATTTTAGAGCACTTCTAACCATCGTAGAATCTTGAAACTTGGTAGAATGATAGAGCTGGTGGTTTATACAAAGGGAAAAAATTTTAAATTTTAGAATTTTAGCCAGGGGGCGTGGTAACCGCCCATTTTCACTAAATTTCATCAAATTTTTTAGAGCACTTCTGATTATCGTAGAATTTTGAAACTTGGTAGAATGGTAAAGCTACTTTACCAAAGCAACTTTAACCCTCTTAGGGCGCCATCTAATGTCAAAATAAAAATCTGAAAAAATTAGAGAATTTTTTTTATTATTATTTAGAAACAGTTTTTCTACTTTTTATTGCAATTGATTTACTTTAAATATTACGTGTACAAAATTTAATAAAAATCCATAGAGCCGTTTTCGAGAAAAAATGGAATAACTCCATAAAAATCATCTGTTCTGTAACCAAAAAACCGAAGATGAAAATGTGCACAGATAGACGCACACAGGTGCACAGACTGATGGACGTCCGTCATGACGAAAACGACATTTTCTTTTTGAATATATTCCTTTGAAAACAACTTAAAGTCCAAAAAAATAGTTCTATCAATTTTTCCTTTTGATTCCAAAAATACAAACTAAAATCTATCAATTGTGGCTTTTCTCTGCATTGATCGACTTCAATTTATGTTATATATTCATTAATCCTCAAATCAAAAAGTCCAATGAATTCTAAATCATAAAAGCTTTTCTCAGAAAACTAGCTTCATACCTATCCTATACATAAAATTAAAAAAAAAAACAAAAAAAAAAAAAAAACCTCATCACAAATCCCCTCTTATATCGGCACAGATCCCATCATATCAGAGGCGAGAGAAAGGATACATTTCATTTTCAAAGCAATAATCCGACGAATTGATTATATGATTTTTGATAAAACAAATATTTGTTCAACTTCCAGAATCCATGTTGTCACGTTGTCGTTCTCGTACCTACTCGTCGTTGTCGTTGTTATTGTTGTTGTCGTTTGCTATAGCCATCAACCATCAACATCGACACCCGATAAAATGCCAAATGCCATTCAGCCAGCCAGCTTTTGTCATCCTTTCCATCGTCATATTTATAGAATAAACTCCCATCAATAACATCAAGCTGAACATATAAAATGGGGTAGATCCAAACCACCCCGCCCCCCCCTCTCCCCCACTTTTGGCCTTTGCGAGTGTTGTGCAAACTATGTGGTTGACCCATCATCATCACATAGCAAGCATTTTCATGCCTCAGTTTCAGCTCCAGTTCAGTTTTCCGAAATGGGTTTTTGATTTTCAAAGAGTCCTAGATACATATAAAATATTATGAAACGCCAGACATCTAGTTTATAGGAATGAAGGTAGGTTTATTGAGAGCAAAGCTATATAATCAACCAACCCGAACCCATGGCTGCCAGGAGCTAAACAAAATTTATTGATTTCTACGGTTTAATTATGAGCTTTTGCGACGAAAAGTCCTTAACCCGTCATCCTCTTTCGTTCATGCGCGTAGGAAGGGGGGGTCCTGGGTGGGCCAGGCCCACCCTAGAAAATCAATGGCCCACCCTAGAAAAACCGACAGTTCTACGAAACTTTTAGTCTGGTTTTAGCTCCCACTAACATTTTTTTTTAATATCGCTTGCTGAGAATTATAGGGCTGTATGTATGTTTAATAATTTAATTAATTTTTTAATTAAAATTAATTTTTTAATTAAAATTAATTTTTTAATTAAATTTAATTTTTTACAAAATTAAGATTTTGGACGTCAAATATCTTTTAAACGGTTAGATAAACGAAAATGGTGTCAAATGCCTTTTTTGTAGAGCGTTCAATTTCCTACAAGAATATGTAAAGAAACCTGCTAAAAAGCCGATTTATAAAAACATGATTTTTTTTTAGTAGACGGATAATATAAAAAATGGAAAATTGCGAAGCGAAGGACCTTTCCGTTAATACAAAGATTTCATATTTGGTGAGTATAGTCTAGAGATGTCTGGCAATCTATCGGAGTATAAAATAAAAAAAAATCGATTTTTTTGAACCAGCCTTGTGTTTATGTATATTTTTCTTAGTCAGCGATATGTATAAATACCCCGTTTATATGAGCAGTCTAAAAGGTCCGATTCAGTAATTAGCTTTTTCAATGTGTGAATTGTGTTAAATAGTTAACGGCATGTAAAATTTTTGACACTATTGAGGTTAATAAAAAATTTTCAGCTGTTAAAAATTTATTGGGCTCTGACACCTGGTTAAATTTGAGTTAAATTTTTTTGCAGATGCTTTTATTTTGTTTTTTTTTTTTTTCTTATTAAAAAGGAGTATCATGGCAGAAAAAGGCAGACAAAATTCTAAACAATAATAATCCATACAGCTGAAATTTTTTGTATTAACCTCAATAGTGTCAAAAATTTTACACGTTGTTAACTATTTAACGCAATTCACACACGGCCTTAGACCGTGTGTGAATCGGGTTAAATACTAAGCCGAGAATATATTTTTGACATTTTTGAGGTGAAAGGATAATTTCAGTTGTCAAAAATTTATGCTGCTCTAAGAGCCGGTTTAATTTTTATTTTCAGAGAAACAATATTTTTTGCAGAATTTTTTGAGTATTTTTTTCAATAACTATAGTCTATTTAATAGACCCGAGCTCCAGAGCAAAAATAGAACAAATTCGTTCAAGACTTTTTATTGGCGATTATGATTCCTTGGCATACAAGAATACTCCAGCCAAAAGTGCTACTAAATCCATTGGTGCATTTCTGAGAAAACGGCAACACTGGTCGGTTTTCAGTTTTTTTGATTTAACTCGAAAACCAAGCCTGACTTTGAAATGGTTCAAAGACACTTTTCATAGCAAATTAAATTTTCTGTCAAGTTAAGATGGTTAAAAAATTTTAAAAATTATTTTTGACTAAAATTCTAACCTAAAATCAAAGAAAAAAAAGTTAAAAAATTGACAATTTTATTTTTTTTTACTAAATCAAGGGGCATTTTGTGTATGTAGCCGGGACGTCCAAACTTTGTACTAATGAAATAAAGTAGAGGTAAAATCCTTTGATAATATGCAATTTTTAATTTTTTTTGTCAAGAAACAACTTAAATGTACCTATTCAAAAATTAGCACTTTTTCTAAATTTTTGACTTTTTTAGTTAAAAGCAAGTTTTTAAAACTCGATAAAATCGTATTAATTGGTAACTTTAAGACTTTTAAAGTAAACATACTTCGAGGGATTGATTTAATATAAACTAAATATGACAAACAAAAAAAATTATTTGCATCCTTATGGCCTTTAGTGCAATTTTGTGTATGTGCATTTTTATAAATTCGGGTCGAATGGATGGACGGAGAGCCATTAGCTTTGGTCTATTGCATAGAAGAACATTAAATACCAACTCTTTTACTGTTTTCAATGGCCTGAAAAACAATTCTTGTAAAATCCGCGACCAACGAAAAGTTTCTCTTGAAAAAACGAAAAAAAATACTCTAATGAGTGTGAATCAAAATAGCTCAGGCAAATTAGTAAATCAAATTGCACTTTTCGCGGGACAAATTTTTTTCATGGAACGTGTTTAGGTGAATGTCCTTAAATCATAAAAGTGAATTTTTTGGGATGATAAGATATCGGGAACAGCCTCCATCTTGGAAAAGAGGTCGGTGCCGGTTTTATTTTATAACTCCATTTTTACTCATTTAAACCAAAAATGTCCGAGGATAGACTTATTATCAATTAAATTATCTAAAAAATGATATACAAATGAATTCCGTGAGTTAGTTAAATTCAATTTTATAGTCGGTCAAAGTCCGGGTTCTTCTCGCAAGGTTAAGACAATATGACATTTTTTCAAATATCTGAAGAACTTTTTATTTGTTTGGGATTTTCTTAAAGAATGAATTATAGCACTTTTAATTATCTATGAAATGAACCCTTTATTGTTTTTGTAACCATCACATTGTAGAAGCAACCAAACGTCGAAGTCATGTTATACGATTTTTTAACTGAACATATTTGGGATTTCAATAGTTCAAATAAACAATCAAAAATTAAACACAATAGTCTCGAAAACATAACGGCTTACACACCTCATATCTTGAGTTATACTTATCGTAATGCTGAGATTGAGGTGTTCATGTTTAGAAAAAATGACAGGGCATCAGTTCTTATATTTAGAATTTTAAATAGTGTCACTTTAGCTTATTCACATTAATTGGAAAATTCACTTCATTGAAAACCTCGAAAACTATATAAAGGTTAACATTAAAGATTTCAAACTTTGAATTCAATATTTAGACGAATATAGTTAAAAAACTGTTAACTTATATTTTATTTATACCTCCACTTCAAAAATTTGCTCGGTCTAATAGAAGAAAACTTGTTATTTTCTCAATTTTGACTAGTAGAATGTGAACTTCGACGTTAGATGGCTTATACATTATGTTGGTTACAGTTACGATAAAGGGCTCATTTTATAGATAAATTAAAAGTGCTATAATTCATTCTTTAAGAAAATCCCAAACAAATAAAAAGTTCTTCAGATATTTGAAAAAATGTCATATTGTCTTAACCTTGCGAGAAGAACCCGGACTTTGACCGACTATAAAATTGAATTTAACTAACTCACGGAATTCATTTGTATATCATTTTTTAGATAATTTAATTGATAATAAGTCTATCCTCGGACATTTTTGGTTTAAATGAGTAAAAATGGAGTTATAAAATAAAACCGGCACCGACCTCTTTTCCAAGATGGAGGCTGTTCCCGATATCTTATCATCCCAAAAAATTCACTTTTATGATTTAAGGACATTCACCTAAACACGTTCCATGAAAAAAATTTGTCCCGCGAAAAGTGCAATTTGATTTACTAATTTGCCTGAGCTATTTTGATTCACACTCATTAGAGTATTTTTTTTCGTTTTTTCAAGAGAAACTTTTCGTTGGTCGCGGATTTTACAAGAATTGTTTTTCAGGCCATTGAAAACAGTAAAAGAGTTGGTATTTAATGTTCTTCTATGCAATAGACCAAAGCTAATGGCTCTCCGTCCATCCATTCGACCCGAATTTATAAAAATGCACATACACAAAATTGCACTAAAGGCCATAAGGATGCAAATAATTTTTTTTGTTTGTCATATTTAGTTTATATTAAATCAATCCCTCGAAGTATGTTTACTTTAAAAGTCTTAAAGTTACCAATTAATACGATTTTATCGAGTTTTAAAAACTTGCTTTTAACTAAAAAAGTCAAAAATTTAGAAAAAGTGCTAATTTTTGAATAGGTACATTTAAGTTGTTTCTTGACAAAAAAAATTAAAAATTGCATATTATCAAAGGATTTTACCTCTACTTTATTTCATTAGTACAAAGTTTGGACGTCCCGGCTACATACACAAAATGCCCCTTGATTTAGTAAAAAAAAATAAAATTGTCAATTTTTTAACTTTTTTTTCTTTGATTTTAGGTTAGAATTTTAGTCAAAAATAATTTTTAAAATTTTTTAACCATCTTAACTTGACAGAAAATTTAATTTGCTATGAAAAGTGTCTTTGAACCATTTCAAAGTCAGGCTTGGTTTTCGAGTTAAATCAAAAAAACTGAAAACCTACCAGTGTTGCCGTTTTCTCAGAAATGCACCAACGTATTTAGTAGCACTTTTGGCTGGAGTATTCTTGTATGCCAAGGAATCATAATCAGCAATAAAAACTCTTGAACGAATTTGTTCCATCCAAAAGGGTCTATTCAATAGACTACTAATCAAAAACTGAAAATTAAGAAAGAAAATTGAAAAAGTAGTACAAAATTATGAGTGTATATTAGGAAAAATTTATATTTTTCAATATATTTCATTTTATTGATGATGAAAAAAATTGTTAGTTACCCATTAATGGCAACACAAAAATAAAATTCACATGACAACGCGTGTTGGAAGTTTGTAAATTGTTAATATTTATACTTTTTTTTAAATCATTATTTCTTTCGATTTGCAGAAAAAAAATTTTTATCTACGTTAAAAATGTATCCAAATTCACACAGCTAAATTGAGCTAAAGATAATGTTTTATTCACCAGACATTCAAATGTCAAAAATGTATCCTCTGCTAAATATTTAAAATATGGCTTTGTTTAGAGTCATATAGTCACCCGCATACAACAACTTTTATTTACAAATTTTTATTTTTACATGTACATACACTTCTGGCTTAAGTTTCAAGAGCACCTTAAACAAAAAAAATAAAGCAAATAAAATTGAAAACTTGGTAAGGTCAGTTTTTAAAGCCAATCGCTGTCATAAATTGCGACTGAATTCAACTTTTGTGTCGCTCAAAGTAAAAGTGATGTAACTCCATCCAATTGCATTTCGATATAACAAACTTTTAAAAAACGGAGTACCATATTACACTAAACAATATAAAAAGAAAAACCAGTAACTATCAAAAATATATTGCGTATTTGGAGTTGATTCCTTTTTATATTGAAAGATATTAATCCAGTTATTTGGTATAACTTGAAGAATTTGTATGGGGGTAAAAAGAACAAAAAAAAAAAACAACTTTAAAAAAAATTGCACACTCATGGTTATGGCTTCAGGTCGATGATAACATCTGGCCCACCCTAGATAAAATCTCTAGCTACGCCCATGCTTTCGTTTGTACCGTTATTCGACAGACCATACAGTAGATGTCGGTGTGATGGAATTTAATGTTTGTTTTGCCAAAACGTCACGAATGAATTGATTTTGGATTTTCGTCCTGTGAAATGGGAAGTTAGGGTAAAACCTCATCTATTTTTGACCCCAAGAACCTTTTCAAACTTGATTTTTTTTTTTTTCTTTCTGGGAGCATAAATTGAATTAACGTTTCTCATTAACAAATTAGGACAGAAAAAAAAAAACAAGTAAAATCCAACCCAAACACAGACTAAAAAGGATATAGACGCATCCTTGCCTCCTTGCCAGGGTATATAAATCCGAATTCTCGCTCGCACAAAAACAAAACGGAACGAACGGATTCACCTTTCAACTTAAGCCCTCTTGTAATTAACCTTATTACTCGTTTTCGGATTAAACCACTCGAAGGCAGAAATGTTGCGGTGTTATAGCTGCTTTATCCATGTTACGACGAGTCTTCTTCATGAGATGACATCTCGCCACCCTTCACATCCTAAAGGCTGTTAAATTTTGGTGTAGGAGAGAAGAGATGATGAAGAGCCATCGACCGACAATGATAGTTGGAATTTTGACACCTGGGTCTTTGCAGGATGATGGATTTTTTTTTTCATGTTTCGTTCTTTTTTGTTGTAACTTTCTATGGCATTATCGCTGGCTGGGCTGACGTGAAAATATAACTCTTCGAAAGGACTTCAGGTGATTTAAATAGATGTGCATCAACCAACGTTGCATCCTTTATCGTTTGTTGTTATACATTTGTGATGGAAATGGTGGAGAGAGAGAACACATGTCATTGTAAGGTTATGAACTTTTGCCAGGATTATAGAAGATTTAGTCATGTAAGCTATATTTATGTCTGGAGTTATCAGATTGTAGGTGTATTGAGGGTGGAACAGTATTTTTTTCGGAAAGGGGGAACTTAACTCTCTTTGGTGAAAACCTACGAACTATCATAGCACTAGTAGAACCTATCTAGAACTAAAAACATCTTGAAATTTCTAAGAGCTTTGGCAATATTGATATTTCTTACCTTCTTTTAAATGGTCTGTTATTGAGATCTTAGCACACTTGTTCAATAAATAGTGTTATAGGTATACTTTTTTTTTCTCCATATTTCCGGTGACGCCTGAAAGAAAACACTTTAATGGGTGTGCCTCAAGGGTCTGGGATTGGACCTTTACTTTTTCTAATCAAAATTAATTCACTATTTTTACACCTTTTTGCTGATTACTAGGACTAGCTTACGGAATGATAAGCATTTAAGACTTAGCAGTTGATATAAATTGGGATCCAAGTATTCATAGAATCTGGTTTGCAAGGCAAAATCTAGTTATCAGCTCAAAAACAAAACTGTTTTTTTTTTTTTCGGTTTATCGAATTTGCATAATTTTGACGTATAGATGTTTTTTACTTGCGATATAGGTAGGTACTATAGTTCAAGTTAAGGATTCGTAAAAAAAATAGAACTCGAGATAACAATTTTACATAACATTACGATGATGGAGAGTGCAAAAAAAGTGGGTCCGGCAATTCTGTTTGTCTGTCTCTATCTGGAACTGCAGTCTAAGCGAGTGATGTGATTTTCTTCAAACTTGGTAGTTAGCAGTTTTGGGTGATTCCTTAGAGGGGAAATTGAAATTTTGTTATGACCAAAACTAACGGTACCTGCCATATAACGGAAATAGAAAAGTTGATTTTTTTACAAAAATGGCTCTAACGATTTTGATTCAAATTTTTGTGTGTAGTATTACACATCAGAGCCAACTTTTGAAAAAAAAAAATTTTTACTGTTATTAACATTAGGTACCTGCCATAGAAGGTTTTTTTTTTACTAACATTTTATTAAATGTTCAAAAACCACATTTTTGGATTGTTAAAAAATATTTCAAATTTTTTTTTTTTGAAAAATCAATTTTTTGAAAACGGGTCGGTGAAAAATTTTTAAATTTCGTTTTTATGAGTAAATTAATTATTTCTTTAAATGGCATACCAAGGTTTTTTTTGAAAACCGTTCGAACATTTTTTTTGTAATTCTTTTTTTTCCAAGAAATCAAATGGCATACTTGGTTTTGTGTAAAAAATCATTTAAAACGGTGTTTAGTCAATTATAAAAAGAGCAGGGGCGTACACTCCCTTGGGGCAAGCGGGGCGGTGCCCCGGGGCCCCCGACCGACCCCAGGGCCCCCACTGGAGACAATGCAGGGAAAAAAACTGTTAGCATAAATTGAGTTACGAAGTAACCACGGAGACAAATTATGTCATTCAGTGTAATGTATAATGCATTGGTAGCCACACAATATATGTATATTGATTTAAAAAAAAAGTTACCCCAAGGCCCCAAAAAAAAAAAAT
The DNA here is from genome assembly GCF_945859705.1 of Episyrphus balteatus. Lineage (NCBI taxonomy): Eukaryota > Metazoa > Arthropoda > Insecta > Diptera > Syrphidae > Episyrphus > Episyrphus balteatus. Next base: position 120,605,998 of record NC_079136.1, read on the forward strand.
TAAACTGCTTTTTTAAAAGAAAAATTATAATTTTATCTTAGGGCCCCAAAAAATATTACTTGAAAAATCTTTGCCACCACAAATAATACATTAGGGGCCCCAAAAAAGCAAAAAAATATTATTTGACGTTCTTCAAAAGTGGTTCAAAACAATCAAATGGAAAATTAAATATAAATTCACGGGCCCCAACATAAATACATCAGGGCCCAAAATAAAAACATTACGTTATTGGTGGCATTCCGAATATTACTACAGAACAGAGGCCCCAATACCTATTAATTCTTGGCTTCAAACAAATTATATTATATTTTAGGGGCCTCTAAGCACTTAATTTTGAGGCTGTAAAAATAATTTTTCAGGGGCCCCAAAATAAAAAAAAATATGTCTGATGATGGAAAATAAAATATGTATTTATTACTTCAGAACAGAGGCCCCAAGAACTATCAATTCTAAACTAAAAAAATTTTTATTTTAGGGGTCTCTAAATATTTAATTTTGGGGGCCCCTAGTACAAGTGTTTAATACTTTTATGAGAAACATTTTGAGTAAGTTTAGCAAAGTGCATTACGAACATATTAAAACATTAAAATAAACCTAAAAATAAATAAGCCATACAAAAAAAAACCTATGGCGTATACGTAATTTATTTTTAACTAAGGGGCCCCCAAATATCAAAGGGGCCCCAAAATTTAGTCTTACCCCGGGGCCCCGGCGACTCAACGTACGCCACTGAAAAAGAGATTTTATTTTTTTCACTACGAATGAAATTCAAATTTTCCCTTATTTTGTTCAATAAAAAGCTTTAACATTAGAGTAACTTTTACCATAACAGCAAGTACGTGCGACCCCAGTCGTGCATTTTATTAAAACTCTCCG